>NC_056725.1:1258332555-1258497555 GCF_019279795.1 Protopterus annectens
ATTTATATTAGCACACATTTTTACAAAAGACATGAAGTCAAACTCAAAAGCATGTCATTATTTTGTGACTTTAATTATCAGTGATCGGCCAGAAAACCACAAATTTTATGAGGAACAGACCAAAGATACAAGGTAAAAACAGTAACACAGCAAAACAACCAAAGAAACACTAAACTTTAACTTATATCAGCAGCAGCAGTAATTTAAAGCATGCAGAGAAATACAGCTCAGGGCAGGATGTAAAACCAATGTGCACAATAATAATCAGATGGGATACAAGAATTCCCTTTGTAAAATAAGTAGTAAACGGGTACGAAGAGTGTTTGAGCTAATGAGAGACAGCTGCAAATATGGGCATTTAAAAGAACAGCGCAGCAGATTTGTGACTTTGGTGTTTGGACCAGGGAGGAGTCTAGATGGATTTATGTACACCCAGCAGAAGGAGGAGGGCAGACTGGTTGGTATATCTCTGAATGATGGGACCTGACCTTTGACAGGAAAAGACAACTGAATTTATTACCGCCTAAAATGAAGGTGAAGCTGTTCTGTTGTTCCGTTACTGAAATTGGGAAGAGAGCTGCTCTGCTATCTAAAGGTCTTTGAAGGTACTGTTTAAAGTTTGCCAGCAACTCTGCCAGAGTCTTGTGTACAAAACATTGCACTGCAAACAAGTATAAATGTTTGCTGTATTGTGAAAAGGCTATCTGACAGGTGAACTTTGTGTTCAGCTACTAACTGACTTGTTTGAAGAGAACTACATTTATTTCTATGAACTTAATTTTTTTGCCAATAAATATAACTTCTCAGTCACAAAGCTGACTTTAGTGACCGTCTTGGATTGTTGCAAGCCACTCTATATACTAACACAAGAGAGAGTGTGTGTGTGTGTCTGAACATTTGGGGATTATAAATACACACACATACATAATGTGGACTAACTGGATCACTGGCACATGGTTCAGAATGACTTCTGTCACCTTCTCCTGAGTAAATCCCTCAATGGAGAAAAAGGACATGCTTCTGCAGCTTCTAGACAACGTTTGAACATCAAGAGGAAGGTTGAGGGGAAGAAAGAGGAAAGTTAAATGATTGTGAAATTTTAAATGAAACATTAGAAAGTTTTTCTTTATAGAAAATGCGGTTAATCTTTGGAATTTAAGTAATTTAGCTAAAAAGCACGAGACTGCTATTAGATGAAACTCAATTGAGACAGTGGCTGTTCATGGCCCAGGCTTGTTACAAACAGGGGCTGTTGTAAACAACAGTAAGCATAGGCAAGTATCTTTTGTTTTAATTGATGGCATTATAACATAGTATAATGTAAACACTCATGCATTTAATAGTTTGTTTTCCATCAAAATAATGCTCGTTATAGCTAAAAGAAATTACAAGCAAAATACTTTATTCTTTTATGTTACAAATAATTTCACTACAGATATAAATACGTATTGTGAGGTAACTGATGCCAAGACCAACAAATGTAACTAGTTCAAATGGCTTTATTTTAAATTTTGTGAGGTAACTGCTGTTCAGCTCAGCAAATACATTTCATTCTATTTGCCCTTTAGCCTTTACTCTGCTACAGTGACAACATTTTAGTGGTAGAAAGATAGAGTACTTACTTTTCATATTAATTAAAACATCGATGCAGAGTTTAATTTATGCAGGCTGTGCATGCTGTTTTAATGCTACTGAAGCAATTGTGTTGAGCATTAGTAAAATTATCTCAACCAAAGAAAGGTGCAGTGCGTATATTAAAACCAAGACAAATAATGGAGGTTAGCTACGAAAATTCCAACTTTATTATTGATAAAATACACAGTATTGAGTGCTTTCGTCCCTCCCTACGGGGAATTCATCAGAATTTGACAAAGTCCCCGTAGGGAGGGAGGAAAGTGCTCAATATTGGGTGTTTTATTAGTAAAATTATGTTCAAGCTGGTGCAGAATTTTGAAACTATAAAATTCTCTTTCCAACAATAACTAAAGTACAACTTCATTGAAATATTTTTTCTCATCACAAAGTGCTTTACTTTTATTTTAACTCAACCCTGAGAGTGTCACTTACAATAAAAACAATTTAAATAGTACTATTAACTTTTACTCAAGTTGTTTCTGCAGTCTCTCTGCACAACAGTCTGTATTTGTGTGAAATCTCATATTTCCTTTGGGTGTTTCCTCACATCATCTGTGACATCATGTGGGTATGGAAAGGTAGCTACATCTTAAACCTTTATGACCATTCAAAAACAAGCCAGGGATTCATAGACAAACTAAGTAGTCCTGCACTGAGAATGTGTACAGTGTAGCTGGACTATGAATAGGACAGCAGCCTAATTCATTAGACTGAATAGCACAACTGGTAGGCCACATAATAACAGACTCTAGTACATATTACAGACAAGCTCCATGCATGGAGAGCCTGTTTCCAAACCAACTTTGTATTTACATAATAGTATGTAGCAGTACACTTGCATGTATGTCCTATGCAATCTTGTTTGCACTTGAGCAAGGTAGCAATAGAGACATCTTCAGACTGCATGTCTACAAACAAGCCATAGTGGTGCCAGCTCCAAGTATTAAATGAGTGAGAATATCATGTCCATCCACTTAGCAACTCCTGCTCAGCCAGTTGACCACTTAGTGCTAACAGTGGATTTTATTACTAGTATGTCTTTCATTTACAAAAGGAAGTCCAGATTTGACTAATTGCAAGCATGGAAAGGGGTTGAAGCTGCTGTACAGTCTGAGCCTGATGCTAGTTTCAGAACCTTGCACAATGGAATCCTGACTAGACCACAGAAGACTCATCTGTAGCAATCCAGGATTTGGCAATCTGTGATTGCACTGCATGTCTATCGTACATGCAGTGCTCAGTATGATTTTCAAAAAAGGCCTGACAGGCAGCAATGGCCTTCACGAAATGACCTCTAGGCTCAGACATTATGGTCCCATTGTGCTTGCCATAACAAAGTTTAATGCAGTGTAAGCCATTCAAGCAGTTAGCTCAGATACCTTGTAGGCCATTTTCTTAGACAGGACACAAATACGGTTATTTCTGATGGGTTTTTCTATGTACATAAAATCTGAGCTATACAAGAACATCCATGCAAGCCACTAAGCTATTCTCACAAAGTGTAAAGAATACTGGAAGATTAATTTTCTGGTTCATATTTTGCCTCTGTTACAACTTCTGGAATGAAAGACAGATTTTTTTCCCTCATGGCAATCTTTTCTTTACAAAGTAGTATATATGACAGATGTGCAGGTAATGTCTGAAGTTCCAAAATCCTTCTAGTGGAAGTGATAGCCAAAAGAAGGAAGGTCTTGCAAGAAACAAACTTGAGTTTGGCAGTAGCATCTGTCTCAAATGAGGACAATCTTAAATTTTCAAGTATGAAATAAAGGTCCCACAGGGGGAACAGGGTTCCTAACTGGTGAATGGAAAAGGAAAGCACCTTTAAGTAAAGTCTTAAAAGCTTTTAGTGATACCAATGGTAAACAGGTTCTCTATGAAAATTCAAAATTCCTCAAGACAGATGCAAACATCTGAGACATATATTCTAAAGCAGAAGAAACTACAGCTTCACAAGCATCTTAGCCTCAGACCATAGCCCACATGGAAAAATTAGTTGACTAATTTTGGTAAGTTTTTCACATAGCAGGTATCTAAACTGAGTTAGTAATTAGGACCAACTTGTAAATTCCAAAAGGGAAGTTAAACACAGAGTGAAGGAGCAAATGATGGTGTCAGACAGGTGAATTAGGAGTCCCGTGGCTGGTCTCAGATGGAGGGACCTGTCCAGACAGTGAAGCCATAGCAGATGGAAACCAAATTAGTCAAGGCCAAATCAGAATGATGTTGGCCTTATGTATCTTGGCTTCCTCCAGAAACTTCAGAACAAGGGAAAACAGAAGAAAGCAGAAGTTGCTGCATTTGAAATTGTTTGGGAACACAAAGATTGCAGAAAAGTTTCCACCAACACTGGAGCAGGATTCTTCTACAGCACAGCTGAAAGATCAATCATGAGGCACCAAGAGAGACAGACAAGCCTCTCTGCTAAAAGATTAGCCTGCCCCAGGATATGGCAGGCTATGAGAAAGCCAATGTTTGCAAAGCCCCCTCCCCCACTCTCATGACTTCCTGGCAGATGTAAAAGTAATGGTGACGCCTTGCTTGTCTTGCACCATTCCTCCAAATAATGCCTTTATGAATAGAGGCAGCAACTTGGAGGAGGGAGTCTTGGAATGTCTGCAAAATCAGAAGACCTCATTTCCAGAAAACTAATGTGAAAGGCAGCTTCTCACTGTGTTCATGTCCCTAGGATAGTGTATTGTTGACAAGGATGCCACCCTAAACAAAAATCATCCACGATAACCATCACAACTGGGATTGGGGCCTGTGAAGTTCTGTCCAGAGACAGGTTGAGCTCATGACTCCACCACATGAGATGGTCCTTCACTTCCTGGATATATTCATGAGGAAGTTAAGGGATCAAAGAGTTGACTGCATTGCATCCTGTGTGCCCACTGTACTACTCTCATTTGAAACTCAGCATTGGAGAACAAAGTATATGGATGCTGTCATAAGACCCAATTGTCTTACAGAAAGTACTACTGTTCCCTCTTTATTTTGAAGAATTACTAAGACAACTACCTGTACTGACTGAATTCTGTCTTGTGGAAGAAATACTTGGCAAGGCACAGAATCCATTTAATAAATGTGATGGACTATGTGGGTGTTGACTACGATTTTGCACTGTTCATCAGTACCTATGAATACTGAAACAGAGCTAGAAGGCAGTCCCTAAAGGAGTTAAGACTTTTCATAGGTGTGCCAGTAGAAGCCATTTGTCCTAGTATGGAAAGACACTAGTGTCTTGCAGTCTGAGGTGCAACTGCAACCACTGCCGTGCATTTGTGAACATCTTGCGGGCTTAGACGAGACCACACAGAAGAGACTGAAATGGATAATGCTGGGTGCTATACAAAACCAGAGAAAATTTGTTTAATATTCGTCTATTTTGACGTATAAATAGGCAAGTGAGAGTTACAAAGAGTGCATCCAATCTCCTTTTTGCAGACATGGCAGGACAGACTGCATTTTAAACATTTGTTCTTTTAGAACAAATTGATTTACATCACTCAGTTCAAGACCTGCCATGAGGTTCAATGTTTTCCTGGGATCCAAAACGTACATAAACTGCCTAGCCCTTGTAGATCTAGTGGGACCTCTTGTACTACTCTCTTTCAGAAAGTTTAAATCTTCTTTTCTCCTCACAACCTTACTGCACAACAGGATGCCTGGAATAGGATAGGACAGCATTCTGAGAGGAGAAATAAACAGAACTGAGCAACTCCTGGACATACCTGTCCTCATTCATTTTTCTTGTGTGGTGGCCATCCATGATAACAAGTGGATGGACATGACCCCCTGACTATCCCCAGAGTGGAGAGTTAAGCAGGTCCTCAATAAGCAGATTGCAGATCTCCTCCCATGCGACCCACTGTATCCCATACCATTCTGCTGAGGTTGCCCAAGTTTGGATTAGTGACAGTTTCTGAAGTTGCTGCAACCCCTACAGCCTCTTCCAAATGCCCTTTCTGTCTTGTTGCTGTTTGTAGTTTCTAAACCACATCTGACTGCACTGTATACTGACAAAACTGTTGCACAGGCTATAATTTTACCACCAACATCAATAAAGATCTTACCACTCTGTTCCTGTTTCAACAGTTCAAGCTTTTACTACCTGCACAAAAAGCTGGGATAATCAAAGGAAACATTCATAAGGCTGGTCTATCCACAGTAAACTCCATTAGGTGCAGCCACACCTGACATCCCTTTGCTATGTTGCTGCCCACTGCCCTAGATGAACCCGGTCCTACATTGTGGGTAAAAAAACATAGATCTACTACACAATATAAGGCCGACAACCGAGATGACAGCTTTATTTATTTATTTCCCATCTGGCAGTCCTTCTTGAGTGTTGTCTGCTTCTTTTACAAGTTTCTTTGGAACCTATGCAAATATATCACAGTTAATTATTGTTATCACTTTCAACGTGAAGGTAAAGGAGAAATATACTTGCTTCCTTAGATGATATTTCACCTGCGATTCCTTACTGGGGGGGGGGGGGGGGTGGACAGCTGGGCTCTGCAGCATGGCAGCCTTCTTAACTGCTGCCACAACCACAGATGTGTCAACCTCCTCAGGGATACAAACTAGAGCATCCCAGTCATTAATAGTCTGGATGATCCCATCCTGTCTGCTTGGCATAATAGCCACATTGTTGGGTCCTTCTTTGATACCAAAAGAAGCATCCTTTCAGGCAACAGGGCTACCCAAGAAGTAGAAAAAGAAGACTTTGGTGACTGGGTAGCCTCCTTTACTATAAGTCTAGATTTGAAGAGGGGATCTGGGAGGCCATATTGCTTCTTCCTTAATCTTTTCTAGGATTTAAACAAGGGTACTGATGCTGATTTCCTAAAGGCAGAACTTGCTGATGGGATGCCTCAGTCCACTCCCTGTGTCAATATTAATGGAGCGCCTGCCACTGAGAAGCATGAAGTCAGAATGATGACCACCATCAGCTGTGCTGATATCAAGACTGATGAGGTCAGGGGCAGAGGTCCTGAACTTGACACTACTGTAGATGTCAAAACATCTGTCAGTGTTGACCCTGAAATCGAAGAGTTGATTGTCAATTGAAATGGAACAAGAATCTCTAAAGAAGCAGAGCGGACATGGAACAGGCAAGATCAGCAACATTTAGAAAAGATGATGTTCAGCCCCAGAGATGTAGCTAGCTATTCTGGTACCTAGGTGTTGTCCCCAAATCTGTTACCCCCCCCTCCCTTAACTTTGAGGAGGGAAAAAAGGCTCCTCTTTCCTATTAAACTGCTTAAAGTGGAGCAAATTGGTCACTAAAGTTTATGCTACACACGGACAGCTAAAGAGCATTAGATTTTACCCCAAATGCAATACTGGCAATGCACTGACCAAACTCCTTTCATCCTATCCTAGCTATGCCTCTGCTCAGCTCAAAATGATGTTACCAATGGAAGAGACATGAGACTACCCATGCTGAACTGACACAGGAAGGCCTGCCGTATCTTTGAATAATCTAGTTCAACATATAGAGAATACCCTGACCAAACTTTCCCTGCTGTCTGTGGCCACAGACTTCTGAACCAAGGTTCCGATCCAGTGGATGCAAAGTGGTAGATACAGAGGGACTTTTGACCCACATTTGCATTTTTTAAATTCCTTTGATTCTTTCTTTTCCATAACTGGTAATGGAACTGCCACATGAAACCAACAGCAGGAAGCAGATGGATCATACTGGAATTGCCATACACATCGGTATTACTCAAATGATGTAACAAAATAACCTAACCAGCTATGGCAATGAAACTGCCCCCACAAATTCCAAAACTATTTATAAAGCTAAACAGAGTAGCTGAAAAACTCTTTAAAACTCTGGAAAGATGGCACCAAACAGCAATTGGTGAAGGTGAAAAGACAGCAACTCTGACAAACAGTTTGGATTCAAGAATAAAAAAGGAATTAACCAAGCTTATTGCTGCAGCAACAGGCATGCTGCAAAAGATTCACATGATAGTTCTCAGAAAAAAAAGAAGCAATTAGAAGTTCCTGACAAAAATAAATAACAGCCTAGGGCTGCTCACTTTAGGAAAGTGACACTCTGCATAGCTAAAGAAATCTTGAGATTAGGCCTCCGAGAAGGGCAGGACCCTAATAGACTGGAAAACCTATCACAATCAGGCCTGTATTAGTCCCTCAAGTGATAATGGAGGAAATCCAATCATTATTTATTTTCAAGCATTTTTCTGTGCATTTTTGCTGATGTTCTTGGTCAGTACTAGCCTGTCAGCCACACAAATGGAAAACTGCAATGGTCATCCCTCTGCACAAGGGTGGGCCATCAAATGGACCTCCGTAATTACAGACCCATAAGTCTGACTGGTCTCATATGCAAAGCCATTAAAGAATTATCATGGAAACGATTAATAACGACATACAAAACCTTCAAACACTGGATCCAACCCAGCCTGGTTTCATCAAGAGCAGATCGTACCTACTCGGCCTGGTTGATTTCTTTGAGAAGGTCACAAAGGCAACAGATGAGGGCAAAATGGTGCATACTATATTGACTTGGATAAGACATTTGATACAATATCCCACTCAGGCATTGTAGATAAAACTCATGGATATAGTCATAACCCCTCATGTTATGTGCAAAATAGCAGACGGCTCTCAGACAGCACATAGAAATTTAGGATAAGGGAGACCACCTCTACAAAGAGGCTGGTCATGAGTGGAGTCCCTCAGGGCACTGTGCTGGGTCTGGTCCTTTTTGGCATCTACTTTTCAGAAGTCAAGGCCAATATTAAGGGCCTCTGGCTGACCAAGCTTGCAGATGACTGCAAACTAGGAGCAGTCCTAGAATCCTCTGAAAATACTAACATCCTACATGAAGGACTAACACAGACAATTTATTGGTGCCAAAGCCATGGCTTAACACTCAATGCCAAGAAATCCATGACAGTACCCTTTGTGAAGTTAGCCACCCTAGGAAATTGTCTCCTCAATAAAACACCCCTAACAGTAAAACAAGTAGTCAGGGATTAGAGTGCATAGGTGCGGAGTAACCTTTTTTTCGACAAATGGGTTTAATGTAGTAAGAAAATCATTCTATGTTGCTCAACTTATGAGCAAAGACATGGCATGTAGGTCCAAGGAAATCATTGTTCCATTGTATCTGGCCCACATCAGGCCCAACATTGAATACAATGCTCCCTTCAGTATGTACCCGACTAGACACGTGCAACATCTGGAATGCCCATAGAGGTTCCCCACAAAAAGAATACACAGCATAAACAGCATGTCCAATGCAGATCACCTCAAAGCCCTATGTCTATGCTCTGTTTCCTACATACTGAAGACAGACTCGGACTCAGGGAAATCTGATGAATCCACCAACGGATCTGGAGCTCGAGACAAAGCAAGAGAAGAACCAGATACTCCAAAGGGTGGTAGTGCTAGAGCCAAACCATCTTGAGATACCAATGAAATTTTCTCATGTGGAGTTTGCCAAAGGGAACCATGGGAAAGGTGGATGCCACGTACAAGAGAGCTCAAAGAAATTTCATTGTAGAAAGGACTGGGAAAGAAAGAAGACCCTGGAAGTAAGCAGTCAAAGAGAACACCTTGGGAGGCGAGAGACAAGCTAGCATGGGAATGGACTAAATCCTGCAACACAAAAATACTTTTTCCTGCCAGGGAGTCACAGACTTTTTGAAATTAAGGGTGAACCCCACATTGAACAGATGAAGCATAGATTCTAAAGCATGAGCTGCCAAGAATGGGCTTGAATTAAAAGATCATCCAAACAAGGGTACATATGAATTCTCTAAAGTCTGCAGAAGGCTACTACAGGGGTCAGACATTTGGTAAAGACCCTTGGAGCCACAGAAAGACCAAAAGATAAAGCAGAGATCTGATAATGAGAGGAAGAAACAGAGAAACATAAAACTTCCTGAAGAGAGAGTGAATAGTAATATAAAGGTAAGCGTCCTTCAAATTCAGAGATACCAGAAAGGCCTGAGGAAGCAACACAGGGAAATGTGTCTGAAGAGACAACATCCTGAAAGAAGGGACTTTGAGAAAGGTGCTGAGAAAAGACAGGTTTAGAATGAGTCTCCACAACCCCTGCTTGCTGGGAACCAGAAACATTCTGGAATAAATTCATGTTCCCTGCTGAGACAAGAGAACAAGTTGGATGATTCCCTGTTCCACCAGATCTTGCAGATGAACATCATGCAAACCGAATTCAGAGACAGTGATCGAACTAGCAGGCAAAGAAGTTCTGAGAACAGATCAATTAAGGACTCACACATAAGATAGAACAGGTCAGTTAAGGCTAATCATCTGTGAACTGAGGAGGTGGAGCTAGGAACTAAACCTTCTATTTAAGGGGTAAAATAAAACATTTCAGAGCTTTACTAGAGAGGCTCACCCAGACTCTGCTACACTTTGCTGTGAGGGTGCTTTTTGTTTGTTGTATTTTATATTACTTTATTGCCTTTTTCTATTTTGAATACTGTGATTTGTTTTCTTTACCTTGTGTTTTACTTGTATTCTGCTTTTAACTGCATATTAAAACATGAAAAGAGGCCACAGCTTTGTCTCTTGTGAGTCAGGCAGAAATCAGGACAGATCAATTAAGGACTCGCACATAAGATAGAACAGGTCAGTTAAGGTTAATCATCTGTGAACTGAGGGGGTGGAGCTACGATTCCAGGCTACAACTCATACCACACATTTCGGCCACAAAACCCAGACCGAGATACAAAGGGAGGAGGCGTATCCATATTCATCAAGGATAAAAAGAAGTTATGTACCTACCATAACATTTCATGTTGGTTGTCTTCATCTCGCCTTCCTTCTTGCTGTTTGGGTTCAGAGCAGACGTCGGAACCGAAGGAGAAATGATAGATCGGCACCGACGGTTCTACTGCCTGCGGATCCATCGTCTCTGGCTCCAAGCTAAATGTAGCCGGAGGAGGAATAGAAATAGAGGTGGTTGGAGCCGGTACCTGTTGAGGTGGGCTGGACAGAATTTTTGCCAGTGCCTGTGACTTAAGCAACCTACTTACTACTCTCTCCACATCATGATCCGATAATCTGGAGGATTGAGAGGAGTGGGAAGAATGATGGCTACGTTTACTCTGTAATAAAGGTGATCGTGGTGCCGAGTGGATGGACTCCAAGGATGGTAACCTCAGTCTCTTATGGCTCAGAGATGGCTCCGAAATAGCAGATGGAGCCGACGGAGGAGTTGTCGTGTTGGTGCCAGCCGGTACCATCATACTTGGTTTGTCAAGTAAAGGAGTCAGCTCCGAAAGTGGAGCCGACGGCTTGACAGACGTAGGGGATTTCGCTGGCAGAGTACTTTTAGCTGGACAATCCTGAGGCTTCAATAATCCCCGAAGGATTAATTTGTTTTTGCGCTCCTGCAGGACCTTTGGACTAAAAGCATGACATATAGAACAGGAGTCCTGCAGGTGAACAGCGCCCAAACAATAAACACAACTAGTGTGCCCATCTGTCATAGACATTTTTTGACAGCATGAGTCACACTTTTTGAAGACAGATACCTTAGTATCTTTAGACATTATAGTAACAAAGTACAGTTTTGTACCTACCATAAATGTAGATGTCCGAACTGGATAGCATCTGCAGTCATAACAAGTGGGTTGTCCTGTCGTCAGGCAGCCCTGCAGTCGGCCGGATTCCAAAGTCCGGGTCCGGCTTCGGCTGATGTCGCACTCCACCCGACGTCATCTTTGTTGGTCTTCGGGTATAAAAGCATCAGCCGACGCCATTTTCCTCAGTGTTTCTTGCCCCAGATGCCAGTAGCCCTCTTGCAGGCTAAAATTTGGATAGATGCCAATGTTTCCAAATAGATAGAGGTAAACACAACAATAACCATGTATGTACATATATACAAACAAATACACCATAAAAGACTCCCCCCCAACAGCTAGCTATTAGGAGGGTAAACACCCTAGGAGTACCACAGAGGGGAAGGAGGGAGGGTAATCCTGACTGCAGATGCTATCCAGTTCGGACATCTACATTTATGGTAGGTACAAAACTGTACTATGTCCTTCATGGATGCATCTGCAGTCATAACAAGTGGGTAGAATACCATAGCCAACTAGGGGAGGAGGATAAAAGTAGATTATGGTGTGTTTAGGATCCCTTGCAGTACAGCAGTGGCAAACCCTGCTCGGGATCTGGAATATAGAGGCAAATTATAATGCTTGGCAAATGTATGCACGGAGGTCCAAGTAGCCGCCTCAATAATGTCTTTGGTTGCCACTCCTCGTAAGAAGGCTGTGGTAGTGGCTGTTGCCCTTGTAGAATGAGGTCTTATGTTCCACAACCCTTGCACGCGTTTGTCCAGCATGTGGGCCCCCCATCCTAGGTCTGAAGCGTCTGTTGTGATGGTCTGGCTTGCTTGACATCTGCGAAAGGGTAGGCCTGGGTTTGACTGGCATGCCTGAGCCCACCATAGGAACTCCTGTTTTAAGCATGGAATTAGTGGGATTTCTGTTTCTAGACTGTGTCTGTGTTGGGACCATAAATTCTTTAGGTACCACTGTAGTTTCCTCATATGTAGTCTGGCAAATGGAACCAAGATTATGCATGATGCCATGAAGCCCAAGGCCTGCAGAACTTTTCTTGCTGTTAACTTGTTCAGTTTTGTTAGTGCCAAGAAGTAAAGAGGAAGTTCTTTTGTTTTTCTGTAGTCAGGAATGCCATTTGTTTTACTGTGTCCAATTCCGCCAAGAATGTCCTTGTTTGGGATGGTATCAGCCTTGACTTTTGTAAATTGACTGTGTATCCCAGTGCTTGTAGCAAGTAAATGACCCTTTGTAAATCTGTTGTCAGCTTGCTTTTGTTGTCCCCTTGTAGCAGGCAGTCGTCCAGGTATGGGTAAATTTGAATTCCCTGTAGCCTGCAATGGGCGATTACTGATGCCAGGCATTTTGTGAATACTCTGGGCGCAGTAGATAAGCCAAAGGGCAATGCTGAGAATTGAAAGTGCTCTGATCCTGCAAGAAATCTGAGGTATCTTCTGCAGATTGGTCGAATGGGGACGTGCAGGTATGCCTCCTTGAGATCTAGAGTTACCAGCCAAGACTCCTTGCCCAGCATGG
The DNA here is from genome assembly GCF_019279795.1 of Protopterus annectens. Lineage (NCBI taxonomy): Eukaryota > Metazoa > Chordata > Ceratodontiformes > Protopteridae > Protopterus > Protopterus annectens. The sequence goes on from NC_056725.1 coordinate 1,258,345,305, forward strand.
GAAGGAGTTGCTGTAGGGTCAGCATTTTGAATTTTGGGACAATGATGTATGTATTTAAGGTGGACAGGTCGAGAATTGGTCTCCAACTTTTTTCCTTTCTTGGAACTAGGAATAACCTGGAATAGAACCCCTTTCCTTGCTCTGCTGTTGGCACTCTTTCCACAGCTCTCATGTTTGCTAATTCCATTATCTGGCGTAGAGCCTCTGTTTTTTGATTTGGAGGTAGACTTGGCATTCCTCTTTTGACTGGTAAAGTGTGGAAGTGAAACCGGTAACCTTGATCTATGGTTTGTAAAATCCACTTGTCTTTTGTTATGTAGTGCCAGTTCTTTGAAAATAAGGTTAACTTTCCGCCTAGAGGAGCTGCTATTTGTTCCCTGGTAGGCGGATGTAGGGTTAAGTCACTGTGGTTGTGCTGATGTAGTGGCAGTGGCTGTGTCTGTGCCTCTGTTGTTACCTTGCCACTGTCGTCCTCTATAGGCACCTCCTCTGGATTGGTTTCTGCCTCTGGAACGTCTATTCCTGCCTCTTTGAAAAGGACCAATTTTTGGCAGGCCAGTTCCTGCTAAACCTTGGGGGTTGAACCTGCAAGAAATCTTTAACAGTTTGAACAGATTTTGCCTTTTCTTCCATTTTCTTCATAACCTGCTGAGCAGGTGTACCAAACAAACTTGTCTTGTCCATAGGAGCATCCAGCAACTTAGCTTTAACATGATCCGGTAAAGCTTGTTCCTTTAGCCATGCATGCCTTCTTATCACTGTGCCAGTCATGGCTGATCTAAATGAAGCCTCCAGTGCATCATAGCCACATTTTAAGGAATGGTTGCTAACCTGTTGTATGTTATTTACCATCTCTAATACATATTTCTTATCAAGAGATTCATCAGTGGTTAGTTTTTTAGTTAACTGATCCAGCATAAACTCTTGGTATTGTATCATGTGAAACTGACAGTTTGAAGCTCTAGCTGAGAGAGTAGCTGAAGTGTAGACCTTTTTACCCCATCTGTCTAATGACCTTGCTTCCCTTTCAGAAGGAATAGGGTTTTTAGCTATGGTCGCTACTGCCTTGGGACCCTGGGATATAGTTTCTGGGTCTGCAAGTGGGGCCTTGTAAAGGTGGTGATGAGTATCTGGCACCCTGTAAAATCTGTCTGGTTTGGCAGGGGCTGGGGGTAAAGAATCTGGAGCGGAGCAAACATCATTGAAAGCATCATCCACTACAGAGAGAACAGGAGGTATAGCTAAGGGCCTGTGCTGTGGGAGGTGCAGAAAGGTCCTAAGTCTTTTTCTGGAGTCTGAAAAATCCTGTTGCTGCCATTGGAACTGTTCTCGCATGGCATGCAGGGTTTCCCCAAAGGAGAATTCTTCTGGTGGGGAAGCAGCTGGAATGGATTCTTCAGCATCAGAATCTTCAAAATTGGAGAAGGGAGCCTCTGGCTGGTCAGTAATGTCTGATTCATCAGCAGATTCATCAGAAGACACTGGCTCAGGGGGCTCTGCCCTAGGTCTCTTCTCTGGGGGCTGAGAAGCCCTGTCTGGGTGAGATTGAGATCCTCTAATTAAAGAAATTAAATCTTCTGCCAAAATAAGCATTTGAGAACTAGAAGAGGGCCTGGATGTGGGGGGTCTAACAGGCACTGTTTTAGTAGTCTTGGTTGCTTTAGCCCTGGCGAAGGCCTTAATGGACATGGCTGCTGGAGGCCTAGCAGCACCACGTGCTGGGGTAGAGACATCCAAGGGGATGGTGTCTGATAAGTCAACCACCGTAGTGGGTAAAATTTCTGAGGTCGATTCAAGAGTTGTAGCAGGGGCCTCAGTTGTAGGAATAGGTTCAGCTGTACTTTGATCAGTTTTCTCGGTTTCGGCCGAAACCGAGACACTCACGGTTTGCTTAACCATGGTTTCGGCCGAAACCGCGGACCGCGAGTGTCGGTCTTTCTTTGCGTTTTTTGGTAGATTGGGTAGTCGGAGGATCCGACGGCATAATGTACGCAAAATCAGAACCGAAAAACTGCTCTGCAAACTCCGACCGACGCCTAAGCGTTCGTCGGTTGAAAGAAGCACAGGCCGAACAGGCTGCTACGTCGTGGGCTGGGCCTAAACAAGGCAGACAGTAAGAGTGGAAATCTTTATGAGGTATTTGTTTCCCACAGGTTAAACAATTGTTAACTTTTTCTGACATCGGCTGAGGCAAGAAAAAGTCCCCAACGGGGTACTTAGCTTTAGAAGTCTTCGAAGTAGTATTCGGTAGAAGTAATCTCTGGATCCGACCGACTGGCACTTGCGAACAGCTTTTGCTTCGGGCGCCACGCGGCAAGAAAGACTGAGGAAAATGGCGTCGGCTGATGCTTTTATACCCGAAGACCAACAAAGATGACGTCGGGTGGAGTGCGACATCAGCCGAAGCCGGACCCGGACTTTGGAATCCGGCCGACTGCAGGGCTGCCTGACGACAGGACAACCCACTTGTTATGACTGCAGATGCATCCATGAAGGACATCAACCACACAACAAATAATGAAAAGCTATACTATAAAAAACAAGAACGAATAGAGTTTTTTTTTTTTTTTTTTTTTTTTTTTTTTTTACAGTTAAAAGAATAGAAGGAAAGCCTCTAATTTAAATGGCTATCCTGGAGGTGGGGGGCTCTCTAATTTAAATGAGTTCAAGGGAACAGAAGGCCTGAGAGTTATGGAACGACAGCCAACAAAGCTAAAATACACAAAAACGCGAAAAAAGGATAAAGTAATATTATCTACATACAAAAAAAGACAATTACTTGACAAACTTTCAAGAAATACAACAATATATAATAGCAAAAAGATTATACTAAGCCTGAGCCAGTAAGGAAGCAACCTCGCAGCTGAAGCGGCAAACAAGATCTGGGTAGCTGACGCTGGGCATTCTGGGATAAGGGGTAGCCTCGAGCCAGTAAACAGCAACATCCAAGTGCAAGTGACAATGGACAAAACTGAATTCCAGATTGTAGCTTGCTACAGGTCACCTTCCCGGCCCCATGACATGCACTCTTCTTTCCTCGAGGTACTGGAAAACATGAGAGTCCAACCGAACACCCTTACACTGGGTAATTTCAACCACCCAAACATCAACTGGGAAAACTACAGAAGTACTAATACCTTTGCTCAGAGCTTCCTGGAGTACATTAACTCCAATGCACTGGACCAGCTTATTAACACCCCCACAAGAGGTAAAAATATACTGGACCTGGTCATCACCAACATGAGGGACAAATGCTACACACCTGTGATAAATTCCTCATTGGTCAGATCAGATCAAAAACTCATCACCCTAGATATCCACATACCACCCTCACCCCCCACCCCAAAAGAAACCATGGTGAAAAACTTCTCCAAGGCGAACGTTATGCTACTGAAAACAGAGGCGGCAAACTTCACTACTCCCCAGCAGAAAGGCAACATGACTGAATCTGCTATATCCTACACAAAAACACTCTACAAGCACCTACACGAGTGCATGGACCGTATTATCCCAAACAAGACCAAGACCCACTCCTTCAAAAAGAAGAAACCAGTCTGGTGGACCCCGGCCATAAATAAGGTCTATAATAAAAGGAAAAAATTGCAAAAAAAAAAAAAAAAAAGAGTAAAAACTCAGGACTGGAGGAGCTCCCTGACCAACCTTAGCAAAAAGCTAAGAACCCTCATAAAAACCCTAAGGCGAGCTTTGAAAGAAAAATCACAACAGACACCAAAGACAATCACAAAGCATTTTTTAGCTATGTCAGAAACCTAAATAACAACTCACAGATCTGCTCTGAGCTACAGCATAATGATTCACAATTCACGGAACCAACAGCCATCGCCAATATACTGGCAGATAAGGTTCAGTGCAAACTTCACCCCACCCTCATCCCCCAAAGGGCCCATTTCCATACCAGAAGATTTTACTGCCCCTAAAATCACAGACACTCATGTGAAAATAGCACTTTCCAAGGCAAGCAACACAGCATCCATGGGGCCAGACAGCATCCCAGGCTGCATACTACATGAACTCCAAAACAAATTAATCCCTCACCTTAATACCATGTTTAACCACAGCCTCACCTCAGGCTATGTGCCCACAGAGTGGCACACGACAACAGTTATACCACTCCACAAAGGAGGTGCCACCACTGACCCCGGGAATTACCGCTCCATTAGCCTGACAAGTGTCGTCGGCAAGGCCATGGAGCACATCATCATGGAACTCATAAACAAAGACATTGGAAACCTACAATCCCTTGACCCCACCCAGTTTGGGTTCGTAAAGGGAAGGTCTTTGTCTCCTAAATCTGGTTGACTTTTTTGATATGGTCACTAAAGCAACAGATAAGGGAAAGGTGGTTCACACAGCATACTTTGATGTTGCAAAGGCCTTCGATACCATTCCCCACTCAGGAATTACTGACAAACTCACCAACCTAAATATAAACCCCTACGTTACAAGATAGGTTGCTAACTGACTCATGGCTAGAACCCATTCAGTGAGAATAGGAAATGCTAGATCCGACTCCAAACCTGTGACTAGCGGTGTACCACAGGGCTCAGTCCTGGGACCCCTCCTGTTCGGTATCTACTTCTCGGAGGTACAAGTAAACACAGAGGGACTATGGCTAACAAAGTTCACAGACAAATGCAAACTGGGTGCCATAATGGAGACCCCTACTGATGCAGATATCCTCCAGAAGGGTCTGACAGACACAGATACATGGTGCCAAAACCACGGCCTCAAGCCAAATGCCAAAAAGTACATAGTAATCCCCTTTGGGAAAAACCAAGTACCTACGAATTACAACATAGGTGATAGCCCACTTACCACGCAGAGTGTGATAAGACACCTAGGGACTCAGGTGGACAGTAACCTCTACTTCGATAACCATATTGCTAAAGTGGTTAGAAAATCCTTCTACATGGCCCACCTTATCACAAAAGGGTTTGCATCCAGGAATAAGGATGTTATTGTCCCCCTGTACTCATCACTCATTAGACCCGTTATTGAATATAATGCCCAGTTTGGGATGTACCTAACAAGATATCTGCAACAACTGGAGAGGCCTCAAAAGTACCTTACAAAGAGGATAACGGGCCTCAAAACAGTTGCCCTATGCCATGAGGCTACAAAAACTCAGACTGTACTCAGGTGGAGAATTTCTAGCAATTCGGGGTGTGACATAGCCTTGTATGTCAGGCAGAGATCACCTCTGAGTAGCCAGTACGCAACTAAGGAAAACCCAATCCAGCAGAGCTACTCGCTCTAGGGACGTAAACCGGACATCAACAATAAACAGGACTAGTTGGAGGGACAGATTCGTGTCCTAGACACTTCCCTTGCTCTGGAATAAGGTCCCCATAAAAGTGAGGCAGAGCTCCTCATTAGCACTCTTCAAGAGGAATCTTGATGAGTGGATGTGAAACAGGAAATTCACCCCAGAAATCACTTTGGTGGCCCTGCTAGACAGAAGTGCAGGGAACTAGACCACTTGGGAGGGAAGCGTAAGCAAAAATTTTTTTTGGCTAGGCTTAATTATGCCCTAGGGCCAATAGCCTAGTACCTACCTATGAAAAATTGTCCCACTTTGGGCATTTGAAAAGGTGGCAACCCTATTTAAGGAGTAAAATAAAACATTTCAGAGCTTTACTAGGAAGGCTCAACCAGACTCTGCTACACTTTGCTGTGAGAGAAAGGTTAGTTTGCTTTTTATTTGTTGTATTTTGTTATTACTTTGCTGCCTTTTTCTATTTTGAATACAGTGATTTGTTGGGTGGAGACATGCGTGAATGGGCGTACCTTCGTTGAAGGTTGTGCATCAGGGCTGGCAATTCGGCATGTAAAAATCTACTGCCAATCATTAGCGGACTGGAGTTCAGCTGTGGTGACCCCTAACCGGGAAAAGCCAAAAGACACAACAACAACCTTGTGTTTTACTTGTATTCTGTTTTTAACTGCATATTAAAAATAGAAAAGTAACCACAGATCTGTCCGTCAGTCAGGCAGAAATAGTTTCCCCCACCCTCACACACGGTTACTGTTGTGTTCTTAAACACCACTGTCTTTCTAGTTGCCTGCCCCTTATGTTAATTTGACCATATATCTCATTTCCTCTCTGCTTTTACTGGCTTGTGTAAGCACAAAATCATCATTTTGTGAAATCACTCCCCTTCAACTATTTAAATTTATCGGCCATCCTACTGTATTCCTGGTCATAGTACCAGAATACAAAAGTAACCACCCCCTTTCAATCTAGCTTGCTGTTTTAAAAATAGTGACTGTCCACTAAAACATAACTTTTTAGATAGGTAAAACTTAAGTTAACTAGTTTCACATCTAACTCCTCTAGTGCACACTGCAGTGTTTAGAATAAACCATTTTTTTCATCTTACCTTTAAGCATCCCTGTGACTAGCATGCTCTAAAACCTTCTGGAAAGCACTAGGAAGCCTTAAAATGATACAAGCACTCAACTCTCCTAGTTAATAAAGAGAAATTAATCGTAGGCAGTAAACAGCCTATAACTGCAAAGTACCTTGCTAAGGTAAGGGAAAGCAGCTCTTGTACTTTACAAAAAAAGCACCAAACCAGACATGTCCAAGGGTCAGCTTCCGGTGATTTGTCCTGTCCACCTGGTGAATCTGGGCATACTGGGGCAATGCAGCAATTGCCTCATATACATACACAACCCTCTCCTCCTACCACCCAACACTACAACCTGCGAGAGATGCACTTACATAGCAAAGCTCTCTCCAACCAAGGTTGTGCTAGACAGTTAAGAGGAGAAGGTTAACACCTGCACTACACCTCAAGCAACACATAGTCCTTCTAAACCCACACCACCAACACCCTCACCCTCACATAGCAACACTAAACCCTCATATGCGGAGGCTCTTAACAGTAATTTGCCCAAGCAACAAAGACCTCTGAAGCTGAAACACAAACACCAATCACAACCAAAGTGTTACATAGCTCACACCAGTTTGCCACCCAACAGTCCCTAAGGCAAGACAACGAACGCAACACTTTAGTCATAGGGGACTCTATAATCAGGCACACTGATGTCCCATTCACTAGGCTGAACAAGGAGAAAATTACAGTCAGCTGCTTGTCGGGTGCCAGGATCGCCACATAACATATGCACTCAAGTCACTCCATAACAAGTACAAATATGACGCTGTCATTGTCCATGTTGGAGTGAATGACTTGAGACCTACCTCCCTGGACTACATGAAAAGAGACATGGAAGAGCTCTCAGATCATGTGGCCCAGGCAAGTATGACCCTAGCCCTGAGTAGCATCCTCCCTTCGCCCAGAATGATACCACAGTACAAGGACAAAATGACTGACTTCAACAATTGGCCAAGCATCTGGTGTCATTCAAAGGGGATCCAGTATCTGTATGCCTGGGACGACATGATCAACAGACCATGATGCTTTGCCAGAGATGGTCTGCACCTGTCGCCCCTGAGGTTCAGGTTACTGGCTAAGGCTCTTGCCACCCCAACAGTGCCTTTTTTCGGAAAAGTTAAAAGGACAAAACCACCATTGTATCAGGTACAAGCATGCAAATGCTAGAAGTCTAAACCTCAAAATAAACTCTCTCGAGGCACTCCTAAAAATGGAGAACATAGATATCTGTGCAGTAACGGAGACCTGGTTCAAGGCTCCAGAGAGCACCACTGCAATACCAGGCTACAACTCTTACCAAACTTTTTGGCCACCACACCAGGACCGAAACACTAAAGGTGGAGGAGTGTCCATATTCATCAAGGATATTCACACCACCAGGCTAGTTGCCCAACACAATGCATCTGAAATTCTCCAGGTGCAACTAACACTAGATAAGACTGCAATCCAAATTGTAGTTTGCTACAGATCCCCCACCATGCCCCAAGATTCTCACTACATCTTTCTAAACATACTGAAAAGTATTAAGATACAGCCAAACACCCTAATATTGGGTGATTTCAACTACCCTGCCATTAACTGGGAAAACTACTCGTGTATTAACACCTTTGCCCAACGGTTCTTGGAATTCATAAATTCCAATGACCTGGATCAACTAATCCATAGTCCCACCAGGGGCTCCAATATCCTAGACCTGGTCATTACCAACATGGGAAATCTATGCTCCACAACTATGGTCACCCCCTCGTTGGTCAGGTCTAATCACCCTTGACATCCACATCGCTCCCCCACCCCCCAGTAAGTAAACCTCCGTAAAAAACTTCTCCAAAGCCAAATTCCTGATACTCAAGTCAGAAGTGACAAACTTCACAACACCCATGCAGACGGGAATTGAAACTTCGACTGCTGAATCCTTCACTAAGGCACTGTACGAGCACATCCACTCGTGCATGAATCGTGCCATCCCACATAGAACCAAGACGCTATCCTCCAAAAAAGGAAGCCAATCTGCTGGTCCCCTACCATAAACAAACTTTACAACAAAAGGAAGGATCTGTTGCAGAAAAGAGGAAAATCCCATGATGCAAAAAACTCCCTTACCAGCCTCAGTAAGAAGTGGAGATCCCTCATAAAATCCTCCAAAGCTAGTTATGAAAATAAAATTGCCAAAGATTCCAAAGACAACAACAAGGCATTCTATAGCTATGTCAAGAATCAAAATGGCAATGCTCAGATCTGCTCTGAGCTACAACAGAATGGCATTAAATATACTGATCCCAAGGATATTGTCAATATCCTGGCAGATCGATTCAGTGCCAAGTTCACCCCCCCTTCTCACCCCCTAAAGGGCACATCTCAATACTGAAAGATTGCCAAATTCCGGTAATAATGGCTACACAGGTAAAAAACACTCTCCAAAGCTAAGAATACAGCATCCATGGGACCAGACAACATCCCGGGATGTGTACTACATGAACTACAAAATGAACTGGCACCTCACCTAAGTGTCGTTTAATCATAGCCTCACCTCAGGCTTCATGCCCACAGAGTGGTGCACAGCCACAGTTATCCCACTCCACAAGGGGGGATCCACCTTGGATCTTGGGAACCACTGCCCCATCAGTCTGATGAGCCTGATCTGCAAGGCCATGAAACTAAAGACAATGCCAACCTTCAAACACTGGACCCCACCCAGTTTGGGTTTGTGAAGGGCTGATCTTGTCTCCTGAACCTGAATGAATTCTTTGAATTAGTCTCCAGAACTGTGGACAAGGGAATAAGGTGGTCCACACAGCCTATCTGGACCTCCCCAAGGCCTTCAACACCATCCACCACTCTGGAATCCTAGATAAACTTACTAAGTTGGGCATTAATCCCTACATCACTCGATGGGTTTCCAACTGGGTTACAGACAGAACCCACACTGTAAAAGTAACAGACTCCAAATCCAGCTCCAGACAAGTGGAGTACCTCAGGGTTCAGTCCTGGGACCACTCTTGCTTGGCATCTACTTCTCTGAAGTACAGGCCAACACTAAGGGACTCTGGCTAACAAAGTTCGCAGATGACTGCAAACTGGGAGCCATTATTGAAACCCCAAATGATGTGGATAGTCTACAAAAGGGTCTTACAGAAACAGATGCTTTGTGCCAGAGCCATGGACTCAAGCTCAGTACCAAGAACTGTATAGCTATACCCTTTGGGAAAAAAACATGTACCCAAGAATTACCACATAGGTGGCAGTACAATAAACACCGAAAGTGTGATAAGAGACTTATGGACACAGGTGGACAGTGGTCTCACCTTCGATAACCACATCACCACAACAGTCAGGAAATCCTTCTGTGTGGCACACCTCATCACTAAGGGCTTTTCATCCAGAAAAAAGGAGGTCATTGTCCCACTGTACTCATCCTTCATTAGACCCATTATAGAATACAATGCCCAATTTGGTATATACCTCTCAAGACATCTGCAACAACTGGAAAGACCACAGCAATACCTCACTAAAAGAATCACAGGCCTAAAGCAGATGCCCTGTGCTGATCATCTAAAAAAACTCCAGCTATACTCTTGTCACATATCGTCTACTCAAAGGCGATCTCTGCTTAACATACAAGGCCATGTCAAACCCAGAGCTGTTGGACTTGCTACACTTAAAGAAATACCAATCCCTCACAGCCACATGCACCAGGGATCTAAACCTTGTCATCACAATGAACAAAACATGCTGGAGGGATAGGGCCCTGACCAAGAGACTCCCCAGACTCTGGAATAGACTGCCCATACATGTCAAGCAGAGCACCTCTTTGGCCCTCTTCAAAAGGAACCTGACAACTGGATGGGAGATAGGAAATTCACCCCAGGGATCACATCAATCACCCTGCTAGACATGGGTCCAGGGAAGTAAATATTGTGGGAAGAAATAGCCAGGGAATTGTTATGGCTAGGCTTGTACAGGCCCTATCGCCGATAGCCTAGTACCAACCTAGGATCCTATGAATTAGGCATCTTTACATCACATACACACCTTACACCTTGCAAGCAGGACATATGTCTGATGTACAATGTCTGGAAAGTGTAAAGGCTTTGATATACTGGCAGAATGTTCGGCTATTCTTGGCAGGATATTCTACAAGTCAAGAGTGCTACAATAATGATAAGGAAGGAAGTCTACTTTTACTGTAAGATGGTGTAGCGCTATTAATATTGTAAATATTCTTCAATTGAGACACTGACTCTCCACAAAAATATGACAAAGAAGTGAAAATTCTGAAGGCAAATGTAAATACATCAACCCTTTAACACTCATTATGACAATCTGGATTGGAGGATGACAAACTATGAAATAATAACAGATGGTTATAGAAACATCAGTATTGAACAAAAAGCACAAAATATGAGGATTTCTTTTCAGTTTCGAGGTGAAGATCTCTTTTAATAGGATAGCTTTTTATGTTCCTGTAAATTACTATATAAATGTATTATTACTTATTTTCTGGTCCTCCGCTGCTGTCACAGTTATAGTAATCACATTAGTGATATCCCACAGCCAAAATTAAGTGCAGGCATAAACTGCTCAGTATAAATGCATGTATGTAGGTATGTAACTTTGCAGGTCATGTTACTCTGACCCTTTTTTCAGCATATTCAAAATATGTTGCAGCTCTACAGCTATGGGCAGAAGAGACCATCAGTTTATATGGTTATTACGTGTACCGTTAAAATGTCCTTGAAAATGGATAAAATCAGGTTTGACACCCACAATAAATTTATCACACCTGATTATGTACACTGGGAGGTGTGAAGGTTTATTTCTAGTCTGCAGTAGGAATTCATTTTTCAACCTAATTTCTAAACAATTGCTTAAAATGCATTTAGTAAACTATATCATTCCATATATTAAAAGACAGTGTTTTTGTTTTTTGTTTTTTTTTATTATGTGTGGGTAAGTTGCCTTATCATGATAAGAGTACTTGTACTCAGACCTCTCAACTGTTCCTAGTTTTAGGTCGGATTCACCCACTACATATAATGTACCTATTTTTGGAGGTATACCTTTAATTTCAGACTTCATTTACCCTTTCACACTATTTTCTGAATCCCCTTCCTCACACCTGAGTTTTGGAGATGTCTTGGGTACACAAAGAAAGCACGCACGCACACACACACACACACACACACTATATGACCAACGTACCACTTACAGCAATAATTTAAATAAAGAGGACACACATCTTGTATCTTCCTTTTTCAAAAGTAAACATGAATGATGTGTGGTAGGACTTAGCAACACAATACATTAAAGTCCACAGATTTTACATGGTCTCTGATAATGTGCTTATAATTTTCCATCATTTTTGTCACTGTCTGCTTTTTAAATATATGCTTCTGAATAGTAACCCACATTCCTCCTGGTGGCAGATATGCTATTTGGTATTCAAAGTTTATGCTAATTAGAGGTCTAGATTTTTGGTTGGATGTACCTACTTAAGAGGCTTTGTTTCTGTTTTAATGCTTACAGGTCGATATGTATGCTTATACTGTCGCTCCTATTTTAAGAGCTAAAATATATAATTTTCCAGCAATCTGACTCAAGTGAACAAGTTTTACAAAACTAAATTATGAGACTACATTACTGGACACTGACATTTCCAAGTTCAAACTGCAATACATATCCAATTTTATTTTTATTCCTAAGCAAATTATTCTTATCGGAGAAAGTACAGTTGTTTGGGGTTTATGCAGCAAATTACTTTAGATAATGGGTAAAACATACACTACATGATGGAAGAACCAATGTTCTCCAACGGAGTAATAATGTACAGATACAGCATGAAAAAAAAGAAGTCCACCACTTCAAGGCAGCACACTAAGCTGCCATGAACCGTGGAGTGAAAAAAAAAAGGCAAATGTCCACCATCTTACTTACACAGAAGCTGTACTTCCCCAGCTTTGCTGTTTAGGGTGTTGTTTGTCTTTCGAATTTTCCCGGTTAGGGTTCACCACAGCGGAACTCCGGTCCGCTAATGATTGGCAGTAGATTTTCATGAACGCCGAGGTGCCAGCTCGATGTCCAACCTTCAACGAAGGCACGACCATTTACGCATGTCTTTCAAACACCACCCAACCACGGGGAGGACATGCAGACTCCATACAGAAGGCACTCCCCGCACTCCAGCCAAGAATCGAATGGGAGAACCTCTTGCTGTGAGGCAACAACGCTACCGCTGCACCACCAACGCTACCGCTGCACCACCGCGACATTTAACATTTAAAAAAAAGTAAAAAAAAAGTTCAAGGAAATACTCAGGTTTCTAGCACCTCAGGAAGAAGAGGAAATAGGTGGAGATGAAGAAAAATGGCAGTGCCTCAAAACAGTATGTGTGAGGACTACAAAAGAGATAAGCTGCAAGCCAGATAACGAAATGAGGTACATAAAGAAAGCTGCAAGCCAGATATCAAAATGAGGTACATAAAGAAAGCTGCAAGCCAGATATCGAAATGAGGTACATAAAGAAAGCTGGTGGTGGAATGCAGAAGTGCAGAAACTCATCAAAAGAAAAGAGTGCAGGAAAAGTGAGACAGAAAAGACAGACCAGGCTAAGAAGGAATACTAATTGGACTGGCTAAGAGAGTAGTTGCAATAGCAAAAAGCAAGGCATCAAAGGCACTTTACTAACTTCTAGAAACGGACTCAGCAGTTGGCACAAAAACTATGAGGTTGCAAAGCAAAGACAGAAAGATAAAGAAGATGGTCATCACGCACGCTTCATAAGGGATGCCAGCAAAATCCTGCTCACCAGTCCGTAAGACATAAAAGGCAGATGGAAGGAGACTTCCAGCACTGTCTGAATAACAAAAACTCCACACAGACGCTTTACTTCCCCAGGCACAGCCTACAATGAAAGAAGAGGAGGAGGAGTCCACCCTAGAAGAAGAACAAACAGCACTAATGAAAATTAAATCAGGGAAAGCAACAGACTCCAAGGAGATCACAAATCAGGGAACGCAACAGACTCCAAGGAGATCACAGCAGATATGATCAAGTTGTTGGGTGGGTTATGGGAGAAATGGCTCCTGAGGGTAGTTATGGCAGTACGGAATGAAAGATGTAGCCCACATGACTGGAGAATAACATTCTAATCTCTTGAGTACAAGAACAAAAGGGACATTCCCAACTGGGGGAAGTATACTGGTATCAAACACCTGTCACACTGAACGAAATTTCTGGAAGAGAGTGAATGATAAATGAATACACAAGGTAGTAGAAGGTAAGATGAGAGAGGAGCAGTTCAAATTTAGATCAGGATGCAGAAAACTGACCCACTGTTTCCAGCGAGACAGATAGATAAGAAAAAGCTAGAGATGAGGAGAGAGTCAAACTGAGCATTCCTAGACTTGGAGAAAGCATATGACAAGGTTCCAAGAAAGCCGATTTGGACAGTTCTCCAACAGTTCAAAGTCCTGTAACACTGGTAGAATTAGTAAAGGCTGTATACAAGGATCCAGTGAAATAAGTATGAACAATGGTGTTTGGACTCACAGAAGTCTTCTCAGTGGGAGTGGGTGTACTTCATGGTTCATCTCGGAGACCACTGTTGTTCATACTGGTGAATAAATTACATCAGCAAACAGGTCGGAGGAGCCAGAACAACAAAACTGCTGTATGCAGATTGTGTGGCATTACAGGCAGACTCTGAACAAGAACATCAGCAAAAGATAGGGGAATGGAATGGAAACCTGAAGGCACACAGGATGAGACTGAGTACAGATAAGGCAGTTGTAAAGGCAGTAAATACGGGAAATCAGAAGAAGCTTGAAATTGAAATAGAAGGGAAACCATAGGAACTGGTTAACACCTTCAAGTAATTGGGAGAATGGTTAAGGAGAAGGGAAGTTTGGATGTGGAAATCAAACCTAAATTCAGCTGGGTTGCAGCCAAATGCACAGGGTGTCAGGTGTGTGACAGAAGAATGCCAAAGAAGCTCTAAAGTAAGGTGCACACAACAGTGGTGTGACCAGTACTACTGTATGGTACAGAAACCTGGGCAGTGAAGGCTGAGCAGCTGAGGAAGTTAAAGGTGGAGGGGACTGAAATGCCTGAGACTAGTAGAATGCACAATATGGGACAGATGAGGAAATGAGGACGTCACAGCAGATATCCAAGTAGCTCCAACTGCAACGAAGGTCAGGAAGAACAGATTACAGTGGTTTGGGCACATTTGCAGGAAAACATAAGATGATCTGATGAAAAAGCTTTTGGAAAAGACCAGAAAAGATAACAGGAAACGAGAGCATCCAGCAAAGAGAGATTGATGGATTATATGTGAGGGGAGACTGACAGTCAAGTAAGCCTGTTGAAGAAACTAGGAGAGTGTCACTGAATCAAGAGAGATTGCGACAGCCGATACAACATCCTAAACCCATGTAGAAAACAGGGGAAAAGGGGGATGATAATGAAAGAAAAAAGAAAAAAAATCAAGCAGCAAAAGTAATTATAGAAACAACTATAAAATCTTGCTGTTTTACTTTCTCATTGTTAAATACAGCTTAAAAAGTCACTTTAGCAAGAGTGGAAAAAATAAAAATGAATGTAGTAGTGTGTGGGTGTGTCTGTGTGTGTGCACAAACATCTGCATGCAAATCTGTGTATTTGTTGGTATGTGAGAAATTCAGAGAAACAGAGCAAGAGAAGGAAAGCATAAAACTCTCAACTTCTTTGCTCAAGAATTCTAAAATTAGGGATAATTTTTTAAAAATAACCATATTAAGTAACTAAGGCAAGAAGTTTTGGTACTTGCGTATTATCGCAACCAGATTTTCGCAGGATAAAGTAATATAATGTGTTCTCTTTAGCACTTTAGTTTATTTGGTGCATTGTTATCAATACAAACTGAAAGATGTCCTGTTTATGTACACACTTTACTGCCAGCATCTCACTTATTGCAAGTTGCATATTGCACTACGAATTGTAATTGCTGACAATTTACGACCACACAGAAAGACCAAACCAGCGAATGAGCACTCCACAACGTTACAGCACTAAGAAAATCAATAATCAGTGTGAAGTACAATACGTATTTATCAGAACATGCCACCATCCCTAAACAAAACAAAACCTGTACTGCAAACTTCTTCCGTGAAAACCCCCCCCCAGAATCAGCTGTCCACATAATCCGGTCTCCCTTTTGAAAACCATTACTTATTACAACTCTCTCATTGAAAGGGCTATTTTCAAAGATGTTTACAAATTGTGAGAAAAACTGTTTACCAAGAGCATGATTCCTGTGTCTGTTTTCCATCTCAGGATTCCTTCCATACACTGAAAAAAATTATTTAGTCAATAAGAGAGCAACCATGACAATTTCAGCGTGCGTTTGTAACACACCCATAACAGGAAGAGGCATTTTTCAATTTTTTTTCTTCCTGAAGATAATCCAAAGTTATTCTTCATCAATAAAGACTTACAATGACACTTTATTGTGTTTCCTGCACTCGTTTTGATTCCATGATACAAATTTCGCAACCGCGAAAATCTGGTTGTGATAATACGCAAGTACCAAGGTTTTCAATCAACATGTATTTTTTTGAGCAAAAAAAGTATGAAATTATAATGTCTGGTTTTACCGATTATAATCCTCAGTGATCTACCAGAAAATCAAATATTTTCAATGAAGACAACAAAAATATGAGGCAAAATCAGGGACAGGTGAGAGGCATGTAGAGAGTTGCAATGCCTTGAACTACATGTTTTTTTTCCATTCATTTATTACAGTGAGACATCTGAGGTACACCCAGTCCAAAAAAAGTGGCTACAGTGTCAGGCATCACAACACCCCTGGGCGATCCATTATTTCACTGTAATGTCATTATTGCTCACTTAATTTTGCAGACTGTTGGTAGAACAAAGGATGAGAGTCCTTTTAAGTATGGAAATCCAGAGATGTTTGTGTGTGTGTATGTATGTGTACATATATGGGTCTACTTCATAAGATCGACATTCATTTGGTCGACAGCTCATTTGGTCAACAACCAGTATTCAAGGCAAAAACCTGGGATTTGCCCCCCTCCCCAATGTTGTGTGAGCCTGGAGTGGATATATATAGTTAGGGGGGGTGGGGGCACAGCCCCCCCACCTATTTTCGTTTAAAAACATGAAAATACAACAAAAACTACACATTTTAAACGAAAGTAGGTGAGGGACTGTGCCCCCCCCCCACACCCCAACTATATATATCAAGTCTAGGGTCGCACAACATTGGAGAGGGGGGCAAATCCCTGTTAAGTGCCTTGAATACTGGTTGTCGACCAAATGAGCTGTCGATCAAATGGTCTGTTGATCTTATGAAGTAGACCCATATATATATATATATATATATATATATATATATATATATATATATATACACATACATACATACACACATACATGTGTGTATATTATATATATATATATATATATATATATATATATATATGTACACACACACACACACTTTTTTAACTTTAATTTATCTGACTAACATAGATAATACAGCCTTGTTTAATTTCCAGCAGTCAAAAAAACCTGCCCATTTTCCTACTTGGGTTAATTCAAATGCACATCAGTAATGCCCTGCACAAACAGAAATTACTGTTCATGAATAAATCATAAATGTTACGTACTATCTTTACACCATCAACATTACATTGTCTAATACTGTCTCAAAATGATCTTACACCATAAACTAATAGCCTTTCTGCTGCAGACATAGTTTTGGCATTTAAATGTATCAAAAGCGTCAAGAGCACTTCTGTCAATATTATTATTATTTTGCAATGAACTGGGCAACCAATACAGTGCAAACTAGGATTACTGAAGCTCAAAATCTGTACAGTAATGAAGTATATGTAAATCAAAGTTATAATTATTCAATAAAGTTTGATACTGTTAACTTCCACTGAGTTTTTGAAGTTTTGACAGGTATTTACTAATCCTGTTCCAGACAGTACACCAGTATATTTGTACTATAGTCCAGGCCGTGCAATATGGGAAATTCTTTAAAATAAACAAACACATTTAAACTTACTGCAAATCTCATTTGTATTCAACAACCAGATGAACCAGTAAATAAAACATATTCTTTTATGTAAGAACATGTGCAAAATAAACCTCAAATGAAACTCTGAATGTGTAAAACCTATCAGAAAAATAACTAATTCCAGAAAGCTACTATGACTGCCTGTGTTTGTCTACTGTGTTGTCTTTTCTAGGGGTTGTTATACCTAAAGTTTAGTGTTCGACTTTAAGTCTACCAACCTAAAAGTAGGATAGCATTGCTCTAATGAGAGTTAGTGAAAAGCAACAAATCTATTTTATAATGTTGTCTTAACACATTCTGTAATTTGTAATTTATAGGGATAATCCTTACTGCCATGTTATCTCTCAGCTTTCTAATTAGGTGACAGGAAGTAGTCATTATAAAGAACAGTGTAATGTTTATGCTTTAGTTTACATCCTGGATTTCATTCATTTGTCTGAAGATCCAGGTTACTGCCTTAATGCTTCATTACTCAAATCATATAAATATTTTGCAATTACCATCAAGCCTGTAAAGAAGCACATATCCAGAGAGCAGAACAAGAGAGGTCATAAAGCACCTTGATGGATGATGGATCCTCAAGCCAGTTCTCACCTCCATGCTGGTGATACCCAGTACAAGTTAACAGACTCAAGACTAACAGGTCATACAAAAAAATCAAAAGGGTGGGGGGGGGGGGGGTTCTCTGAAAAGTTGTGCCTAAACAAAGGAACCACTGAGAGGTATCTCCTCCCCCTTTGTTATTTGCTTTATATTTAGAACCACTGGCAGAAAAAATACCAGACACAGAAATTCAAGGGTATAAGTAGTATAGAAATCAAGAAAAGATGGCTTTATTTGCAGACAATGTTATTTTGTACCTGATAAAAACAGAAAAGAACATCTCAGTGTTGTGGAACATTCTGAGGCAGTTTCAAGTCTTTTCAGGATATAAAATTAACGAAGATAAAACAAAGGCTATGGCTGTAAATTATGTATCCACATACGATTTGTTTCAGTAACACCCATATTTATGAGGACATGATAAAATGAATTATTTAGGAGTTTGTTTGTTTGTGTCTTTCGGCTTTTCCCGGTTAGGGGTCGCCACAGCGGAACTCCGGTCCACTAACGATTGGTAGTGGATTTTTACATACCGGGTTACCAGCCCCGACGCACAACCTTCAACGAAGGCACGCCCACGCCCCATTCACGTATGGGTTAAAAAAGATTCTGTTATGGCAGCTAAGAATAAGTGAGAAGAAACTAAATAAAAGAAAATACAAAATTGAGAAACTGTAAGCTCTTGTCTATGGATATGGATATAGATACGGACAGCACAATACAAACAGTAAAAATGTTTTTAGTCCCCTTAGCTTTATACACCGGTCAGGCATATTTTTAACAATCAGAGGAGAAGTTGTGGATCTTAATTAATCAAGAGCTGAAGGATTTTATTTAGGAGGGGAAGAGTGAAAGAATCAAGTGGGTAAGTTAATCCGTCCAACAGAACAAAGTGGTTTAGGATTACCTGATCTGAACGGGTAATTTCGAATTACATAGTTAAGAATCATACAAAACACAAGCAGAAAGCTACAATTCAAAGTGGAAAGAGATGATGACATGGGGATTCAAGAAATGAGAGACCGGGATTTTGGATGCAGATCCTTAAGGAGGATAATGATCATACAAAATATTACATTCACAAAGTAGCGCAAAGTATTCAAACAACTAAGCCAACACAGGAATGGAGATTCTACAGATAGGGATGACTACAATTAGGGGTACAGGGAATAGGCAAGAGGGGGCTAGAATTTACTGGAGGAAAACTGGCAAAAGAAGCAAAGTCTTGGGAGCAAATAATTAGAGACACAAAGGTAACAGAATGGGAATGGGCCAAGAAGACATTCAGACTGCAAGCTAGAGGCTGCTTTCTCTATTGGGTACTGATATCAGAATATAGGCAAAGAGAAAGGGACAGGGGAATCCTAAGCAAAAGACCTGCACTGGTAGAGTTTTTTAGTTGAATCTAGACTAGATGCTGCTGTTAAAAAGGAATAACTAGTGGGGCATATAAAACATTGCATGACAGCTACAGGAATCAATTGGAGGAGGGTAGAAAAGATTGGGAAGAGAGACTGGATATGCAACTCACAAAGAAACAATGGGGGAGCATATGTATGGCTCCCAAATGCAGCAAAGTCTAGAAGATTTAGGATTTTAACTTGGAAGTGTTTACATAGGTATTTTTATACCCCAAGCAGACTCCAAAGAATTTTTCTTCACGTAGACGGCAAATGTTGGAGGTATGATTGGGAAGAAACAATTAACTTGGGACACATGTTTTGGGAGAATAATGAGTTAGCAAACTTTAAAAATTCCCTACAGATTACTCTGTCAGAAATACTTGGCAAACAAGTGGATACAGCTAAAGAAATAACTTTCTTTAGCTGGGATATAGGGTCTGAATTTCCTAGACATACTAAGGCCTTGATAAGTTTAATTCTGGTGGCTACCAAAAAAGCTATTACTAGAAAATGAGGGGGGAAAAGTTTAAATCAACCATATTTGAAGTAATGAATATTGTAACAGAGATAAAGAAACTGGGAATGGTATCTTTAAAAAAGGGTTTGAGCAAATTATATAGAAAAAATGGAAAAAGTGTGGGAACAATGCATGCAGAAAAATGTTTTGGAGGAGGAGTGAGGTTTAAGGGAAGGTAAGAATTTGACCAATTTATGTAATGCTGGAATGATTATATTGTACAGAAGAATATATGTGATATATAATGTTTATAAATGTGAACAAGTTAATATGGCTTGTTTTCTATTATATAAATGTAAATGTGCCTTATGCCACAAGTGATAATTCAATAAAGGTGTTAAAAAAAACCTAGCAGGACGCACTTCTTAGTCGACAGGCATGGAGACAGAAAGCATACAGAAAAAAGCAACATTACGCAAGCATAAAAACAAATCAGAAAACTAAAGCTCCTGTTTCACCATGGATTCAAAGAAAATTTAAGAGCACAATAACACATGTACAAGAAAAAAAAAAAAAGAATAACATAACTGTGGTGCCTTCTGTTCGGAGTCTGCATGTCATTCCCTGCAGTCATGTGGGTTTCCTTCCACATTCCAAAGACATGACGTAGGTGGATTCTGCCCTCTAAATTGGCCGTAGGTGAGAGTGTGTGCACGACTGATTGATATGAATGAACTATCAAGGCAGGGCTAGCCACCCTGTGGTGTAAAAACCTTGGCTCAAGATGATTGTCACTGCTGAAGTGACACCCCGACCCCCATGTGCAAAAAGGGAAAAAAGGGTTGAGGATGGATGGATAAAAATGTTAGCAGTTTATTTTTTTACTATAATGACACTTGCTGCAAAGTGAGTGCAGCAATACTCAGTGTGCAAGTCAGGGATGTATTGAGTGAGTGCAGCAATACTCTGTGTATGCACCAGGGATGTACTGAGTGAGTGCAGCAATACTAAGTGTATGCATCAGAGAGGTACTGTTGGCTCTGCTGAGCAGCATGGACATAATGCAGATGTCACTGTGTGTGCGCGTGTGTGAGGATGCACACACTGCACAGCCGAGATGACCCTTTCTTAAGTGGATCTGCGTGTCAAACCACTGAATAGAGGGTTCAGGCCAGTATCAAGAAACATATCAAGGGTAGTTGGGAGACTGATATAGAATGATCAGCTTTCACCTCAGGATTAGGGAGGGGACTGAATGACTCAGGTCTGTAACAGCAGATCCAAATGGTCATCGCATACATGGAATGAAAAATAATGCAAAACAATTCCACCCTAGGGTAATGACTTAAAAAGAAAATTATAGCAAGTTCTTTTATAAGCAGTTAGCATTGATTGACACATCCCACTACTTTGTATATTCCTAGACATAATTTCCATACAAGTCAACTTCCTATAAGGTATGCTAAACATTGGTTTCACAGAAACATGAATAATTTATGACTGCAAACATTGCCAATATCTTAATCTGATCACATAGAATGTTGACCATTTGATACTTTCTTGATGTCACAAACAAAAACCACGTCTACATATACCACTGAAAGCTACCATATATGACTGCCAGGGTAAGAACTTTCAGAAATGATTAAAAGCAGCAAATAATTCAGCAATGTTTAATAGTCGTAAATGTCTGTGGGACAATTTGAAAATGGCATTCAGAGCACTTGGGTGAATGCATAATTACAGTTCTACAGAACTTAAAACTAGAGTACAGCACAAAATTATTGGCAAGGCTGACAAGCAACAGAAAAGGAGATCTGGATCTTCTGTTTCAAGAGGCAAAAATCAAATTCAAAAGATATTATATAAATGGACATATTACATACTAACATCCTTAAAGTATTACATACCTAATAACTAAGAAAAGGCATAAACACTTCATAATTATTTATCTATTACTATGAATGATATTTTTATGTTAAAAGGGAAAGGCACCTCCAATCCAGAAAAGAAGCACTATTCTTTTTAATTCTGAAACCAGGCAAGGAATCCACCACTGAGCCAGTGTTCACTTGAAATGCACATTATAAAACCACCGCAACAAGAAAATGAGATTTAGGGGCTTTCTACAAGGCAAACAACTCAGTGACACAAGTCCTTATTTTTATCCTAAAAGCAGGAAAAAAAAAATCAGTCACCGATTCCAAAAAAGCCACCAAATAGATAATTTTGCATTTTCTGTCCCAAGGACTATTTAAAAGCAACTTTCTAATCAAACATACTTCCTAAAAATTTCTTCTTCTTCCACACCTGAAGCCAAAACTGGTAGGAACCTTTCCACTACACGCCTCCTTTATCAAAGGCATCAGACAGGACTGTTTATGTTCTTATCGTCTTAGTTTTTTTATACCTAGAAATGGTTAGTAATGCTGTCTCAAACTTGGTTTTCAGTTTGGTTAATGGTTGGGTTGGGTCCCTTTTTGTTTTTGTAGACACATCACACTGGGTGTGGAGGACTTCACAGATCAATAGTGGACTTCACAGATCAATAGTTCATAAAAGCAAATAATTATATTATTTATATTCATTTATTACTTGCTTTTGTTGACTGGGATAGTCTGACTGGATAGAACCTCTCTTCAATAGAGGCCTGTGGAGAAAAGCTCCAACAGATTACGATATATAATTAAGCACGCATTTAGGATTTGATAACAATCATTAAATTGGCAGACTTAAAAATAGACAGCAGTGTTGAAACAAACAAATGGATTATTAAGTATTAAGCAAAACAGATGTTACATTTTCAGAAAAAAATGCTAAGGATGTAGCAAGTCACAATACAGAGATTCAGCATTACATTATAATTTCCTAGAGGTGAGGGGATAAGTATAAGATAAGAAGACAGTATTTTAATCTTCTAAGATTATTATTATAGAAAGGTAAATTAGTGAGAAGATAGCTACTATGCAGAAGAGGTGACTGAAGTATTATTATTATTATTATAGAGGTGGTAGAGAGTGAAGGTGGTATGATGAGGAGAATGGAAAAGGAGAGTCCAGTGGAAATACTAAATTTACCAGTCTATACTTTCTAAGATGGGTGTACTATAATTAATAGCAGTGACGTGGTTATATTTAGCTAGAAGTTGAACAGGAGCACAAACAATTGCAAATTAATTTAATTAATTTTGCTGTGAAGATGTTGAAAGGCCACCAATGGAAATATGTTTCCAATATATTCCCAAATTATTCAAAATGCACATTCTGGAAAAACAATCCTCTTCATGACCTACTTGCAATGGTAGGACTTAAACAGGCATTTTTCTCACATACTGCATATGGAGGTAGATGGAATGCATATACACGAGTAGTTGCAATGTTGTATATATGGAAACGGCAACCCTTAATCCCACAGGTGAAAGGTTTTACAGTGTACACAAACGAATGTTTACAGGGACCACAGCTTTGATGGCTCTTCATGTGTAAACAAGCAGGGAGCTAAGTGGATTCCTATTACCTACCAGTGGGTTGGAGAAAAACATCTATTAATTACAAATGTTAAAGAGAAAGCCAGTGCTTAAGCAATGCAACTATGGCCATGGGTCACACTCTGTCTAAATAAAAGAGAAGAAATACCCTTCACTTAATGAAAGCATAGGAAAATGCTTTGACAGAAGTATTTTGCAGCAGGCCAAAGTAAACAAAGAAACATTATAAAGTATGCAAGAATGCCTTACTCCGAAGAGAATTCTCTCTATCTGAAGCTTGCATAATGGGAGTGATGACAATACAGCTGTTGTAACATCCAACAGATGTTACATCCATAATACAAGAATTATACTGACCACACAGACAAAGCCTGATACTTGTATCTATCTAGTGAAAAAGACAGCAGCAGGGGATCAATATCTACACCTCATTTTTTTTCGTTTGCAAACCTTTTACCAGTCATGTGCGATTCCCATCCACTATAACAAACTGTACAACAGGAATCTTATATAAGCAAGGCAGCAGAACCTCCTGAGATTTCCACTATATCACTCTACAATCAATAGTTATGATGTAGGAATCTCAAGATTTCAGTGTTCTGTTTTATAATTTCTTACACGTAATCCACTGTTATATACTCTAGCAAGAAAGGCAGGCAGACACTGAACTGCATTTCATGTATTGCCATAATGAACCATACAACCGTGCAATAGGACTCAGTGGAATGGTCATCTTTTGAATGCAGACACTTTTATGGACAGAGACATTTAGGTGAAATAAGGATTTAAACTTGTCATACCTGCACTTTCTTTAAAAGTGCAACAGCATGGAATTAATAATGCATAACAAAATTGGAAGTGGATTATGAAACCCCCACTTTTATTACACATTGCTGTTTTGCTGTACAACTCATGAAACTTTGTAGAGAAGTTCAGTTTTGATGAACATGATACTCCACTAATCTGCAAGTATCCTTAGAAACTTTTTTAGATAACAGTGATTTACACTGAAATAAATAAATAAATATGTTTATTGAGTGATTGATTGATTAACATCTGTTAATTGAGTAGGTGCACTGGTCCTTGAACCCTATGCATGCAGAACATTGTGTTTGTATAGGGGTGTGTGTGTGTTTGTATAGGTGTGTGTGTGTGTGTGTATATATATATATATATATATATATATATATATATATATATATATATATACATACACACATAATCGATACTTAAGAACTGTTAAAGTGGATTTACAAAGCACTAACATTGGCTATTGCAAGCCATATGAACAAGGCACGCAACGTCTTTCTCACATGTTGCACACCACCACAAACAATTACAGTAGCAGTTAAACAGTTAGCTTAAGTCTGCAGTAACTCCACTAATTCCACTAATAGACCACTTACCCAAGACCCACTGCCCACTGTTGTTGTTGTGTCTTTCGGCTTATCCCGGTTAGGGGTCGCCAGAGCGTAACTCCGGTCCACTAATGTTTGGTAGTGGATTTTTACATGCCGAGTTACCAGCCCTGACGCACAACCTTCAACGAAGGCATGCCCATTCACGCATGTCTCCACACAGAAGACACTCTAGCTGAGAATCAAACACAACAACGTCTTGCTGTGAGGCGACAACGCTACCGCAGCACCACTACTGCACTGTATAAGTACAAAATCTATAATCATTAATGCCAGTTATGATTTTTAAAAGGGAACAGCCATCTAATTTTGTTGACACCGTCAGTTTTGTGATGAAAATAATTTAGTAAAAAAAAAGAATCTAGCCCATGCAGGAAAAAGCAGATTGCTAAAAAGTTCTGAAAAAAATTACTAAACATAAGCATCACAGTTAATTGTCTATTGATCTACCCCTTTGTAAACCAGTGCTGCTGTCTTATTGTAGGAAAAAAGGAAAAATGTTTCTTCAAAGGCATGGCAATAAAGAAGATAAGGTAAGAACTACGAACTACAGAATGTCATTACGATCTGAACTGGTTTGAAAGGGTAACATGACGAAATATTTTAATATTTGGCCTTCCACTCCAACCGAAAGTATTGCAACTGGCTTTTGTAATAGAAAATCCTTAATTACATTATTTCTTAGACCGGCTACAGCAAGAGAAATAAAATCAATCATGTAACATATGCAGTGTTTAGCAGCAACACAATGGTCAATTATGTTCCTGCTAATAGACTAAATAAGACTGCTACAAAAACAGCCAAAGACAATGGATATGATTAGCTGTTATGGACTATTTGTAATGCAGTACCATGCTGCTGTACCAGCAACTTGAAAAGGTACAGGAGTGGCATAATGGTTAAAACAGCTGCTGCACAGTGCTTGGCTCCCTGTTCAATTCTCAGCGAGGGTATCGTCTGTGTAAACCTCTATATGTCCTCCCGGAATCATCCTGGATTTTCTTTGGGTGCTCCAATTTCCTCCCTCATCCTAAAGACATGCTGTAACTGAAAATACCCCCCCCCCAATTCCCCACTGTATTTGTTTGCGTATGTGGGCGCACGTGTGTGTGCTTGCGTGCATGTGTATATATATGTGTGTGTGTGTCTGTGCGCGTGTGTGTGTCTGTGCGCGTGTGTGTGTGTGTGTGTGTGTGTGTGTGTGTGTGTGTGTGTTTGTGTGTGTGTGTGTGTGTGTATACGTGTGTATGTGTGTCCTGGGTATGTCCTACAATGGCTAGACCCAGTTTAAGACTAATTTCTCAGCCCTGTGTACACTGACTGCCAGCACAAGGTCTGGCACCTCCTACAACATTTAGTTGGAGTAAGTGCTTAATAATTTATTCAACATTTGTTTACCTGGAAAGTCCAACTTAGAACAAAGCCAATTTTCAGCAGAGGCCTGGGGAGAAACGTTCCAGATGCAAGTCTCTCTAACGTGGAAGGAAACTGGAGCAACCAGAGGAAGCCCACACAAATGCAGGGAGGACATGCAGACTCTGCACTGAAGGTACACCAGCCGAGAATCAAACCAGAGAACCTCTTGCTGTGAGGTGACAATGCAACCGCTGCACCACTGCTACTACTACTACTACCACCACCACCACCACCACCACCACCATTACTACCACAACTACTATCTCTACCACTACCACCCCCAACACAGGTCCTTATTAAATTATCAAACATTTCAAAGTTTGAATGTCATATGATCGATACCATATGATCAAACTTTGAAAAGTTTGAAGGTGAAAGGCAACAGCTCTGTACGCGCGGAATGAAAAAATTTCCCTTTTCTGCACTGAAGTGCGATCTCGGAGTTGGTATATTTAACTAGGGGGTGTGTGGGGGTGCAGAGAGGCTTGGCCCGCTGCTCAGAACATTAAGGTAAGTTTTTTTTTTTTTTTTAACATTTTTATTACATATTCGAAGATTCAAGTTTCGCTCAAATGATGTGGAACATATGAGGTTCGAAATTTTGAAGCTTCGAATATATAATATAGACCCCCCCCCCCCAGCACTACTACTTCTATGAAGAGTTGTGGAAGTTATGCATACATGGGTATTCATGTACTCCACTGAGAACAGATTCAACAAAAACTAACTGAGCAAAGTTTAAAGATCAAATGGAGGTCTCACTAAAAGGATTTACACCCTCCCCCGAGGTACAGTGACCTTCAATTTACTTATGCTAATTAGGAGGATGTGTAGAAGAGTACAGATCCTTGCATGGGGTGAAAGGGACAAACCCCTATGTATAAAACTCTCTGATAAGTCCTTCTTTAGTGGCATGCCCTAGATCCACATACATCCTTTTTTGAAAACATCATACAGGGGTTCTAGGATGGGAGTTATTAATTGAAAGGAAAATACACAAACAGAAGCAGCTAAACAAAAAAGATGGAAAAACTAGAAACAAAACTGAAAGACAAATGCCGATTTTTAGGCACGAATGGAAGTCTGGTTAAAAGGGAATGAAAGGAGAATGAAATAAAAAAATTAAAAAAAATGAGCTGACAATGGTGAAAGCTTAACCATGTTTTCCTGAAGACTGATCTTGAATTGATGGCTGTATTATACTTTTCCAAAGGCTATTGCTACAGTTATATATAATAACTTTGGAAATAGGTTCACTGTACATTACATCCTGTGCTGATGTACAGGTAATACCTGCTGAAAAAGGAGTCCACGTCTTAGCACCATATTAAGGTGCCATGAAGTTCAGACACTTAATGCTAAAGGTCGCCATTCTTTTACACTTCCGAAGCACAAAATGTTCAACTGAAACTCACTGAATTGAAACGCACTTCAGTGACACACACTTCCCAAGTACCTTTGACAACATTTTTCTGCAGGAAAACGGCTTGGAAATGAGCCACTTCTGATACGATTCGGGTTGCGATAATACTTAAGTACCGAAATGAAAAGTTAATGTCATTTATTTTTACATATCTTAACAATGCTCTTTTGGCAATTTTTAATTAGTTAATTGTCAATGGTTAACAGCCAGTTTTGGAAGTTACGGGATGTTTTAATTGTATAATAATAATGTCTAGATTATTTAGTCATTCTGATGAAGTCCAGGTAATAAGGATGAAAGTGTTTAATAAATATTTGGTTTTCGAGTCATCCTTGGTGCTTGTTGTGAAGACTGGTAGAGAAGGGTGAAGGCTGCCAGCCTAGCCAGATAGAATTTTATACAGAATTTTATCATTTGTAAATATGAATGTGAATTACAGGCTTGTTGTCTTAAATGAAAAAAATGCTGTTACAAAAGTGTGGCAACAGTGCCCTCTACTGGCCCAGTAAAAGCATGTTGTGACCTTTTGATCTAAAGTCTGCTCCAGTCCGGCTAGATGAAGACTTCCTGCCTATTGTATTAAGGCTAAAGTTAATGACCAGAATTTACATGTGGAATGTCCTTTATTGCTCTAAGGTGTAAAAGAATGTAAATGCAGTTTCTGTCACCCTGGGAACACCAGGAAAGTGTGAAATGATGTAATGTTTTATCATAACTGCAGTTTCAATTTAAAGAGAGAGAACTAGAAGGCATTAAGCATTTTTGACTAGTCTATCCAACTCACAGCATTCTGCCTTGCTCTAGAAGTAAGTTATTTTAGAAGTGTGTTTTCTTTTAGGAATAACTAGAATGTGGAATAATTAGACTAAGTGGTTTTTCTGTGATGTCAGAACTGTACTACTGATTTATTTTAAGTATTTCTGTGTGATCTCTGAAATTTTGACTAGCACTGTATCTTAGAAAGTAGTGTCTTGTGGTTTTAATTATTTATTATTAAATATTTTAAAACCTTTCAACTGTGGGTGGTTTGTGTAGAGATGGTTTAAGCTCTAGAGTACATTGCATATATATATATATATATATATATATATAGAGTTTACTGTCTAGGTCAGTCCAAATAAGCTTTGACTGTTTAGTCACATCTACCAATTGGATAATAATATTGCACAGTAGTAATACCCTTTTAAGGGCCTTTGAGTAGCTGATAAGTATTAGCTGGGTGGTGCCAAGTGGTACTACCGTATAGTCTGGGTAAAAGGGGCACAGCTGGAGAACCTGTGCCAGCCTTCCCCAGAAGTGTCTATGTGTAAACTCTTATCTCAAAGTGAGTGTGTGTCAACTACTTGGGCAGGGACACAATGCACTGGTTGGACAGAGGGTGCTGGAGATTTTAGCTTGCCCAGCTAGGCTGAGATCTGGACCCTATAGCTGTGCCAGTGGGGAATCTTATTGGGGACCTGGGGAGCAAGGGAGCTACCAGCCCCGGACTGACTGTGATCTTTGTGTGCTCTTAAGGGAAATTGCACTTTACTGTGTGTATTGGTTATCCTTTCCTCTCATATGAGACGCCCACTCTGGTGTTAGTGGTGAGGATTGAGGCTCCTTGATTGCTGGGCCAGGGCACGGGCATCACATATTAACTGGTGGCAGTGGTTGGGATGTCCTCACATTTGTGTTTGGCAACGGTGGATATCCACATCACATATTAATTAGTTGGCAAATACTAATTGGCTGGTAGTGGTGTGGGTAGAGTGAATCCTGTAGCTTGTGTACAGTGAGCTTTGAAGGTGTTTTGTACTCTAAAATAGCCATACAGTGTATACTCAGAGTTCAGATCACAACTGTTTTATTTCTTTTGTTAGCTTAGTTAGTCAGGGTGAGCAGGCAGCATGTCAGCAGAGGAGTATGGAAAGCTGACAAGGAGGTAGCTGGTGGAGATGTGCCAGGCTCGGGGACTGGTGTATGGAAACCTGACTAAGGCAGACCTGATTGCAGCCTTGGTTACAGCTGCATCAGAAAACAGCAACCAGGAGGACAATCAGACTGGCAGTGGAGATATAATTCCCTTGGAGAATGGACAGCTCAACCTTTTTGCAGTGGACTTAAAAATCCAGCTGGAGCTAAAGAGACTTGAGTTGGAGGCCAGGTGTGTGGAATTAGAAGCAAATGAGAGACTGCGACATTTGCAGGCTGAGGAGAAGGAGAAACTGCTACGTCTAAAAGGTGAGGAACAAGAGAGGCAGAGGCAGCATGAGAAGGACATGCTGACTTTTCGCCAGAGTCATGGAGGTAATGGGGAAGGGAGTAACTGGACCCCAGAAGCACAAAAGGTCAGTAAATTTCTTCTGTAGTTTAAACAGGGGGATAATTTTGATAGTTTCATTCATATGTTTGAGAGGGTATGCAAACAGTATGAAGTTGACCAAGGGCTCTGGGTACGGTTCGTGACCCCCCTTACACCATGGTAAAGCTGTAACTGCATTATCTAAAATGTCTGACGTTGCATGTTTTGATTATACTACTGTTAAGAAATGTCTTTTAGAACTGTTTAAGCTAACACCTGAAACGTATAGGAAAATGTTTTGTGAGCACAGACGCAAGGCAGATGAAAGAGTGTGTGAATATGCTGCTGAATTGAGCACTTATTTCCATAGGTGGGTGAGTGGATGTCAGGTCACCACTTTTTAAGGGCTGGCAGACCTTTGGTGAGGGAACAAGCCCTTAGCACTTTGCCTGAGGACATGAGGATCCGGTTAGCTGATAGACAATGTGCTACTTCAGATGAGTTGGGGAAGAAGGGAGACCTATACCTGGCAAGCAGGGCAGCCCTGCAGAGGAAGGGGATCCCCAGTACTGCTCATGGGTCTAAAGGAACCCATGGTGGGCAGCACAGACTGCCCCAACAGAATCTGCCAGTAGCAGGGGAAGCCACTATTCCAGGTACACGTCCAGGAGCTAGGGTTAAATGTTTTGAATGCAACCAGTGGGTCCATGTGGCATACAGATGTCCACAGAGGCAAGGTGGGGAACAAAAGGTGAGGGAGCCAGTAAGTGGGAAAGACAAAATGCTAATATTAGGTTGTCTTGAGACAACAGGGGTACTAAACTACCATCCTGCAGATGTCCTGAGAGGGAAGGATTTGGATGAGGCAGTACCATGTGCTTACACAGTTACATGCACTCAGGCTAAGATGTGGGTCTGGTAGCCTGGGGGAAACCCAGACTGCATACTTGCAGCCAGTACTGGTGAGGTGGATACTTCAGGGAGGGAGCTACTCTGTAGCAGTGAGACTGAATGTGAGCCACAGCTGTTTGTGGGTACTGATGTTCCCTTGGACAGACTGACTGCAAAGGT
The DNA here is from genome assembly GCF_019279795.1 of Protopterus annectens. Taxonomy (NCBI): domain Eukaryota; kingdom Metazoa; phylum Chordata; order Ceratodontiformes; family Protopteridae; genus Protopterus; species Protopterus annectens. The sequence goes on from NC_056725.1 coordinate 1,258,376,369, forward strand.
AGAGGTGAGTAGTAGTACCCAGGCTGACAGCGAGGCACCACTGTCAGAGGATGCCAGACTTCCTGTGGAAGGGGAGCTGGGTAGGGTTACAAGGAGACAGTTGAGACAGGCTCAGCTCTCAGACCCTATATTGCAAGGCCTAAGGCAGGTAGCTAGGGAGGCACCTGATTCTCAAGGAAGGGGGGATCTGTATACTGGGACAAAGGGTTACTATACAGAGAGTGGACCCCTGATGGAGGGCTAGAAGGTGAGAGTACAGCAGTTAGTAGTGCCTAGAGCTTACCGTCTGGCGCTTCTAGCCATAGCCCATGACATTCCCTTTGCAGGTCATATGAGCATACAACGTACAAAGAGAACATGCTGGCGGGATAGATTCCTGTCCCAGAGACTTCCCATACTCTGGAACAAACTACCTATCTATATCAAACAAAGCTCTTCATTAGCACTCAAGAAAAATCTTGATGACCGAATGGGAAATTGGAAATTCACCCCGGGGATCACTTCTGTGGCTCTGCTCGACAATGACACAGGAAAATAATTTTCTTGGGTGGCAAAAGCCAGGGTACCTTTTGGCTAGGCTTATATAGGCCCTAGGGCCAATAGCCTAGTACCTATCTATGAACCTATTATGCAGAACTTCTACTGGCCTGGAATTTGCAGAGATGCAACAGGGTACTGCAGGACCTGTGAGCAGTGCCGAAAGGTAGGCAAGGCAGGAGTCAAGGCGAGAGCTCCTTTGATGCTTTTGCCTGTGATTGAGGAGCCATTTCAGAGGGTAGCTATGGATATTGTGGGTCCTCTGAGTACCCCAAGTTCCACAGGGAAAAAGTATATCCTAGTGGTAGTGGATTATGCTACTCAATACCCTGAAGCAGTGGCTTTGTCCTCCATTGAGGCAGAGAAGGTGGCAAATGCTTTGTTAGAGATTTTCAGCAGGGTAGGTTTCACAAAAGAAATACTGACTGACAGAGGTGCCAATTTCATGTCAGACCTGCTGGCTTGTCTGTGAAAGTCTTATGGGGTGAAGCACATGAAGACCACCCTCTACCATCCCCAGACGAATGGTCTTGTTGAGAGTTTAAACACTACAATCAAGTCCATGCTGCGGGTATTTGCAGATCAGTTTAAGAGGAAGTGGGACAAATATTTGCCCCATCTGTTTGCTTACAGAGAGGTTCCCCAGGAATCCACAGGTTTTTCGCCCTTTGAGTTGCTATATCGGCATAGGGTGAGGGGACCTCTAGATTTAATTTGAGATGAGTGGGAAGGTGAGTGCGAGTCTCACAAGGAGTTTGTTGTGGCATACGTCCTAAACATCAGGACAAGGCTCAGGGAACTCATGGGCTTGGCCCAGGAGAACCCGGCAGAAGCCCAACAACACAAAAAGGTGTGGTATGACAGGAATGCTCAAGCTAGAGAGTATGCTGTGGGGCAGCAGGTAATTGTTGTTTCTGACAGGAATGAGAACCAACTGCAAGCAGCTTGGGAGGGTCCCTACAAGGTGGTAAGAAAGATAAGTGATGTTAACTACATGGTGGAACCGCTAGGCAGATGGCAGGGGCACAAATTGTACCATGTTAACATGATGAAACCTTAACACGATAGGGAGGCCCTTGTGCTGAGCATTTCCAGTGGATTGCAGAAGGAGTCTGAGGGAGATCTGGGGACTGATCTCCTCAGTGAGGCTTGGGCTGACACCTCAGTGGAAGGGGTAGCAATGTCCCAGCAGCTGTCCCCTACCCAGGTTTGAGAAATCCAAGCAGTGTTGCAGGAATTTGGGGACATGTTCACTGGGAAACCAGGGTGCACCCACCTGGTACAGCACCAGGTGGAAAGAAACAGGACCCCAAAGGCCTATTAGGCAGGACCCTTATAGGGTGCCTGAGAGAGTCAGACATACCCTGAGGGAGGAGGGACAGCAGATGTTGGAACTAGGGGTGATTCAAGAGTCCAACAGTCCCTGGGCCTCCCCAGTGGTGCTGGTGCCAAAGAAGGATGACAGCACCAGGTTCTCTGTAGACTACAGGAAATTAAATAGTCACACAGAGTCAGATGCTTACCCCATGCCTAGGACAGATGAGGCCCTACAGCAGCTGGGTGAAGCTAAGTATCTTACAACCATCAATCTTACCAAGGGTTACTGGCAGGTGCCCTCGACTCCCAGCACTACAGAGAAGTCAGCCTTTGTGACTCCTTTTGGTTTGTATGAGTTCACAAACATGCCATTTGGGATGAAGAATGCCCCAGCAACTTTCCAGAGGCTGGTAGATAATATCCTAGCAGGAGGATTTGCCCTTGCTTACCTAGATGATATTGCCATCTACAGCCATTCCTGGCCAGAACACCTTCAGCATGTCAGAGAGGTGCTGGGCAGACTACAGAGGGCAGGGTTGACCATTAAGCCGAGCAAATGTCAGGTGGGTATGGCAGAGGTCTCTTACCCAGGACATAGAGTGGGGAGTGGTAAGATAAGGCCAGAACCTGCCAAAGTGGAAGCCATTCAGGCATGGCCTGCACCTGTTACTAAAAAGCAGGTGAGGGCATTTTTAGGGACAGCAGGGTACTACAGAAAGTTCATCCCTAGTTATAGTACCATAGCTGCTCCCCTCACAGACCTGACACGGAAGAACAAGCCACATAAGGTAGTGTGGACCCCAGCATGTGAGCAGGCATTCCAGAAGCTTAAAGAAGCTTTGGGAGGACCCCCTGTGTTAGCCAGTCCAGACTACAGCAAAGAATTTGTTGTACAGGTGGATGCTTCAAACTATGGGGTGGGGGGCTGTAATTAGCCAGATTTCTTCATACAGGGAGTAGAGCACCCAGTGGTTTCTCAGTCGTAGGCTCCAACCCAGGGAGGAATGCTATGCAGCTGTAGAAAAGGAATGTCTAGTCAGTGTGGGCACTGCAGAAACTTCAACCTTATCTGTATGGAAGGAAATTCACTGTTATGACAGATCAGAACCCTCTAACATGGTTAAACAGAGCCAGTCAGCAAAATGCCAAGTTGCAAGCATATGATATGTCAGTGCAGCACCGCAGTGGGATTAGCAATGCCAATGCAGATGGGCTCTCAAGACAGGGAATGGGGTGAGGTACACTCAGATAGACCTAACCCTCTCAAGTGGTGCTTCTCAAGGGTCACTTGAAAAACTAGTTTGAGTTCTCTGGGGGGGGGGGGGGGATATGAAAACTGGTAGAAAAGGGTGAAGGCTGCGAGCCTAGCCAGATATAATTTTATACATAATTCTATCATTTGTAAATATGAATGTGAATCACAGGCTTGTTGTCTTAAATGAAAAAAAAAATGATGTTACAAAAATGTGGCAACAGTGCTCTCTACTGACGCAGTAAAAGCATGTTGTGACCTTTTGATCTAAAGTTAGCTCCAGTCCGGCTAGATGAAGGCTTCCTGCCTATTGTTTTAAGGCTAAAGTTAATGACCAGAATTTATATGTGGAATGTCCTTTATTGCTCTAAGTGTAAAAGAATGTAAATGCAGTTTCTGTCAGCCTTGGAACACAAGGAAAGTGTGAAATGATGTAATGTTTTATCAGAACTGCAGTTTCAATTTAAACAGAGAACCAGAAGGCATTAAGCATTTTTGACTTGACTATCCAACTCACAGCACTCTGCCTTGCTCTACAAGTTATTTTAGAAGTGTGTTTTCTTTTAAGAATATTCCTAAGTGTTTTTCTGTAATGTCAGAACTGTACTACTACTTTAAGTACTTCTGTGTGATCTCTGAACTTTTGACTAGCAATGTATAGTAGAAAGAAGCGTCTTGTGGCTTTAATTATTTATTATTAAATATTTTAGAACTTTTCAATTGTGGCTGGTTTGTGTAGAGATAGTTTAAGCGCTACAGTACATTGCATATTTATACAGTTTACTGTCTAGGTCACCCCAAATAAGCTTTGACTGTTTAGTCACATCTACCAATTGGATAATAATATTGCACAGTAATAATTGGACACCCTTTAAGGGCGTTTGAGTAGTCTGGGTAAAAGGGGCACAGCTGGAGAACCTGTACCAGCCTTCCCCAGAAGTGTCTGTGTGGTTGTGTAAACTGTTACCCCAAAGTGTGTGTGTGTCAGCTACCTGGACAGGGACACGAAACATTGGTTGGACAGAGAGAGTGCTGGAGATTTTAGCTTGCTCAGCTAGGCTGAAATCTGGACCCTATAGCTGAGCTAGTAGGGAGTCTGATTGGGGACCTGGGGAGCAAAGGAGTGACCAGCCCCAGACTGACTGTGATCTCTGTGTGCTTTTAAGGGAAACTGCACTTTACTGTGTGTATTGGTTATCCTTTCCTCTCATATGAGCCACCCTCTCTGGTGTTAGTGGCGAGGATTGAGGCTCCTTGATTGCTGGGCCAGGGCACGGGCATCACACTTGTTTGTGAGAGTTGCTGCTTCTAAGTGCTGGAACATAGTCTTGTGTTCTGCTGTTTGTTGAGTGCCCTCAGACATAGTCAATGAGCATGGGGTCAGGGAAAGGGAAAATGGGTAGGCCATGTAAAAACAGAATCCCCCTAGACAGAAACACAGAGGCAGAGTCCTCAATATGCTATTTTGATCCATAATTGGCAGCAACTGCAGAATAGTCCAGAAGGTAGGAGGATGACTGGTAGACTCAGTGTAGACATGGTGGACATGTGGCACTGGATACCAGTACTATTAGGTCAGGGGAGACCAAAAAATATCTTAGAATGAAAGCAAGGAGTCCTTTGCATTACAAGACACAAAGTTAATATTATGCCCAGAAATCTCAACAGAATTACAAATTTTAAAGTATAGGTTAGTTTGCATGCAGATGCAATTACCAGTGATGAAACACTGATATTACTGGATCTGTTTAACAATTTGGTGCTACCCAAGTTTAATCATAATCTGAAATCTGTTGAGATTACTTCTGATTGGGAAGATACCACTGTGGTATCAATCTGCACAGGAAAAGGTGGTAAACAATTCTGTAAAAATTACAGATCCATAAACTTGCCAAGTATTATCACCAAGCCTACGTGTGACACTTCAGCAGTAATGAATTTAAAAGATGTGAGGTCACTGACAAAATCAGTTTGTCTTATGTTCATTTTGTCAGTGACTTCACATCATGAAGATATGGTTACCACCCGTCCTGTTGTCAGCGGGACACTCATGGGTTGAGCGTTCTCATCCCGCTTCCCTCATTCACCAACAGTGGGACTTTAAAAGTCCCATTTTCCCCTTTTTGCACTCGCGAATTGCTGTTGCCGTGGAAAAGCCGAAAATACTTCCGTTTTTTCCACGGCAATGCGGCTACGTCACCAACCCGGACCTGCAGTTAGAGGGATTCCCAGCTACGTCCGGGTGGTGTAATTTAAACAGTAATTGGCTGCAGGGATTGGAGGAGCCGGGGATTTACCTAGAAGAGCCCAATAAAGGTTGCAGCTGTAGAGCAGTTTGTTTTAGTGCTCTACAGCTGCGAAGGAAAAAAGATCTGAAAATTCTGCCAGCCAGCCAGCCAGCCAGCCAGCCCAGCCACTTGAGCAGACAGAGCCAGTTATCCAACTAGCCATTCCAGCAGGAAGGAAGCAAGCTAGCCCAGCAAAAACTGTGATAGTGGCAAGTACATAACATAGTATTTTGTGGCTTTAGTTATTTAAAATGGGAATATTGTGCTTTATTTAAGTGTTTAATGTTTAGAGGTAGATGGGGATGTAGTATGCAGTATTTAAATCTATGCAGTGGTTATTTTGAGATTTTTGAGTAGTAGTTTAAAATGGGAATATATTGTGGTTTAATTTTTTTAATGTTTAGTAGATGGGGGTGCAGTACACAGTATTTAAATCTGTGCAGTGGTTATTTTGAGATTTTTCAGTAGTAGTTTTTAAAAGTATAAAACCTGTATGTATATGTAATTGTTATTGTTCTTGGGGGTATGATTTGGAAGCATTATTTTTAAAAGGCTGAACTGTGTGTATAGAAGTTGTTTATTTCTGGTGGGGGGCAGTGAAATATAAATTTAGTGTGATGCATTTCTATTGTTGTAGCTTTTTCTGGGTATTTTCTGTTTGCAGATAGAAAATGTTCGAGCATAGTTTGCACTTTTTGTGTGGAAATGTGTGCGATTTAATGCTGTTTTTCAGGAAGTTAGGATGTACTGTTTGGGTAATTTTTCCTGTTAGTTCTTGCAAGTCAATGTGTATGTGGTACAAGACTACCTTTTGAGGGGGAATGTTAACAGTTAATGTAGTATATTATTCTAGGAGGTACATGTTGCCAACTAGCTGAAGCTGTTCCAAGATTGTTTTCATTTATACTTGTAAATGTGAGGATTTAATTTTTTATGCATTTTTAATAAGGTTAAAATGTCCTGCTTTGCTTGTAATGTGAATATGGGTGTGCTGCTTTTACTTGGGCCTGTTTATTGCATCGCTGTGCTGGGTAAATTACTCTTAATTGCTATGTTTTGAGGTAAAAGGAGCCCATGGAGTCTGCTGTACATTGTAGTTTATTTTACTTCTCTTGCAAGAAGTATTTTTAAAAGGTAAAATGTTTACAAACTTTTTTCCTGTTTATTTCTTTTTTTTTTTTTTTTTTTGTGGATGCTTGCTCAGAAGTTAATGCAGTGTATTTGAGATTGTGCTAAACCATGTCGTTGTTACGGGGTAGTTTGCTTTTATAAGTAGCAAAGTTTGTATTTTGTGTTTTAGTGATGTCTTCAATAAACTTACAATGTACTGTTTTCATTATAATCTGATTATGACCATTGCTGCTGTTGGGCATGTTCATTGATAGATCATTACGCTGTGTAAATTAGTGCCATACATTTCTTTTAACTGCTGTGGTCAAAAGCTAAATCAGGTCTATGGTATCCACTGTGCATTCTCATTCATTTTAGTGTTTTTTGGTAAAAATAATGCATTTAATTTTCTACAAGCTTTGTTAATGTTAGTTTTCAATAGCCAAAATGCCCCTACATTACCTCATTTACTATTTGACCTTTTTCAAACTGTTTGTAATAACTCTTTTCTGTTCCATTCCTTGGTTCTTTCGCATGCCAATGTTTTTGAAGCCAGTTTTTTCAGGGGCCACTGTTTTTCAAGCCATTGTTTTTGAGTGCCACTGTTAAGCCATTTTATTCACATGCCAATATTTTTCAAGCCAGTTCTTTCGCATGCCAACGTTTTTAAGCCAGTTCTTTCGCATGCCAATGTTTTTTGAGCCAGTTCTTTTGCGTGCCAATGTTTTTCAAGCCTGTTCTTTTGCATGCCAATGTTTTTCGAGCCAGTTCTTTCATGTGCCAATGTTTTTTGAGCCAATTTATTTGTGCTGTGCAGCAGTATGTTACTGCACCCTACTAACACAGTGTTGGTAAATATGTTGCATATCAGGTAAGTATAGATTCAAGCATGAAGAGAGCAGCAGCTTCATCACAGTCAACCAGCAACAAGAGAATGTGCAAGTGGCAGGATGTTTGGAAAACAGAATTCAACTGGATCGAGAGATGCAGTGATGTCACAGCGTTCTGCAGGTACTGCAAGAGAATTTCTAGTGACCCACGGTGGAAGAAACGATGTCGCATGACATGAGGCAACTGAACAACATAAGACTGCTATTCTTCAAGCTAAATCCACTCACCTGATGACAAAGTGGGCAAGGAATGCAAACTTTGAGGGACCAGAACTTAGGATCATTGCAGCAGAAGCCTCGGAGGTGTTCCATGCTGTTGAGAACAATATTTCCTATAACAGCTTGGACTGTGCAGTAAAGTTGGCCAGCCAGTTGTACAGTGACTCGGACACTGCACAGAAACTATCTTGTGGAAGAACCAAGGCTGAAGCCATAGTTGAAAATGTTTTGGGACCGCACTTTTTGAAATGCCTCCTGCATGACCTTCAAAAACCAGGCACTTCATTTGCAATTTCATCAGATGCTTCCAATGGGAACATAAAATTATTTCCACTTGTTGCGTGGCATTTCTATGAAGACGCTGGTTAATCTGCACAGGCTATTTCACAGCAAATTTCCAACATTATGGAAAGGCACTCCTTGGCCTGGAACAGCATTTCAGCTTATGGGTCTGATAATGCCAGTGTGAACTATGGGAAGAAATCTAGTGTGTATACCAGATTAAAAGAAAAGTGCCCATCACTCCAGAAGGCCAACTGTGTTGCCCACATCATTCACAATGCAGCCAAAACAGCTGCAACACAACTACCGTACGACGTGGAAGTATTTGTAATGAAACTTTTCAGCCACTTCTCAGGTTCTGTCACAAGGACCAGAGACTTGAAAGACTTTTGAGTTTTGTGGCATGGAATATGAGAGTCTGTTAAGACGTGCCAACAAGGTGGCCGTCACTACTCCCAGCCATTGAAAGAGTAGTGAAAAATCTTACAGTGCTCCAGTCCTATTTCCTCTCCCAGGGAGAAGAGGAGACCCCCCGGCAGATATGGCAGTACTTTTCAGCTAATGAACATGGTGAGAATGAATTGCCTATGCTGCCACAGTACTATTTGCACTTTCTCTATGCTGTTCTTGTTGATTTTAATGAACATATAAGTACATTAGAAAAATCAGCACTAACTGCCATGGTAACTTTTTGTGTAATGGTCTCTCTGAAGCAAAAACTGCAGGCAAGAGCTGAAGGTGCTTTCTTTGGAAGGAAACTTAGGGAAACTTAGGGCACTTATGAGCACATTAGATAGCACTTCTGCTAACAAACTGAAAAGAGACTTCATTGTGTTCTTGGAGACAGCAGTGAAATACCTGGAACAGTGGTTTGATTATACTGAAAGCAACTACTTGTTTACACTATCTAAATTATCTCTAAATGAGCCCTTTGCTTTCAGTGACTTATGTGACCACTACCCTGAGTCTGCAGGATGTAGATGAAGATTATCTTTTTAGGGACTACTTGGCAATTAGGCCCTTTCTGGAACAGTTATGTAACACAAGCTTGACCCCAGGAGAGAAGTGGCTGAAGCTTTTCAAAGAAGGGCCTGAACTGACTACACTATATCCGGTAATTGCTAGGGTTTTATCTATACCGACCTCAAACGCATTTGCAGAAAGAGTTTTTTCTTTGGTGAAAGGTAAATGGACAGATGTGCGAAACCGATGTAGTGTGGACTTGTTAAAAGCCAAACTAATGATGACTGTAAATTACCGGATGAAATGTTGTGACTTTTACTCAAATATTATTTCAAATCAGGCCCGTCTTCAAGCCATAAAATCAAATTCAAAATACACTTTTTCAAAATACACTTTTAAAAAAAAGTGATTTAGTGTACTAGTGTGCAGTATAAAGTACTAGGGTGCAGTTTGTAATTTTGTGTTCTTTGTTTAGCATTAATTTGCTAGTGTGCAGTATGTAGTACTAGGGTACAGTATGTAATTTTGTGTTTTTTTCTTTGTTTTAGCTTTAATTGATAATAAAAAGTCAATTTTATACTTGGCTTGTATGTGGTATGTAGACTTTTTTTTAAGTTTTCTTTCTGGATAGTCATGGTTGGTTTATGATTTTTTTAAACTTTTTAAATAAACAAGTGTCTGTTTAATGAGTAGTGTGTATTTTATTCCTTTAAAGTTTATTTACTGTTACAACTGAGTAATGTGTGTTTTTGCAGTAATAGTTCACTTCATTTAAATGGTTTGAGTTTTCAGTATGCTGTAATGTCACAATGTTGTATCCATAACTGTAATGCAGCATCTCCTTTAGCACCTCTGGTGATGTCATGGTGGGAGTGTGGCCAGTGTCATATTGACCACACACCCTATCCTATTGGCCACACCCCCATGTCCCACTTTGGCCTTGTTAAAAGGTGGCAACCCTACATTAAGAAGGAAGAAGAAAGGAGTCAAATGGATGCTGTTTATTCAAATTTTAACAAGGCTTTTAGCTTTTGTTATGGTGAACCATAAGGCATGTTCAGAAAACATGTCATTGTAGAACAAATCCCTGTTTGGTCAACTGGGCTCTCAAGAAGAGCAGAGAGAGGGGGCGTGACTTGGATGGCAAGCTGAAAACAGCAGCGTTCTTGAGCTCTGCAGTCTTCATTTTTTTCTGACAGGATTTTTTTTATTTAATTTCACCAACAAATACCTGAAACTACTGAAATCCGATTCTGGAAGTCGTAAGCTAGAAGTTGGTGTAATTTTTAAGCTAAAATTTTCATATTTTCCTGTCAAACTTTCAAAAAGAAGGGACACTGAAACCACATTCACAAAGGAAGATGAGCAACTCCAAATTTTCTCAGCAAGAAACTCCAATGAAGAAAGAAATGCAGGCAATCCTTACTACAGTTCAAGACTTGGTGGATAAAATAGACAAATTAAACTTAAAAGTGGACAATATAAAAGAAGATACCACCAAACAAATAACCTTATTAAATGAAATCCTTAAACAGCAAACGGCCCAGATTGCTGCTTTGGAAGATTCTGTAACAGATATAGACTACAGGTTAATAGAAAGTGAGAATAACAGACTTTCTTCTTCAAGAAGACACCAAACTCATTGAAAAGACAGATGATAATGAGAAAAGAACCAGGAGAAGCAACATAAGAATCTATGGCAACCCGGAGCAGATGGAGGGGGACAATATGATTAATATCCTGACTTCTTGGATTCCTAAAATCCTAAACCTACCTGAAGCCCTATCCTTCAGGATAGAAAGGGTACACAGGTCTTTAACTACAACCTCTGTATCCTGGAAAAACAGCTGTCCAAGATACATTACTGTAAGATTTATCTCCACTCAAGACCAAGACCTTGTTTTAAGAACTGCCTGGTCCCTTTCTCCGTTAAAAATTGGCGACCAAACTATCAGGTTTGACAGTGACTTTTCACCTCTTGTAATGTCCAAAAGAAGCGCACGTGTCCCTCTAATAAAATCATTTAAAAAGGAAGGAATCAAAGCACAACTCATATTTCCAGCAAGAATAAGACTATCCCTGACAGAAGAAAAGAAAACGGTACTTACGTATTATCACAACCACATTCCAATGCCACCATAGTGGAAACAAAGGCAGAAAATATCTGAAAACTGTTGAGACAGAACTACTTTATGGCATACTATAGCTTTAGATCATCCCAGAAATAAGGTAACGGTTGAATGTTTTTATTGGTCACATATAAACTGTGTGAAATGTTTTGTGTAAGCATTTTAATTCGTAACGAATTATAATCATTAAACAAGCACCAAGAAAAGACTGCAATGCAGAATGTTGTGAATCTACAGCATTTGGTCTATCCAAAAATCAAGAAATCACACCACAACCTACAACAGTGGTCTGTAGATGTCCTTTTGACAACTTCTGCAACTGTTTGCTGTGTAAGGGACACCCCTCCCCATATCTACAGCCTTAATTTTCAATGGTTGCTGTTTCCTTTTTTAGTACAACGGCTTTCTTTCGTTATACTTCCAAGCAATGCATGTTTACATTGCACCGTTACCCTGAGATGGTTTTATACCTTTCTAGCACTTTTTCATTCATTCATTGTGAACCGTTATTTTTTTTGAGTACAAGCATGGGTTTTGCAGATATTTCCTGTAATACAGCATAGGATCAAAGACTGCCCTGTGAACCTCCCCTCCCAACACACATAATTTGACAGATTTGGCTCCTGCTTTCACGGAATTCAACCGGCTAGACAAGACGTATGGCGAAAGCCTAAAAGTACTGACGAACTGTCAACATTTCTAATATACAGTTAGTAAGCTGCTATCAGCAGTTACGTACTATCCAGCCGTTTGGACTGTGGTTGCGATAATACTTAAGTACCAAGAAAACTTTTGACTCTCTCAAAGAAGCATCCACATTTGTCTAAAAAAGAACCTTTTAAGTCAACTTGAACCCATAAATTCTTCAATGAATTTAAAAAGACAAGCTTCAAAAATGAGTGGACTATTAAAGAAAAAAAGAAACCCAGAGACAAATCATTACATATAACTTCACATTTCATGCAAGTTTTTTTCTCCCATCTAAATAACGTGGAATCTTACACAGAAGGTAATGTAACTTTTTTTTCTCTCCTATTATCTTTCCCACAACAATGCTAACTTTATAAATATCATATATTACTCAAAATTCAAGTAAATCAAAATCTTATCAAACTGCAAACTACTATTTTATACTTTTGTCTCTTTAAAATACATGGCATAGCATTAGTGAAATGGTATAAAATTCACTTACTCATTTTGTACATTTATATGTATTTCTTTTAAATCTTATACTTATTTCTTCATGTATTTGCCTTCCCTTTCCGTTTTAGTCCTAGTGTCATAATATTTAATCACTGCAGGAGAGAGAAATGCATACTGTGTTACCAATTAAAAAGAAAGTGGTGACATTTTATTATATATACATTTACTAAACTGAATGTCTGCAATGTGCTGTGTTTAAGCTAACATATCTTATAGCTGTGTATGGTTGGTAATTTGAAGCCTTTATTTTAAATATTCATCATTTTACAAGTTATGCTTAAAAGCTTCATTTCACTTGGAAATTCCCGCCTACTTACTTTTTTGATGAAAATTTGACAACTTTTATGACAAGCTCAAGCGTCTAAAGGCTTCAGTTAGCTCGCAGACTCATGAAAAACAATCTGTGCTGTTTTCCAGGAAGTAGGAGTGACCTTTGAACCTGTTTCTCTTCAATGAACTTTTAACAGCCAGTCAGATTCAAGAATTATCATTTGAACTGTGTTTTCATTCATTTTGCAATTACTTTTTATCTAAAAAGTGTTATAAGCATATGTTTTACTGTAAATAGTGATTTAATTTGAATTACATTTATATTTAAATAAGAATTACAAATATGTTTCTGACAGTGACAGTTTTAAATGCATCTTTTTTCCTGTCTGCTTTAACGAAATTACAGTCCTGTATTACTCATAGCAACAAATAATTATTAGAATTAATCAATGTTCCTTAGTCTGTTTAGATTAAAAGAATTTTAAGAAAATATATACAACTTCACATCCTTAGTTCATGCATACATTAAATTGAACTTTTCTTTTTGTATGTTTAATGTACATGCAGTTTCCCTTCTGCTGGCTGTTAACCTGAAGTAGCTAGGAATTCCCACTAGATGTCATGAGAGGGTTAATTTGTGGCTTATATGAGATATATATAGCAAGCCTGAATATACTTTATCTATGCAGTTAAAAAATGTATTTGCCTTAATGAATCAAGGAAAACACTTTTCAATTTTACTTATAATAGTCTCCATCAAATGATAATATTTAACATTATATCTATTAATGTCAATGGGTTGAAGAACCCCATGAAAAGGATTAGTGTCAACAAATACTTAATGCTACATAAAGCATATTTTGCATTCATTCAGGAATCCCACTTAGTAACAGAAGATCTAAACAAACTGACCTTTAAGGATTACAAGACTTTGGTAAGTTCAAACTACAACCATAAAAGAAGAGGTGTCCTAATTTTACACAGAAAATAAATTAGAATTCCAGAAATAGTTGACTCATACTCAAGCAATGATGGTATGCTTGCTTTAGTCAAACTAAAACTAGATAAAAAAGATGTCGACTTTTGCAAACACCTACTGGATACTGGGTATTGGGACTAAAACAGTGAAAAAATAATTAGACACCATAATGTTAAAGTCTAAAGGTGAGTTACTATTAGCAGGTGATGTTAATTGTATCTTGTCCTCTACTGATACCACAAGCTCTAAGACCTTCAAGATGTCCCCTGTTGCCAAACACTTGAACAGCTACATAAAAGACAGAAACCTAATTGACATTGACAGTATAAAAATATTATCCTCCCTGAAGTATTCTCACTATTCTTACAGATTCGGCACACATAACATAGACAAAGTCTTTGCAACCAATCCTTTACTGGCCAAAATTGATAATGTAATGCTGACATCATGCTCTGTCTGACCACAATGATATCACCTTCAATGTAACACGTAATACTGACCCCTTAAACATCTGCCAAAGACTACCTGCTTATCTAGTAACAGTACAAGGATTTAAAGAACGGTTTCTAGATGAAATCAAGCTTTAGCTAGATGCCAACAATAATGGAGAGGTTTCAAATATTATCCTATGGGACACTTTAAAGGTAGTCTTACATGTTAATGTCATAAGTTGGTATATAAATAAAAAAAAAGAGTGGCATAAAAACTGGTAGACATACAAAAAGAAATTGATGCACTAAAAAGTACAGTTTTGTACCTACCATAAATGTAGATGTTAGAGTGTATACACTGCTGCAGTCATTAAACTTGGGTTATCCTGCCGTCAGGCGGTCCCCTCAGTCGGCCTGAGTTCCAAAGTCTTGGCCCGGCGTCGGTTGCTGTCGCTTCTTCCCTGACGTCAGTGCGACAGGGGTATATAAGATGCAGCCGATGCCATTTTCTTCAGTTTTTCTTGCCCCAGATGTCAGGTGCCCCCAAAAAGGTAGGCAATGCAAATTGCTAATAAAACATGCATAAGAAAAGCAATCAAAAACTTTCAGTTACCAGCAAATACTCCCCATAGGTAGCAAAGGGTAGAAGACTTAGGTACGTACCAGCAAGTAAGAGGGGAAAGAGGGAGGGTAACCTGGACTGCAACAGTGTACACACTCGAACATCTACATTTATGGTAGGTACAAAACTGTACTATGTTCATCGTGTTACACTGCTGCAGTCATTACACTTGGGTAGAATCCCAAAGCTGAGGTAGGGTGGCTGGTTCTATAAGGCATTAGGGGGTGGCTATAAGGCCCTGCAGCACTGCAGTGGCAAAGCCAGCTCTGGATTTAGAGTAAAGAGGCAGACGGTAATGCTTGGTGAAGGTATGTACAGAACTCCAAGTTGCTGCGTCCAAAATATCCTTGGTAGGTACTCCTCTGAGGTAGGCAGTTGAAGTGGCTGTTGCCCTGGTGGAATGAGACCTAATACTGTTAGGTACAGTTTTCCCATGGTGTGTATAGCAGAAACGTATACAGTGTCCTATCCATTTTGAAATGGTCTGTTTTGAAATGGCTTTTCCCTGTGCTCCTGCAGCATATGCTACAAACGATTGCTTAGTTTTTCTGAAAGCTTTTGTTTTGTCCAAGTAGAAGCAACTGCCTGTGCATGTCCAAGGAATGCAGAAGTCTCTCCCCTTTATTCTGTGGATTTGGATAAAAAGTTGGCAAGTGAATAGTTTGGTTTAGAGCCACACTTGATAACCACCTTTGGCATAAAAGTAGGGTTTGTTCTTAAAGACACCCTGTCTTGGTGGAAAATAAGGAAAGGTTCCAATGCCATTAGTGCCTGTAATTCTGAAACTCTTCGTGCTGAGGTTATTGCCAGGAGCAGAGCAGTTTTCCAACAGACATATTTTAAATCTGCTGAGTTAGCTGGCTCAAAAGGAGGTAAGTTAATTTTTCCAACACGAAGTTGAGGTCTCAAGTTGGAGTTGGTGCTCTACGGGGTGGTCTTATGTTTTTAGCCCCTCTGAGGTACTGTTTTAGCAAAGGATTAGAAAAAATAGGTGGGTCCGTGTTGTAATGAGCAGAGATGGCAGAGGCGTGGATCTTGATGGATGAAAAGGAGAGGCCTTTGTCCAGCATCTCAGTTAAATATTGTAGTATTTGGGACAAGAGGGTCAAGGCTGTGAGCCTGGTTCCAGGCACAGAATCTCTTCCATTTATCCGAATAGGCTTTCCTTGTGCTAGGCCTTCTGGCCTCCAGAATGACATCCATAACTGCTTTGGAGAGAGGCATTGCTTGCTTGACTAAGGAATCTGCCATGCAGCCAGGTTTAAAGTATTTAGCTGGCTGTGAAGTATCTGATTGTTGTGCTGAGTCAGAAGATGTGGGATTTGAGGCAAAATCCAGGGTGGACCTTGTGCTAAGTTCTTTAAGATTGGGTACCAGTGCTGGCGTGGCCAGTCTGAGGCAATCAGGATCATCTTTGGCTTTTCTTGCCTGGCTTTTATGAGTACCTTTGGAAGGAGGTAGTGGTGGGAAAGCATATACTTGTAGGTTTTTCCAGCTGAATGAAAGGGCATCCACTTTCCATGCTTGTGGGTGGTTAAGTCCTTGTGCAGAATTTCTGTAGCTGGCAGTTCATTGGGGATGCAAACAGATCTATGTTCGGGCTCCACCATTTTTGTGTTATAATTCTGAATATTTGTGGATGTAATTTCCACTCGTGTGGATCCATGCTGTTTCTGCTTAAGTCGTCTGCCAGTGTGTTTTTCTCTCCTGGAAGGAATTGTGCTTGCAGATGAACTTGATAGGTTAAAGCTGTGTTCCACAAGGTCATGGCTTGTCTGCAGAGGGGATAAGAATGAGTGCCCCCTTGCTTGTTTATGTACCACATAACTGTGGTGTTGTCTGTCTTTAGTAGTAGTTGTCCTGGATGCAGAAGGTCCTTGAAAGCCATAGCCTACCGAGGCGTAATTCGATGCATCTGTTGTCAGTGTTTGCCTGGCTGTGGGTTGAGTGAAAGGCTGTCCCCTGTTGAGGTGACATGCTTGAGCCCACCATCGAAACTCCTGTTGAAGGCAAGGAATTAGTGGTATTATTGTTTCCAAACTGTGACAGTGTTGGGACCAGACACTCTTTAGGTACCACTGTAGTTTCCTCATATGCAGTCTGGCATATGGAATTAGTAGTATGCAAGATGCCATGTAACCCAAGGCCTGCAGAATTTTTCTTGCAGGGAGTTGGGTCTTTGTTGCCATCATTTGAAAATATTGAGTCAGTTGTCCTTGCTTGTCTGGCGTGAGATAAGCCATCTGGGCCGTTGTATTCAAGCTGGCACCCAGGAATATTATCTCTTGTGAGGGCACTAGTTTTGACTTCTTTTCGTTTACTGTGTACCCTAGACAACTTAATAACTTTTTTACAAACGCCAGATGCTTTAGAAGAATGTCCTTGCTCTCTGCTTGAATCAGGCAGTCGTCCAGGTACGGATAAATTTGAATTCCTTTCTGTCTGCAAAATGCAATTACTGGTGCCAGGCACTTTGTGAAGACCCTGGGTGCAGTAGATAAGCCAAAGGGCAGTGCAGAGAATTGGTAGTGCATTGAACCAGCTATGAATCTGAGGTATCTTCTGCAGTTTTGTCTGACAGGGACATGCAGGTATGCCTCCTTGAGGTCCAAAGTTACGAGCCAAGCTTTCTTGCCCAGCATGGGAAGAAGCTGCTGTAGTGTCTACATTTTGAATTTTGGAACATCCAGGTAAGTGTTTAGAGAAGAAAGATCCAGAATGGGCCTCCAGGCTTTGTTCTTTCTGGGAACCAGAAAGAGTCTTGAGTAAAATCCTTGTCCTTGCTCCTGTGTTGGCACCTTTTGAATAGCTCTCATGTCCATGAGTGCTATCATTTGTCTTTGAGCCTCTGCCCATTGATTTGTTGGCAGATTTGGCATTCCTTTTAACCTTGGCAGAGTGTGAAAGTGGAACCTGTAACCTTGAGATACAATGTTGAGAACCCATTTGTCTTTGGTGATCATATGGCAATTGTGACAGAAAAGGGCCAGTTTTCCTCCCAAGGGGGCTGCCAAGAGAGAAGTGTTTGGCAGCTGTAGTGGGAAGTCATTGGGGCTGTTTTTTATAAGGTTGAGGCCTGTCTTCCCCTTCTTTCTGAGTCGATGCACCCCATTGACGAGGCCTGTAAGGACCTTGTGGTTGACCTCTACCTCTTGGACGTCTGTATCTGCCCCTTTGAGGTCTGTCTGTAACTGGAAAGGACCAATTCTTTGTTGGCCAATTTCTGCTAAATCAAGGAGGCTGAACCTGTAAGAAATCCTTCACCATTTGCATAGATTTTGCCTTATCCTCCATTTTCTTTAATACCTCTTCTGCCTTAACTCCAAATAAAACATCCTGCTGCAAAGGTGTATCCAATAATTTTGCTTTAACATGATCTGGTAACGTCTGTTCTTTTAACCAAGCATGTCTTCTAATGACAGATCCTGTAACTGCTGCTCTACAGGAGGCCTCTAATGAATCAAAACCACATTGCAAAGTATGTTTTCCCACTTGTTCAGCTGCATGCAATAAATCCTGCATTTCCTTATAATTAGGAGGATCTGAATTTGGAAGCATTTTTTGTTTCAACTGAGACATCAAATATTGCTAATATTTTAGCATGTGAAGCTGGCAATTTAAGGCCCTCATTGCTAAAGTTGCAGATGTATATACTTTCTTCCCCCATCTGTCTAATGCTCTGGAATCTCTGTCAGAGGGGACTGGATTTTTTGCTGAAGAGGCCTTTACCCCTTTGGGGCCCTGAGAAATAGTTTCAGGATCAGCAACAGGGCTTTTATAAAGAAATTTGTGAGAGTCAGGGACTCTGTAGTATCTGTCTGGCTTAACTGGAGCAGGAGGTAAAGAATCAGGATTTAAACTGGATTCAGTATACACATCATCCACAATATCTAACACTGGTGGAACAACAAGGGGTCTGTGTTGAGGTAATAAAAGGAAATCTCCGAGCCTTTTCTTGGATTCTGAATAATCCTGGCCCTCCCAATGGAAATGCTCCCTCATGGTATGTAAGGTTTCCCCAAAGGAGTAGTCCTCTGGTGGAGAGGCTGAAGGAATTGATTCCTCAGCATCAGAATCCTCATAAGGGGGTAAAGAGTATCCTAGGTCTGAGGATGAATCTGAAGAGATGGATACCTGGTCAGATGAGTCATAGTCTGCATCCTGTCTAGGCCTTTTATCAGGAGGGGGATGGGACCCCCTGATCAGAGTGATTAAGTCTTCGGCCATTTTGAGCATTTGTTTCTTAGGCATGGAGGCCTGTCCTGGTGAAAGTTGAATTTGTTTCTTTGTTTTTAAAGGAGTTTTAGACTTAGCAGAAGATTTAATGGTTAACTGAGTAGGTCTGAAAACACCCTCTGAAGCTACGGTTTGTTCAGCTACTCCGGATCCCTCTGAAGGGTTAGTCTCGGTAGGCTGTAAATCTGGTGCATCCGAAGGCCCAGCCATCTCCACGTGGGAGTCAGAGGTGGCCTGTGGTTCTAAAAAAGCGGTTGTCAGTGGCTGCGAAGGCGCCTCGCTGAAAACCGGTGACTGGCCTAGAAGAGGCTTCATCGTCAATTTTAGGCCTCAGATGTCTGTCCTTGTCTTTGCGCTTTTTGTGTATTCCGGTCATCAGTAGTTCCGACGGCATGGTGCAATTGAATTTTCTGCCAAAATAATGTCGGGCAAAATCAAACCGATGTTTAATAGTGCGCTTGTTAAACCTAGCACAAAACCGACAACCTGTGACATCGTGGTCTGGGCCTAGGCATGGGATACAATAAGAATGGAAATCCTTATGAGGTATTTGCTTCCCACAAGAAATACAGTTATTAACTTTTACTGACATCAGTCTGAGGCAAGAAAAAGTTTCCTCAACGGGGTACTTAGCTTTGTAGAAGACTTCGGTTCTGGATTCAGAATAAATCTCAGGAGTCGGCCGACCGGCACTTGCGAACTGCTTTTGCTTCGGGCACCGTGCGGCAAGAAAGACTGGAGAAAATGGCGTCGGCTGCATCTTGCATACCCCTGTCGCACTGACGTCAGGGAAGAAGCGACAGCAACCGACGCCAGACCAAGACTTTGGAACTCAGGCCGACTGAGGGACTGCCTGATGGCAGGATAACCCAAGTATAATGACTGCAGCAGTGTAACACGATGAAAATCTAAAAAAAACTTGCATCAGATGACAAATCTGCATTAGCTGACATATGTAAAGTGAACAAGGACAATCAGGATATCATACAGCATAAAATATCAATAAATCTGGAAAAAAATTAGATTACAATCCTACTCAATTAATCCCAAGAGTATGCACAGGACTGCAATTAGATTTAAATATTTAAATGAAAAAAGTCATATAAAATAAATAATATACACTAGAAATAATCGGACTATCAAAGTTACAGATCTAAAAAATAACATGATGTTTTAAAAAACAAGAATATTAATAATAACTCATCTACAAGTGATAAAAGTATAGACAACTTTCTTGCTAATAATATTCAAAAGAAGCTATCCAAACACAATATTAATAACATAGATAAACTCTTTTCCTTTAAAAAAGTAAAGGAACAAATAAAAAATCTTAAGTCAAAAAAGGCACAAGGGCTGGATGGTCTAATTCTGGACTTTTACAAAACTCTTACCTGATAACACCTTGAAAACCTTACTCAGTGCATTCCTAGAAGTTAAAACTACAGCAAACATCCCTCCCTCATGGAAATATTCTATCATCCTCCCATCTTAAAACCAAATAAAGAGCCCAGCCTTTGTACGTCATACAGGTCAATGTCTTTGCTTAACACTAATTACAAGATATTCATGTCTTAGTAGACAGATTAAATAATATTCTTTCAACATTAATTCATAAAGATCAAACTGGGTTTATCAAAAACATTCAATCAGATTACTGTCCTTAATAGACATAGCAAACAAGAAAAAAAAACGAGCTTTCTATTTTAAGCCTTAATAGAGATAAAGCTTTTGCCTCCCTAAATTGGCCATATCTATTTAAAGCTCTGCAAAAAATACAATTTCTTCCCAAACATTATAGGATTAATTAAACAATTATATGAAAAGTCCATAACCTATGTGAAGATTGGATCTTGTCTATCTAGCCCATTCGAAGTATTAAGAGGTACTAAACAGGGGTGCCCCCTCTCCCCATTACTCTTTCCCCTGGCTACTGAGCCTCTTGAAAATTATGTTAGAAATAATGACAGCGTTAAAGGATATAAAGTGTCAGACAAATTATCCCCAAGATAAAACTGTTTTGCTGATGACCTACTAATAACTTCTAATGATACTGAAAATTCAATAGATCACCCATTACATAACCTGGACTTCTTTGCAAACATCTCTGGTCTAAAATTCTATCACAGCAATAATTAGGCACTTCTAGTGAGTAAATATCCTACTATGAAACTTAGATCAAAAAGAGACAAACTGGGATGACATGCATATTAAATATCTAGGTATCATTATTGAATCTAATTATTAAAAAGATCACTCGCATCTAATTACCAACAACTTATAAACTCAATTACTAGTCTAATAGACAGTTGGGACAGACTATTCTTCACATCTGAAAACAGACTAACTTTAATCAAAATGCTACTGTTACCTAAAATCGTACTCATTGGCCAAGCTCTAATAATTCCCCCCCACCTGTCAAAATTAAAGAGAAAATGAATAACTTATTACTCAACTTCCTTTGGTATCCCCCAAAAAAACAAGATTTTTTTCTTCTCTGGCACATCACATTAAGGATTAAGGAGGTATAGGGTTTCCAATATAGATTTTTATTTAAACTCCACATTTATTAACATAGTGTTGCTTTGGAATAATACTTCTTATACATCATATTGGAAATCAATACATGATACCTTACTTAATAGCAAAAGGACACTGCTTGAACCATATATTCAAATACATACAAACATCTTTATATGGATTTTAAAAATATACATTCAAAGTGAAAGGTCAAAACTTGTTCTCACACCTCTTATAAACCAAATATTGCTGTTGTTTAAAAAGCTTATGTTTTCTAAATCAATTAATTAAGAATTTGTTAATAATTATGTTTCCTGCTGCTTACACAAATGAATGTTTGATATCGTTTGATACTCAGAAAATGTCAGAATTTAAGAAGTGTGACCTATTATATTGGAATCAATTTCTCTCCGCTAATAAAATAAGTTCTGCAGACTATTTGATCAGCAGATACAGTTTGCAAAATTGCAATTGGCTGGACATCCAAACTTGTAAGGATTTTATACATACTAAAGCTTGTACCCTCATTATTTTTTTATTTATTTATTTTTATTTTTTTATTTTACATTTGTTGACCGGGCTAGTCCATTTTCAGTAGAGGCCCGGGGAGATAAGCTCCAAGGAAGTAAAAATAATAATCACATTACAAAGATTAATTTGTATGTTAAACATTTCAAGAGAAAAAGAAAACAGGGAGTAACAGTGGTCGTTTGCTCATAGAATAGTGCATAAATATACAAATATACTTAATACAAAGCAAATGCAGTTGCAATACAACAAGTGTAGTTGCAATACAACATATAAAAAGATAGCAGCTGAGTTAGATAAATATGTTGGTAAACAGGTTGACAGAGAAGGAAAAAAAAGTAGGAGCTGTAATAATCAGTATAAAAGTTAATAACTAGTCTGCTTAAAGAAATTAAGAGGATATAAGTAAAAAAAATTTAGAAAGGTCAAGGTCAGTTTGTTAAGAAAAGGAACAAGAATAATTGAGAAGAAGAGAGTAGGTATATCCAAGTAAGAAAGGTGGTAGATCTCATTAGAGGCATACAATAAGAGTAAATTAAAAATCTTGAATTTTAT
Organism: Protopterus annectens; assembly: GCF_019279795.1. Taxonomy (NCBI): domain Eukaryota; kingdom Metazoa; phylum Chordata; order Ceratodontiformes; family Protopteridae; genus Protopterus; species Protopterus annectens. The sequence goes on from NC_056725.1 coordinate 1,258,398,697, forward strand.
CGCTACAATTAATAGCTCAACCAAGAACACTGTATACATATCTGTTATTTATAAAATTTTCAGAAATGATTTTAGCAAAACAGATGTTTCTTTTTGGAATTATTCAAATGAAGTTAATAGACAAGTATTCTCAAAAAAAGATAAAAAAAAACTTTGTTTACAGTCAGTGAAGGAATCCACATCTTCCCTGTTCTGGCATGATTACACATGGAAATTTTTACATAGATGTTTCTTCACCCACATAGACTAGCAATAATGTACAAGAAAGATAAAATGAAATGGAGATGTGGACACCCTGATGCTGACTGGATACATAGGGTTGTTAATTGCAAAATAATTTCCCCATTTTGGTTAGACTTTAAATATCTTTGTAAAGCTGTACGGAATGACAACTGTATAATTTCTGATGCCCTTATCCTTTTCAATGTTCCTGAAGTCATTCCTAAAAAACAAACATTTTCACTATGGTCTATCCTCTCTATAGCAAGGGAAATTGTTACTAAAATTAGAAATTCCAATCTACTCCTGTCTTTAAAGTTGAGTTTATTCATCTTGTGAAATACATTTGTATAAATGAGATTGCTACTATGAAAGCACGGACTAACACAACTCCTCATTTAATTGCTTGGACAAAAGTGTCTAATCTATTATGGAAATATTAAGTGTTCTGTGCATATTGCTTAGTTGTTATGGACATTGTATATAGTTTATTTGTTTTTTCTTGTTCCTATACTGTTAAGTTTTTGTGTTATAAAATTAATAAAAACATTTTGAAAAAAAAGGAAGAGCAGATAGAAAAAGGATTGGCAACAGAATTTGGAACATTTGTCAGATAAGCAGAGGAGTTCCACAAGGCTCTGTTTGGTCCATATCTCTTTTATGTTAATAGAACAGATCTTGTTTTCCCTTTAATACTATAATTTCATAATAAGCAGATGACATCCTACATCAAGTTGCCACTGCATTTCGTGTGTATATTGATTACTGTTCATGTGAAAATTGTAAGTTTGTAACTGCTTTGTCTTAGCTTTACGGCCCAGGAAGTGTCTGAAAAGGGTCATACAACAGGCTACTCAGCATGCTTCTAAAGGTTAGCCAAACAGTCCACTTATGCTGTACTGACGAAGTCATAAGAAGACTGAAACATGCATGTCCACAGCTAGTGGGGTTTGGCTTTATTGGCCTGAATTTGCTCATTAACAGACTTAAAAAGAAAAAAGTCATGAGCATTCAGAACTGCCATATAACTGAAACACCTGATGTCCTTAAGGGGTCATTTGCATATGTCCCATTATCCTCTTTTAAAAGAGGTTTTAAGGAATCACGCAGTGACACAATGATAACTCTAGCTTGGCTAGTATTTTCTTAATAACTCATTTGGATGCGTGTCCTGTTCACTCTTTTAATTAGTTGTTAGATGGCCAGTCATGTGGTAAAGGTCTGTAAATGAGACTCAGCAACAATAGCGAGCATGCTGAAGTATATAGTATCAAGTGAAAAAACATGTTTGTCTTGGTTCCCCTACATTGTATCACAGAAGGAATAAAGGTGGCATATAGGTTCTCAAAACAAATACTCATATAAAAAAAAAGTTAAAAAGAAAACTGAGTGAATTCAAAGAAATGTTAATAAAAAAAATAAGGTAATAAATAAGTGCCAAAAACAATGTTCAAATACTCTTCAAGTGAACTCTTGTTTAAAATATAGAGGGAGATCTTCTATTCATAAACAGAGCCTACATAAACGAGTGAGGGCTAAAGAAAGCTATGCTGCTCAACTAGGTTACGAAGAAAAATGGAAGAATACAGAAGTTGAATGTAAGAAACAAGGTTAGAAATAGTATGTCTTATTAACAGAATGGTACAATTGTGTAATAAACTTCCCTTTTTCTCAAAGCATCATCATCCTTAGTAAAATGTAAAGGATAAATGGACATGGAATGAATGTAAAATATTAACGGTAAACCAGCGAGTAAAGGTGACCTTACAACTAACCAAGGTAATCACAGACCCATCAGCCTTACAAGCTTCATTGGCAAAGCAATGGAATATATTACAACTGACGTACGACAATGGCTGTAGATGTTAGCCATGCAGTTCACATGGCACATCTTGACCTAGCCAAACCCTATAAAACTATTCCCCATGCTGGTATCATACAGAAGCTAAAGGCTTTAAAAAATTAACCTACATGTGGTAAGATGGCTAGCACACTGGACGTAAGACAGAACTCACACAGTGCAAACTGTAGGCACTTGATCAGAAAGTATGAAAGTGACCATTGTTCCAAAAGGTTCAGTACAGAGACCTCTCCTTTTCAGCAATTACTTCTCAGAACTCTAAATGAACAGCCAAGACATCTAGCAAACCAAGTCTGTCCGATCTTGTATCCCAGGCAGGTATGACCCTAACCCTGAGTAGCATCCTGCCATCACCCAGAATGATACACTACAAGAACAAAATGATTGACTTCAACAATTGGCTAAGCTTCTGGTGTCATTCTAAGGGGATCCAGTATCTGTCTGCCTGGGATGACATGATCGACAGACCACAATGCTTTGCCAGAGATGGCCTGCACCTGTCGCCCTTAGGATTCCGGATACTGGCTAAGGCTCTTGCCACCCCTATAGTGCCTTTTTTAGGCAAGGTTCAAATGACAAATTCACCATCGTAACAGGTACAAGCAAGCAAAATCTGAGGGTAATACTACTCAATGCTAAAAGTCTAAACCTCAAAATGCACTCACTCGAGGCACTTCTTAAAATGGAGAACATAGACATCTGTGCAGTGACAGACACCTGGTTCAAAGCTCCAGAGAGCACCCATGTGTTACCAGGCTATAATTCATACCACACCTTTCGGCCACCTAACCCAGAACAAAGCACTAAAGGTGGAGGCGTGTCCATAAGGATATCCACACTTCCAGGCTAGTTGCACAGTATAATGCATCAGAGATTATCCAAGTGCAACTAACTCTGGGCAAGACCGCAATCCAAATTGTAGCTTGCTACAGACCCCCCACCATGCCCCAGGATTTCCACTCCTCATTTCTTAATACATTGGAAAGTATTAGGGTACAACCCAACACCCTAATAATGGGCAAACTACCCCACCATTAACTGGGAAAACTACTCATGTACCAACTCTTTTGCTCAACGTTTTCTAAAATTCATAAATTCCAGCGCCTTGGATCAACTTATTCACACCCCCACCAGGGGTAGCAATATCCTAGACCTGGTCATTACCAACATGGGAAACCGGTGTTCCACACCAAAGGTCAATTCCTCGTTGGTCATATCCGACCACAAGCTAATCAGCCTAGACATCCACATCCCACCCCCACCCCCAATTAGGGAAACCATCGTAAAAAACTTCTCCAAAGCCAACTTCACACTTCCTAAGACAGAAGTGGCAAACTTCATGACACCCATGCAGATGGACAACAGAGGTAGGACTGCTGAATCCTACACAAATGCACTTTATAAGCACTTACACGAGTGCATGGATCATGCTATCCCTAATAGAACCAAGATGTTATCCTCCAAAAAAAGGAAGCCAATCTGGTGGTCCTCTGCTATAAACAAACTCTACAACAGAAGAAAGAAACTGTTGCAAAAAAGAGTAAAATCCCATGACTGGAGGAACTCCCTGGTCAAACTCAGTAACAAGCTGAGAGCCCTCATAAAATCCTCCAAAGCTAGTTACGAAAACAAAATTGCCACTGACTCTAAAGACAACCACAAAGCATTCTATAGCTATGTCAATAATCTCAATGGGAACACTCAGATGTGCTCTGAGTTACAGCACAATGGCACTAAATATACAGAACCAACTGATATTGCCAACATCCTAGCAGATAGGTTCAGTGCTAACTTTACCCCCCTAACTTTACCCCCCCTAGAGGGCCCATCTTTATACTGGAAGAATGCAAAGTTCCTATAATCACGGCTGCACAGGTAAAAAACACACTCTCCAAAGCCAAGAACACAGCATCCATGGGACCTGACAGTATCCCAGGCTCCATTCTACACGAACTGCAGAATGAACTGGCACCCTACCCAAGTACCATGTTCAATCATAGCCTCACCTCAGGCTTTGTACCCACTGAATGGCGCACCGCGTCGGTTATCCCACTCCACAAAGGGGGAGTCATGACAGACCCTGGGAACTACCGCCCCATTAGCCTGACGAGCCTGGTCTGCAAGGCCATGGAACGTATCATTGTGGAACTCAAACAAAGACATTGGTAATCTCCAAACTCTGGACCCTACACAGTTCGGATTTGTAAAAGGCAGATCATGTCTTTTAAACCTGATTGACTTCTTTGAAGCAGTCACCAAAGCCATAGATGATGGTAAAATGGTTCACACAGCTTATCTAGATCTCGCCAAGGCTTTCGACACCATCCCCCACTCTGGAATTATAGATAAGCTCACTAAACTAGGTATAAATCCCTATGTCACAAGATGGGTTGCCAACTGGCTCACGGACAGAACCCACACTGTGAAAGTAGCGGATTCCAAATCCAACTTCAGACCAGTGACAAGTGGAGTACCACAGGGTTCAGTTCTGGGCTCTCTCCTGTTTGGTATCTACTTCTCTGAAGTGCAGGCTAACACAGAAGATCTTTGGCTAACAAAGTTTGCAGATGACTGCAAACTAGGAGCCATAATTGAAACACCTAACGATGTGGACAAACTACAAAAGGGCCTCACTGAGACAGATACCTGGTGTCAAAGCCATGGCCTGAAGCTCAATGCCAAAAAATGTATTGTCATCCCCTTTGGTAAAAACTCTGTACCCATGAACTACCACATAGCTGGTAGTCTACTTAATGCCGAAAATGTAATAAGAGACCTTGGGACACAGGTGGACAGTAGTCTCTCCTTTGATAATCACATCACCACAGTGGTCAGGAAATCCTTCTACGTGGCTCATCTCATCACAAAAGGATTCTCATCCAGAAAAAGAGGTCATTGTTCCCCTCTACTCATCACTCATTAGACCCATTATAGAGTACAACGCCCCTTTTGGTATGTACCTCACAAGACATCTACACCAACTGGAAAGACCACAGAAATACCTCACAAAGAGGATTACTGGCCTCAAACAGATGCCCTATGCAGACCGTCTCAAAAAACTACAGCTTTACTCCATCGCATATCGCCTACTCAGGGGCGATCTCTGCCTAACATACAGAGCTATGTCAAACCCAGAGCTGTTGGACATGCTCCACTTAAAGAAATCCCAATCCCTCCGAGCTACACGCTCTAGGGACCTAAACCTTGTCACCACAATAAACAGACCATACTGGAGAGATAGATTCCTGTCCCAGAGACTTCCCATACTCTGGAACAGACTACCTATCTATGTCAAACAGAGCTCCTCATTGGCACTCTTCAAGAAAAATCTTGATGATTGGATGGGAAATGGGAAATTCACCCCAGAGATCACTTCTGTGGCTCTGCTTGACAGGGGCACAGGAAAATAATTTTCTTGGGTGGTGAAAGCCAGGGTACATTTTTTGGCTAGGCTTATATAGGCCCTAGGGCCACTAGCCTAGTACCTACCTATAAACCTTATTTCTTCTTCTGTCACACAGTGGCTACCCTCTGACATCTAAACTCTGTTGAACAGAGTGTACCAGCACTTTTGGTACACAGCACTTCCTCATCATACTGCACAGACAATACACCACAATTAGAAACTGTGGTCAGGAACCTAAGAAATTGGGTTGATAATTCCCTCTTTTAACCATTATGTGAGAATGGTCATCAGGAAATCCATTTATTTGTCACAGCTAATTGCCCAAAGGAATGTCATCTGGGCCTGAGGAGGTAATCATTCTTTTATACTCAGCATTCATCCGATCGATCATCAAGTGCAACGGCCTCTTCAGGATGCATCTCATTAAACATATCAATTAGAAAGTCTCCAAAGGTCCTAACCAAAAAAAGATCACAGGCCTCAAGTCCTCAAGCTATCTTAAGCTTGAAAGCTCTACTCTTCTGTTCTGTGTTTTATAGACTTTTAAGGACAGATCTCTGCCTCACTTACTGTGCTATCACAGACCTGGTTGTCTTGGTCCTCATGTATCTTCACAAGTCCAGTGGCTCCCAGTAGGACAAATAAATAAAACATGGTGGAGGAATAGGTTTATAATGCAGTCCCTCCCAAACCTCAAAAATAAACTTCTGCTTGTCAATCAGTGTGACTGACTACCTTTCCTTAATCATAACTTACCAGATGATTGGATGGGTATCCACAAATTTACTCTTGGACTGATTGGCAGTAAATGGCAGAGTTCAGAAGAAGCTGAGAATTGAGACAGAAGGGAAAATAGTGGAGCAGGTTAACAGCTTCAAGCATCTGGGAGGGGTGGTTGAGAAGGGATGTCTGACTGACAAGGTCAAAGCTAGAATCAGAGGGGCTGCAGCCATCTGGCACAGAGAGTCAGGTATAAAGAATAATGTCAAAGAATCTGAAAAGTAAGGTGCACAAAACAGTGGTGTGACTGATACTACTGTGTGGTACTGAAACCTGGGCAGTAAAGGCAGAGCAGCTGACAAAGCTAGAGGTGATGGAGATAAAATGCCTGAGATGGGTGGTAGGATGCGCACTGTGGGACAGAAGAAGAAATGAGGACATAACAGCAGAAGTCAAAGTAGCTCCAAATGGCAGAAAATATCAGATTTCGGTGGTTTAGGCAGATGTACAGAAAAGCAGAAGACAATCTGGTGAAGATGACTTGGGACAGACTGGAAGAAGACAAGAGAAAACAAGGGCACCCAGCAAAGAGGTGGATGAATTGTGTGACAGAAGACTTGTGAGATTCAGTCATGAGTGTCGAAAAAGGCAGGTGAGTGACATTGAACAGACAGATGGTGACAGTTGACGACCCCATGGAGAGAATAGGAAAAAGGGGGTTGATGACTACCACTGGTATGGCCAGTCTGGAGAAAGGAGGTGTGGCCTCATTGAGATTAATGGTGTGGCATAAATGGTCATAAGAATAGTTTTGTAATATATATGAATCTATAATGAGAGGCGCCAATAAATTTCAGTACTGGCAAAATAGAGAAGTAGCACATGTCATTTTGTCAGGCCTTGTGAATGAATGAATAAATAGAAGTACAATATTTCAATAAAATGCTTTTAACAGACAATTTCCACTACATTAAAACAATTTGATACTTTTTAAAACAGAGTGACAAACTGTTTCTTGCATTTAGTAGAAGAGCTCACAGTACAAAAGAACATGTAATTTTGGTCCTCTGTTAAATACTTCATCCCCATCTTAACTTCACTCAAAAATGTTTTTCTCATGCATTCATAATAGGCCGATAGATGATAGAAGGCAAAATAAAAACTGGAAGGTTGAAAATGCCCAAACTACTAAGGGATGGTGCAACTCACCTTTCTGCATTTAAAGCTTACTCTAGCTCTGTCCCAAGATGACCATTTTAGTCAGGGCTAGACTGCATGAGTGTGCCTGCACACACAGACACACAGACACACACACACACAAAGAAGCTGGGCAGACAACTAGAAAGAGTCAAGAGAAATTGTAGTAAGGATGCCTGGTTGATGCTGGCAAAAGTCTGCACTTTTAAACTCTGGTATCATTCTTCCACCAGGCATAACATTTCTTAAGAACAATTTTGTAGAATAAGAAAATGTTCATAGAAAGTTCCAAAATTGCTGGCCAAACAAATGCAGAGACACAAGATGTCAAATGAAGAGGCTTATAAGAAATGTTTGCTCACAAGTATACCCAAAAGAGAAAGGCAGAGCTGCTTGGGTGATAACTCGTGCAGCTTCATCACAAAAGGTTCAGTTAAACTTTCACTAAAAATATTATGCATGAACAATTCATACTGGTTTTTCTGCTTAAAATATTTTCATTAATTTCAAAGGCAGCTGGTAATGTTAAACTGAGAAAGCGACTTTTTTTTTGCCAGTGACAATTTTAAGGAACAGAAAATAAATTAAGGAACAGAAAATAATCTGGAAATCCCCAAGGGGATTACATCTTGGACAGGAGTTCAGGTCAAAAAATATGTTTCAGAGACAAGAACTGCACTGTGAAAGTACCTTCTAAATTTCTCATCAACACAGCCACCAACAACACTGGGAAGTGATGGGGAAGCAACATGACCAGGTTTTAGCAGTGTTAACGTCATGTCAGAATTCTCTTGTGGTTTTTATCTGTTGTGTTTCTTATAAAACATATTCCTTTTGGAGTCCTATACTACCTTCTTACTACTGCTCCTGTACATACTGCAAGCTGTAAGAAATCCATCTGAAGTTCACTCCAGAGATAAAGGTTAGGTATCAGCTATGGTGGACTCGACTGCCTGATCTTACAGGCCTTACCAGGAGAACCCATGTCAAGAATACCAGTGATATTGCTATTTAAAAAGCTCAGGGCACCATCTGAAGAGGGCAGAACAAGTCAATGTCACACATAAGATCAGCTGTTCTAGCAGGATCCAGATTCCTCAGAATTCTCAACTCCAAGAAATAGTAAAGGGGAGATATGCAAGTATGAAGTCAAGCAGTTTTAAAAATTCTTTTAAAATACATCAAACAACTTTAATATCACTTGAACAATTTAACCAGAAACAACATTGTGCTTAAAACCCCAAAGTAAGAAAAATCTGACCTCCTTTTAAAACGAACCCAACCCCTTCTATTACTTCAGGTAAAATATCTTCCTTTATTTTCTTCAACCTCGATTTTCAGCCACCCTGTCACTCATACATACAGCAATGCACCTTACCACTAGCATACTGGAGTAGCAACACTTATCATTGTAAATGCAAGCCTCTCCCACTTCTCCTGCCTCAACAACAGATAAACTCTGTGGTCTACTCTTAGTTCCAGCATCCTATCACTCCTTCAGTATTGCACAACTTATCTAGCTCTCCTCCCAATTCTACTTTATCCAACTACAATGTGCAAACCACTGCCTATACCACACCGGCACCCTAGACATTTACAACAAAACTGTCTATATTCTCTAAAGTCAGATTTTCTGTCCTGTGCATTTCTTAATGCAAGGAGCATTCTCAAGCCTGATGAGATCAGTGCCTTTCTTTGTTCAAAGTTCCACGATCTACTTGCCATTACAGAATCTTTGCTCAAAAACTACCACCACAACTTAAACCATTTCGTCAGAGACCATAATTACCACACTGATTCCAGCCCTGCTCTTTGTACTCAAACTTCTTCACAAATCAACTCTCAGACTGTCTGTAGTAACACAAGCCAATCCCACTAATGACTTAAGAACTGAACTGGATTCTTGCTAAACCTTCGATGAAGGGCTACCATCATTTCTACACTGCAGTTGTCTACCTACCCCCCGCTTCTCTGGCAAAATTCGCAACTTTGATGAATAACATTCTGACCAACATCCCTCCAGACAAACACAAAGTTATCCTTGGGGACCTCATCTTAAATTTCCTAGCACTACTGCACCATGACATCTCAAAACTCCTCGCCAGCCTCAAACTCCTTCAAATGGTAACTATGCCTACCAGACCAAATTTTAAATCTAACCACCACTCACTTCTTGACTTCATAATTACCTTTCACTCCAACAATATCTCAAGTATCACAACTCACCCACTCACCATCAGCGACCACTGCCTTTAACCTTTCACATACAACACGTAGAAATAAAATATTCCACTGGAATCATCTACAGCAAACCAAAATCTCCTTCAAAAGTGCATTTTACAGTTGTAGACTGGACTAAAATTCTCAACATCACCAATCCAAACTCTGCTGCCAACATATTCTCATAAATTTATAAGACCTGCAAAACACATAACTTCATACAATCTTGAGGCTGTTTAAATATAACACTGACTGGCTTTCAAAAGAGTTGAAAACTCTAATGCATTTGCGTGAAGAAGCTTAGAAATTCAGGAAAAAGATACCCCACTCCTAATTCAAGGGATCAATACACGAGGTTATGGAACATTACTAAACAAGCCACATGTAGGCATAAAGCATCGTACCTCAAATTAAAACAAATCAATGTCCGTCACTCGCCAAATAGTTCTGGCATGAGGTAAGTAACATCTCTGGTAGAAATTCACCTAAAGAGCTCTCCATTCTGCCCACATTCCTTGCTGTACTGGAAACCTCTCACCTGGTGATTTTCTCAAAGAACTTTCCAATCCTCCAACACAGCAGAACATCATATCCTCTTCCACACAAATTCAAATGAATTCCCCGAATAACTCATCTTTCTACTTCACCAAAATCACAAGCAAACAAATTTTACATCTACTAGAAGAGATTCTTCTAAACTCTTCTGGTCTTGAGTTCTACCATTGCAGAGATTTCATAGTCACTTTACTAAAACACATCTACAACATTAGTCTCATAACCAGTACCCTGTCCTCTTCCTAGAAATCAGCTTTTGTCAGTCCTGTACCAAAATATCACCTCCTCAGCATCTCAGTTCTGTCCAAACTCTGTTTCCTAAGTTTGGTAAAATGTTTTTCAAACTCCTCACTTACTTGCTTGCTTTCTTGGAAGCAGCATGTGTTTTGGGCAGGTAGAAGTGCTATGGCTGCTCTCTGGACACTCACTGATGACATCCTCACTAATGTGGGTACAGGTAACCTAAATGGGGCAGTATTCATTGACTTACTTGGGCCATTGACCTGGCTGACCACTCCCATCCTAGTATCCCAATTACAAGGTATTGGTGTAAGCTCAATCTATACATTGGTTCAAGGATTTCCTGACCAACCCAAACCTTCACAGTTAAAATAGGGCTTGGTCTTATCACATACAGCTTTCACTCTTTCAGTGGGTCCTCAGGGACCAATTCTTGTACCAATATTATTCTCTATTCTCCAAACATGTGGCTTTGTTCTGAAAAAAAAAACTGCTGCCCAACACCCCCCCCCCCCCAAAAACAAAAGTTTGGCACAAAAAAATCACTAAAGTAACTAGCCTTCTCCATATCAAGACCTAGACAACAACCTAACTGAATCTACCACATCATTTAGATTTTTTTAACATTTGGCTCAAACAGTCCCTCAACTTCCAAGACCAAATCCAGAAAGTCAGATTTAGAGTCAATTACCTGTTACTCTGGTACCAAAAGGTATTTCATTTCTTTCACAACCTGCTAGAGAAGGCTTAGTCAAAGATGTCCTGCTTGCACAAGTACAATATGGCCTACCCCTATTCTACCACTGACTTGCAAAAAACTATCACCTAACAATCTCTAATAAGATCTGTGGTTTCATCACCCACTCCCCTTATCATTAACATCACTGCAACTCCTCAGAAAAGGGAAACTGACTTTCCATTCAAGACAGTCCAACCTCCTTCTCTTCAAACTGTTCCATCAAAACACACCACCCTCCTAAGAGACCAGCTACAACCCACACAACCCAGCTACATCCAACCCACACAACAAACTAAAGATGCCAATCCACTAATGGCCATACTCTCATAACTCCATCTACCAAAACTTCATTCCACAGACCAAACGTCGTTCCACAGTCCACAGCTTCTCTCTCTTCTTGCCACTAAACTGTAGCAGTCTTTGCCACCTGAACTTGCTGAAATATAAGACTGCAAACAGTTCAGACAATACCTAACTGAACAATATAAGTGCATGTCAGAGCACAGACGGTCACCTACCATGATTGCACTGTTTACATTCATCTCAGAAATCCGTTGATGCTTATCACCTAACCTTTCCAATTTATCAACTTATACCCACTTCTGTCGTACCCTTTCCGTAGTACATACCTAATAACCATATCTCCTGTTATTAACTCTTCTATTGTAGGCGTCAGTATTCTACATTTACTCTTCACTGTTAATATTTCCCTCTACACTTGTATATACTATGTCCACTCTTTTGTTGATCACATTTACCTCTCCTATAACTCTTGTATTATGCATCGTTTCCTCCTGATCCTACTTCTTTTTAAACCTTCTTGTAAATATTTGTACATTTATTGTTTTACACATTTTACATTACAGTTCTATACTGTGTAATTTAGTTATACCTTTAATGTTACTTTACTGTTGCCATTATATACACAACCTGGGCTGAACCTACAAATGGTCATATCTGATTAGTGTGCTACCCTGGTGAACAAAATTAAATAAATAAATACTAAACAAACATACAAAAGACAACAATGGTAGAGCACCAGTTTCTAAAGAAATGGAAATGGATATCTTCTGAAGCAATACTGTTAGAGTAGGAGCGCATAATCCAGTACAGTCTGCTGTCCATACTCCATTTACATATGTATGCCAGTTTCTGGTACTGTGTCTTATACAGCTCTACATAGTACAAGATTACTTGTATCATGGCTTCTTGAGCTTTACTGCTCTACAAAGTCGCTCCTGTTATTGTGTTGTGCTCCATACAGAAACAATGAGCTTGTTATACCTTTAATGTTACTTTACTCCACACTTGTATGTGGTAGTAGATTTTAATACAAACTGTTTACTGTTGAACAGGGTACTGAATGCATACTAGACATTACTTTACCTCAACTTCAGCTTACAAACATTATGCTATGTACAACATTAACTCTATATCTGAAGCAAGCTTCCTGGATTTTTCTGTGCAATTCCCTTTGGACTGGGTTCAGGGTAGTGCCAACGTTGTGGCTGAAAGTGTCCGAGACGAGCATTTCACTTGACCTGGAAAACATATGTTAAACAGAAGAAATTAAAATGTCACTGCCAATGATATTCAACTTTACAAGACCTTTCACATGATAAACTTAGACTGCCTGTTTTGTTTCATTCTGTACTTGCTGTGTTATAAATATTATGATCTTAAATGGTGTCTTCAGGTTTGGACAAACACAAGAACTTGAAAATGATGTCAGTCTGGGATACAAAGGGAAAGATGTTAATAATGCCAAATGCAGCCACAGGATATAATGTGGTTCAAGGGCAAATCTTAATTGACTAACTCAGATGATAACTACGTATTACTGCAGATAAATATGTTGCATCACACAATTGCTGTCCAGGACCAAGAAGGAGCAGGTGTCAAACTGGAAGCAATCTCTCCTTAGCCTGAACAAGCAAATAAGAGCACTAGTGAAATCCTCCAAAACAAACTTAGAGTCCAAATTGGCCACATCTACTAAAGATAACGCTTTCTTCACATATATCCGCAATCACAAGGGAAGCACCCAGATCTGCTCAGAACTGGTGGCCAAGGACACCACATACACAAACCCTGTAGATATAGCCAACCTGCTGGCAGACAGGTTCAGTGAAAACTTCACTCCTCTGCCCCCCCCCCCATCAGTAAAACAGGACATCCCCAGTACCTGCCTCCCTCCCCTTATCTCTAGGGAGCAAGTCATCACTGCCCTCTCAAAGGCAAAAAAATACAGCCTCCATGGGACCCAACAACATCCCAGGCTGCATCCTACATGAATTCAGGCAGGAACTTGCAGCACCATTAGGCACCCTATTCGACCAAAGCCTGAGTACTGACTTCATCCCAGCTGAGTGGAGGACAGCTACTGTCATCCCTTTGCACAAAGGTAGAGTGTCCACCGATCCACAGATCCATCAGCCGAACTAGCCTGATCTGCAATGCCATGGAGCAAATTATCATGGACATCACTAACAAGGACATTGGCAACCTCAGACACTTGATCCGATACAGTTTGGTTTTGTCAAGGTCATGCTTGTTAAATTTGGTCAACTTCTTTGAGATAGTTACCAAGGCCATAGATGAGGGGAAGACTGTGCACACTGCCTACCTTGACCGGGAACAATAGATACACTCTCTCACCTAGGCATCAATCCATATGTTACCAGATGGGTAGCAAACTGGCTTACTACCCTAGCCCAAAGGTTCCTAGAATTTATAAACTCAAATGCTATGGAACAACTTGTTACCACTCCCACAAGAGGGGAAAACATACTGGACCTGATCATCACCAACATGGGGACTCTATGCTCCAGACCAGAAGTGTATCCCTCACTGGTAAGATCAGACCATAAACTAATCTCACTAGATATTCACATCCCGACCCCACCCCCTGCCCAGAAAACCACAGTGAAAAACTTCTCTAAAGCAAATTTCACACTCCTCAAAACAGAGGTGGAATCCTTCAAAGCCTCCGGGCCTGTGGAAAATCGACCCAGACCGCAGAATCCTTTATAAACGCATTCTATGAACACCTTCAGGAATGCATGGATCATGCGATCCTAAATAAAACCAAGACCCAATCCTCCAAAGGCAGACGTCCTGTCTGGTGGACCCCAGCCATAAACAAACTATACAATAGAAGGAGGAAGCTACTACATGATAGAGCAAAATCCCAAAAAGGGAAGGCATCACTGATCAGTATTAGCAAAAAACTACGGGCACTCATAAAATTGTCTAAGGCCAGCTTCAAGAGAAAAATTGCACAGGACACTAAGGATAATCACAAGGCTTTCTTTAGTTATGTTAGGAACCTGGGTGGTAATTCCCAGATATGCTCAGAATTAGTCCAAAATGACAAAAAATATACTGAACCCACAGACATTGCCAACATCCTAGCTGACAGGTTCAGCGCAAACTTCTCCCCCCCCCTCCCCACCAAAAGGGCAAATATCTATCCCAGCAGAGTGCTGCCCCCCTGACATCTCAGATGCTCAGGTAAGAGCCGCCCTCTCCAAAGCAAAAAAACACAGCAGCAATGGGACCAGACGGTGTCCTGGGCTGCGTCCTACATGAACTCCAAGAAGAGCTAAACCCAAACATAAAACTACTGTTCAATCTCAGCCTTACTACAGGATATGTGCCCAAAGAGTGGCATACAGCAACAGTGGTCCCTCTCCATAAAGGTGGTGCCTCAACGGATCCAGGAAACTATCGCCCCATAAGCCTGACTAGCTTGGTCTGCAAAGCTATGGAAAGGATCATCATGGACCTCATAAATAAAGATATTGGGGACCTACAGACACTGGATCCTACCCAGTTCGGCTTTGTTAAGGGCAGATCCTGCCTCTTAAACCTGATTGATTTCTTTGAAACAGTCACCAAGGCCATTGACGAGGGGAAGGTGGTCCACACAGCCTACCTGGACCTCGCAAAAGCCTTCGATACAATACCCCACTCGAGCATTATAGATAAGCTCACCAGCTTAAATATAAACCCCTATGTCACTAGATGGATTGCAAACTGGCTCAAGGACAGAACCCACATGGTTAGAATTGCTGGAGCCATGTCAGACTCCAAACCAGTTACAACTGGTGTCCCACAAGGCTCAGTCCTGGGACCTTCTCTTGTTCGGTATATATTTCTCGGAGGTACAGACCAACACGGAAGGACTGTGGCTGACCAAGTTCGCAGATGACTGCAAACTGGGTGCCATAATAGACTCTCCAGCCGACACAAGCATCCTCCAAAAGGGCCTCATAGAAACAGACAACTGGTGCCAGAGCCATGGCCTCAAGCTAAATGCCAAAAAGTGTATAGTCATCCCCTTTGGCAAAAACAAAGTGCCCACAAATTACCACACAGGTGATTATCCATTAAGTACAGAAGAAGTAATTAGGGACCTGGGGACCCAAGTTGATAGCAATCTCTCATTTGACAACCACATGGCCAAAGTGGTTAGAAAAACATTTTATATAGCCCACCTAATCATGAAGGGATTCACATCTAGATCAGGGGAGGTCATCGTGCGTCTTTACTCATCCCTCATCAGGCCCATAATTGAGTACAATGCCCCTTTTCGGATGTACCTTATCAGACACCTGCAGCAACTGGAAAGACCCCAAAAGTACCTCACCAAGACGATCAAAGGGCTGAAACAGATGCCATATGCTGCCCGGTTAAAGAAACTCCAGCTCTACTCAGTGGCATACCGCCTGTTCAGAGGCGATCTGTGCCTGACGTATAAAGCCATGTCCAACCCGGAATTAATGGACATGCTGCAACTCAGAAAATCCAAATCCCATCGAGTTACGCGCTCGAGAGACTTGAACCTCAGCACTGAAATAAATAGGACATGCTGGAGGGACAGATTCATAACCCAGAGGCTCTCTTCACTCTGGAATAAAATCCCAGTCCAGGTTAGGCAGAGTCCCTCATTGACTCTCTTCAAGAGGAATCTTGATGAGTGGATGGGAGATTGTAGGTTTACCCCGGGTATCACTTCTGTGTCACTGTTAAGACAGAGGCACAGTATACTAACCTCGAAAAAGGGCATAGCAAAATAAATTTAAAATGGGTGGCGAAAGCCAAACACATTCTGGCTAGGCTTATAAATGCCCTAGGGCAGATAGCCTAGTATGAACCTATGAACCTATGATAGAACCCACCTCAAGTAGTAAACCTGTAACAAGTGGTGTACCCTAGGGATCAGTCTTGGGGCCTCTTATGTTTGGGATGTACTTCTCAGAGGTGCAGGCCAAATATAGTGGGCTATGGCTGACCAAGTTTGCAGATGACTGCAAGCTGGGTGCTCTCATCAATTTCCCTAGTGATTTGGCCATCCTCCAAGAGGGTCTCACCCAAACAAATGACCGGTGCCAGAAACATGGCCTCAGACTGAATGCCAAAAAATGCATCATCCCTTTTGGGGAGAATGATGTCCCCACAAATTGATAACAAGACACTAAGCACACGATCAGTCGTGAAGGACTTGGGAACCCAGGCTGATATTTTGACCACCATATTACCTCCATTGTCCTGAAAGCTTTCTACATGGCCCACCTCATTAGTAAAGGTATCTCATCCAGGGACAAGGTGGTCATAACATCCTTGTATTCTTCCATTATAAGACCAATTATTGAATACAGTGCCACTTTCGGCATATACCTCACAAAGCACATGCAGCAGTTGGAGAGAGCACAGAGATTCCTCACCCAGAGAATTCAGGACCTCAAACATCTACCCTACACAGCTAGGCTAAAAGCCCTGTTCCTCTACTCAGTCTCCTACAGACTCCTCAGAGGTGACCTCTGTCTGGCATACAAAGCAATCTCAGACACTGCCCTGATGGGACTGCTGCATATCTGCAAGTCAAGCTCCACTCGAGTAACCCGCACGTGAGACCTCAACCTGATCTGTGACATCAATAGGACTTGTTGGTGGGAGAGATTCATGTCCCAGAGACTCCCCCTTTTATGGAATAGACTCCCTCTCCACGTAAAGGAGAGTACCTCATTAAACCTTTTTAAGCTCAACCTGCATAACTGTAAAGGGAAAGTACAGTTGTGTACACTTACCATAAATGTAGATGTTAGAGTGTATTCACTGTTGCAGTAGCCCTCAGTCAGCCTGATTAACAAAGTCTTGGGTCCTACGTCAGTTGCGGTCTCTTCTTCCGTGATGTCAGGTCATCAGGGGTATAAAACATGCAGCCAACGTCATTACATCAGTTTTTCTTGCCCCAGATGTCAGGTGCCCCCCTAATGGGAAGCAATTAAATCTATAAATATACAAGGTTATACCACCAACAAAAAAAGGAAATACACCAAAAAGCTTTTAAGCATTGTAAAGGAGAGAAGAGGTATAGCCAAAAGAAGTCAGGGGGCTGGAGGGAGGGTAACCAGGACTGCAACAGTGAATACACTCGAACATCTACATTTATGGTAAGTGTACACAACCGTACTATGTTCTTCGTGTTTCACTGCTGCAGTCATCATATTTGGGTAGATTCCCAAAACTAAGGATGGGAGGAGGACTTCAGATAGCATTAGGACCAGCTATAAGGCCCTGCAAGACAGCAGTGGCAAAGCCAGCTCTGGATTTAGAGAAAACTGGCAACTGGTAATACTTGGTGAAAGTATGTACAGAACTCCAGGTAGCCGCTTCTAGGATGTCCCTGGTAGGTACGCCTCTGAGAAAGGCTGTAGAGGTAGATGCAGCTCTGGCTGAGTGGGGTCTGATCCCCTGTGGGATAGATTTCCATGGTGCTTATACCAGAAATGAATGCAATGGCCTATCCATTTGGAGATGGTTTGCTTTGAAATAGCCTTCCCCTCTGTCCCTGCAGCAAATGCCATCAGCAGTTGCTCAGATTTCCTTTGAGGTTTAGTCCTGTCCAAGTAGAATCTAAGTTGTCTGTGCACATCTAAGGAGTGCAGTATCCATTCCCCTTTGTTCTGTGGATTAGGAAAGAAGGTTGGCAAATGAATGGACTGACTAAGGGCCACACTGGACACCACCTTTGGCATGAAAGAGGGACTGTTCCTAAAAGACACCCTGTGTGCATGAAAGATGATGAAAGGCTCCACTGCCATAAGGCCTGTAATTCAGATACCCTTCTTGCTGAAGCGATTGCTAAAAGGAAATCTGTTTTCCAAGAAAGGAATTTTTAAATGTGCAGTAGCAGCTGGCTCAAAAGGAGGAAGGGTGAGTTTCTCTAATACAAAGTTAAGGTCCTAGGAGGGAGTTGGAGCTTTCCTGGGTGGTCTTAAATTTTTGGCCCCTCTGAGGAACAGCTTGAGCAGCAGATGAGAGAAGAGGGGAGGTTCTGTGTTATAATTAGCTGAAATGGCTGAGGCGTGAATTTTGACTGAGGAAAAAGACAGGCCATTGTGAAGCATCTCAGTTAAGTATTGTAAAATCTGAGGTAAATTGGGCACTGCTGTACTCATCCCTTGAGATTGGTTCCAGGCACCAAATCTTTTCTATTTTTCAGCATGAGGTTTTCTAGTACTAGGCCTCCTTGCCTCTAAAATGATATCCATCACTGGTTTACTGAGGGATGGTAAAGGAGAGCTTAGGTAATTAGCTAGGCTGCTAGGTTCAGGGTTTGAAGCTGAGGGTGCAGAATCTGGTTCTCCTGCTGAGACAGCAGGGTAGGAGTCTGAGGCAGGTGCCATGGGGCCAACAGTGACACACTGCGCAGGAGGTACCAGTGTTGGCATGGCCAGTCTGGTGCAATCAAATTCGTCCTTGGTTTGTCTTGTTTGATCTTTAGTAGTACTTTGGAGAGCAGAGGCAGAGGAGGAAAGGCATAAACTGAAGGACAGGGCATCCACTTTCCAAGCTTCTCTGTGGGGAGTCCTGGCACAAAATTTTTTCCAATTGATAGTTCTGGGGGGAGGCAAACAGGTCTATATCTGGGCTCCCCCATTTGCTTGTTCAACATGTTGTAAATCCTTGGTTCCAGTTTCCACTCGTGTGGGTCCATGAGGTTTCTGCTTAGTCCTTCTGCCAGTGTGTTTAGTTTTCTTGGCAGGAATTGAACTTGTAGATGCACTTGGTAGCTCAAGAATGTGTTCCATAATGCCATTGCTAGTCTGCAGAGGGGGCAAGAATGTGTACCCCCCCTGCTTGTTTATGTACCACATAACAGTGGTGTTGCCCGTCTTTACCATTAATTGTCCTGGAAGAATGTGGTCCTTGAAGGCTGTCAGAGCATTCTGTACAGCTAACATTTCTTTTTGATTGCTATGCAGGTGCATTTGAGTTGGGTTCCATTTGCCCTGAATGCACTTCCCTGCCAAGTGCGCCCCCCATGCATAGTCTGATGTGTCTGTTAGGGTTTGGGCGTCAGGGCTAGTGTGAATGGTAGTCCCTTGTTTTGGTGGCAGGCCTCTGCCCACCAAAGGAACTCTAGGAGTAGGCAAGGTATGATAGGAATCATTGCTTTTAGATCCTGAGAATGTTGACAGCATAGGCTTTTTAGATACCATTGTAGTTTCCTCATATGCAGTCTTGCATATGGAATTAGAAGAATGCATGAGGCCATGAACCCCAAGGCTTGTAGTATTTGCCTTGCAGATAGCAGGGTTTTTGTGGCCACTTGTTTGAAGTAAGTTGTCAAGTGAATTTGTTTCTCTGGTGTGAAGAAAGCCATCTGGGAAGTTGTATTCAAGCTTGCTCCCAGGAATATAATTTGTTGACAGGGTACCAGGTGTGATTTCTTTTCGTTTATGGCGTACCCCAGACAAGTTAGCACCCTTTCCAGATGATTCAAAAGTATGTCCTGGTTTTCTGCCTAAATCAGACAATCATCCAGGTATGGGTATATTTGAATATTTATTCACCTGCAAAATGCAATGACTGGAGCTAGGCACTTTGTAAATACCCTGGGTGCAGTAGATAAGCCAAAGGGCAGTGCAGTGAACTGATAGAGCGTGTAGTCTGCTTTGAAGTGTAGGTATCTTCTGCAAGATTCCCTGATTGGGATGTGCAGGTATGCTTCCTTTAAATCTAGTGTTGCCAACCAGGCATCTTTGCCTAGCATAGGAAGCAACTGGTGAAGTCAGCATCTTGAATTTTGGAATCGCCAAAAAGGTGTTTAGAGTAGACAGGTCCAAGATAGGATGAATGGTCTTTTCTGGGTACCAGGAAAAGTCTTGAGTAGAAACTTTGCCCCTTTTCCTCTTCTGGTACCAACTGAATAGCCCCTATGCTTAAGAGAGAGAGTACTTGCTTTTGGGCCTCTGCCCACTGATTTGGAGGTAGATCCAGCCAACCGCTTGGAGTTGGCAACGTGTGGAAGTGAAATTTGTATCCTTGGGACACTATATTTAAAACACATTTGTCCTGGGTAATGAGTCCCCAGTTCTTTGCATGAAGTGAATCTTTCCCCCCAAAGGGGCAGTCAGTTGAGAAGTGCTTAGAAGTTTTAAAAAGAAGTCATTGAGACAGTTTACCATAGGGGGGAGTTTTATTACTCCCAGATTTGGAAGTGGAGGCCCCCCACTGCTTAGTCCTGTGCGTCCCCTGGGACTGTAGCCTGGGTGCTCTGCTGGATCTGGGTTTGGACCGAGAGAGTCTGGAAGAGGCAGGAAAGGACCAATTCTTAGAAGGCTAGTGCCTACTAAATCTTGGAGGTTGTACTTGTAAAAGAAAATCAACAGTTTGCAGAGATTTAGCTTTTTCCTCCATCTTTTTAAGAAATTCTTCTGCCTTGTTGCCAAACAAGCGGTCCTAATTTAAGGGAGCATCCAGTAATTTTGCTTTAACATGATCTGGCAAGGACTGCTCCTTAAGCCAAGCATAAAGTACAGACCCAGTTACAGCAGCCCTGCAAGATGCCTCCAGTGAATCAAAGCCACATTGCAAAGTAGGTTTTCCAACTTGTTTAGCAGAATGCATTAAATCCTGCAAATCCTTATTTTCAGCACAATCAAGGATCAACATCATTTTCTGTTTAAGCAATCCAATAACATGCTGCTGATACTTTAACATATGAAACTGGCAATTCAAGGGCCTAATGGCCAAAGTTGCAGAAGTGTATACCTTCTTACCCCATCTATCCAGCGCCCTGGAGTCCCTATCAGAGGGGGTAGGATTTTTGGCAGTAGTAGCTTTAATGCCCTTGGGGCCCTGTGAAATGGTTTCAGGATCCGCAGTAGGATTTTTGAAAAGGAACATGTGAGAGTCAGGAACTCTAATATCTATCAGGTTTTCTGGGAGCAGGAGGTAGAGTCAGGGGCCATGCTAGATTCCGAAAAGGCATCATCAACAATGTCCAGTACAGGAGGTATAGCTAAAGGCCTGTGCTGGGCAGGAGTAAGAAATCCTTAAGCCTCTTTTTAGAATCAGAGAAATCCTGACTTTCACAACGAAAATGCTCCCTGAGAGTATGCAAGGTTTCACCAAAAGAGAAATCCTATGGGGAGAAGCAGAGTCCTCAGCATCAGAATCCTCGCAGGTAGATAAGGGTAAATCCTGGTAATCAGGGGAAACAGAAATTTCAGAAACCTCGTCAGAAGTATCATAATCAAACTCAGTCCTAGGTCTCTTAGAGGGGGAAGGTTGGCGTCCCCTGATTAAAGTAATAAGGTCTTCAGCCATTCTTATCTTTTGTTTTTTAGGCATAGAGGCATGACCATGCAGTTTGGGAATCAGATTTTTTAGGCATGGTTCGAGTTTTAGGCCTTAAGAAGAAGATGGCATCGGTTTAGTATGCAAGTCAGTAGGCCTGAACACACCCTCAGAAGCCGGTGCCTGCACAGCGGCTCCAGACACATCCGCATTCCATAGTTAAAGCATCTTGCGGCATACCGGACTCCGAATGGATCTCAGTAGATGCCTGCAAATCTGAAGTAGTGGGTATCAGGGGCTGCGAAAGTGCCTCACTGAGTACCAGCGAACTGGTGACTGGCTTAGGAGAAGCGTCGTCGGCAGCTTTGGACCTAGGCGGCCTGTCTCTGTCTTTATCTTTGCATTTTTATCAGAATGTCAGAAGTCAGATGGCTTACCGAAGACATATCAGGATAATTGAACCGAGCACCAAAATATTTAGAAGCGCAAAAATATACAGACGATGGATAGCTTGTGGTTTAAATAAGGCACAAAACCGACAGCAAGGTATGTCGTGGTCAGGGCCTTGGCAAGGAATACATTACGAATGAAAATCTTTGAGGTATTTGCTTTCCACAAGAAATGCAATTATTTACTTTTACTGACATCTGTTTAGAGCAAGAAAAAAAAATTTACCCAACGGGGTACTTAGCATTTAATTGAGGACTTCGGTTCTGAAATTCGAAAACGAAAATTTCAGGAGTCGGCCGACCGGCATTTGCGAACTGCTTCTGCTTCGGGCACTGCATGGCAAGAAAGACTGATGTAATGATGTCGGCTGCATGTTTTATACCCTGATGACCTGACATCACGGAAGAAGAGACAGTAATCAACGTAGGATCCAAGACTTTGTTAATCAGGCCAACTGAGGGCTCCTGCAAGCAGATAACCCAAATGTGATGACTGCAACAGTGAAACGTGAAGAACATCAGAAAATACACCCCTGGTACTCCACACTTATGTCCCTGTTGGACAGTGGCATAGGGTGCTGACTAAATTCTTGGCTAGGCTTGTAAGGGCCTCAGGGCCAATAGCCTAGTAACTTCCTATGATCCTAAGTACCTACATTTTTCTGGGACAGATTAAATACAGTTTTGAAACTACAAACATTATGTATGCCCACATCTACCAAATAAAAAGAAAGCTTAAAGATGAAGCAAATTTTCATCATATATAGAAGTAACTGAATAGGTGTTATACACACCAGACAAAGTGTTAGTAAACCGAGCTACTCTCATTTCAGTCTGGCATGGAGCATTAAGGCTATCAGCGACTAACAAATTACATCTTGCAGTCAGGGATTTGATTCTTGTCCACCACTAAAAAGTAGTATTTATGCTTTCACAGCCTACATGGGTAGCAAATAAATAAAAGGAAAATAATTCCACGATAAAAAGATAAACGAAGAAAAGAAGGTAGCTGACTTTTCATTCAAAGTAATAACTAAAAAGTACAGTTTTGTACCTACCATAAATGTAGATGTTCGAAGATCCACATTGCTGCAGTCCTTACATATGGGTAGTCCGCTGTCCTCGGTCGGCCCGAATACCAAAGTATAAGGCTGACGTCGGTCATGGGCGCTCAGATCTGACAGAGCGTCAGGGTATAAAAGCGCATGACCGACGTCATATCCTCAGTCTTTTCTTGCCCCAGATGTCAGAAGGCCCTAAAAAGAAAGGCCACAGCCCAAAAACAGGATACCTCCCAAAAACATGCCCAACAACAACCATCACCCAAACCATATAACCATGCCAAACTACAGAGGGGAAGGAGGGAGGATAAATTGGACTGCAGCAATGTGGATCTTCAAACATCTACATTTATGGTAGGTACAAAACTGTACTATGTTCTTCATCTCACATTGCTGCAGTCCTTACATATGGGTAGAATCCCAAAGCAGAGGTAAAGGGAGGATGGCAAAATCATAAAGCATTAGGGGCTGCTAAAATGCCCTGTAATATTGCAGTGGCAAATCCAGCCCTAGACTTAGAATAAAGAGGAAGGTGGTAATGCTTGGAAAAAGTATGCACTGAACTCCAAGTGGCTGCTTCCAAAATATCTTTTGTAGCTACCCCCCTTAGAAAGGCAGTAGAAGTGGCAGTAGCTCTAGTGGAATGAGGTCTGATTCCAGCCGGAATCTCCTTACCATGATGGGAATAACAGAAATACAAAAACCAATCCATTTAGAAATAGTTTGTTTTGAAACAGGTTTTCCCTGAGAACCCAAAGCAAAAGAAACAAACAGCTGCTGAGACTGCCTGAACCCCTTGGTTCTGCTCAAATAATAACGTAACTGCCTGTGAATATCCAAAGTATGCAAAATCTTCTCCCCTTTATTTTGAGGGTTTGCATAAAAAGTAGGCAAATGAATAGTTTGGTTCAAGGCCACACTAGAAACCACTTTAGGCATAAAGGAAGGATTAGTACGCAAAGATACCCTATCCTTATGAAAAATCAGGAAAGGTTCCACTGCCATAAGGGCCTGTAATTCAGAAACCCTTCTTGCAGAGGTAATGGCCAACAAAAAAGCAGTCTTCCATGATAAATAGCTGCAGGCTCAAAAGGTTGTAGAGTAAGCTTTTCCAACACAAAATTGAGATCCCAAGCAGGAGTAGGAGCTCTACGTGGGGGTCTTATGTTCTTTGCCCCTCTAAGAAATTGCTTAAACAAAGGATGGGAAAATAAAGGAGGGTCACAGTCATAGTGAGCAGAAATGGCTGCAGCATGAACCTTTATCGAGGAGAAAGACAAACCCTTGTCCAATAACTCAGTAAGATATTGAAGAGAAACACTTAAATCAGGTTTGGAAACATCAAAGTCCTTCGCTTTGCTCCAAAGAAAAAATCTCCTCCATTTATCAGCGTAAACTTTCCTTGTACTAGGCCTTCTGGCCTCCAAAATAACATTCAAAACTTGTTGTGGAAGCAGAGACCCTCCAGGGTCTAAAACAGAATATGCCAGGCTGTGAGATGCAGAGACTGAATCTTGACATTGAGGAAGTGATTGCCCTCCTGAGACAAAAGATGCGGAATCAAAGGCAGAGGCCATGGAGGCTCCCGTACTAAACTCCTCAGTAGTGGGTACCAGTGCTGTCGAGGCCAATCCGGCGCTATCAGAATCATGGATGGCTTGTCTTTTCTGGCCTTCAAGAGTACCTTGGGAATGAGAGGCAGAGGTGGAAAGGCATAGACATGAAGATTGCTCCAACTGAATGATAGAGCATCCACCTTCCAAGCTGTGGGATGAAACATTTTTGTGCAAAACTTTGGCAACTGGTAATTTAGTGGAGAAGCGAACAGATCTATGTCTGGAGTCATAACACTGTCAACTTTTGAAATACATGAGGATCCAGTTTCCACTCGTGAGGATCCACTATTTGTCTGCTCAACACATCTGCTAAGGAGTTCTGTGCTCCTGGTAGAAACCTTGCCTGAAGATTGAGGTGTAAACTGAGAGCAGTCTCCCACAAAATCATCGCTTGCCTGCAAAGAGGGTACGAATGGGTTCCCCTTGCTTGTTGATGTACCACATGACAGTAGTGTTGTCTGTTTGAATCAACACCTGCCCTGGGTGAAGTAAATCCTTGAAAGCCATCAATGCAAACTGAACTGCTAACATCTCCTTCAAGTTGATATGCAAATGTTGAAGTCTGACAGGCCACGTGTCTTGCACCCATTTTCCATTGAGGTGTGCTCCCCAAGCCTTGTCCGAGGCATCTGTCGTTAGAATCTGACTCGCCTCTGGTCGGGTCACAGAGAGTCCCTTGTTTAGGTGACATTCCTGAGCCCACCACAAAAATTCCTTCTGAATGCAAGGTATTATCTGAATGACAGTGTCTAGATCTTGGCAGTGTTGTGTCCATACATTTTGAGATACCATTGAAGCTTCCTCATATGCAGTTTGGCATTGGGAAGCACCAGAATACAAGATGCCATGAACCCCAAGGCTTGAAGGACTGTCCTTGCAGTCAGCCTGGACTGTAGAGACATTTGATGGAAATAAAGAGAAAGGCTTCTTTGTTTGTCCGGGGTCAAAAGCCATCTGGGAAGCTGTATTCAGTCTCACACCCAGAAAGCACATGTCCTGAGAGGGTACTAGACTGGACTTTGTTTCGTTCACAGAATACCCTAGGCATCCTAACACTACCATCACATACTGTAGATGATGAAGAAGTTCGTCCTTGTCTTGTGCAATAATCAGGCAATCGTCCAAATAAGGATAAATCTGTATTCCTCTTAACCTGAAAAAGGCTATCACTGGAGCCAGAACCTTTGTGAACACTCTGGGTGCAGTAGATAAGCCAAAGGGCAATGCAGAGAACTGATAATGTAAATTTCCAGTCCGAAAACGCAGGTACCTCCTGCAACTGGGCCTGATAGGAACATGAAGATAAGCCTCTTTGAGATCCAGAGTTACCATCCAGTGGATCTTTTCCCAACAGAGGTAAAAGCTGTTGTAACGTCAGCATTTTGAACTTTGGAATGTCCAGATAAGTGTTGAGGATAGATAAATCCAAAATTGGTCTCCACGTGTTCCCTTTCTTTGGTACTAGAAACAGGCGAGAATAAAATCCTAGGCCCACTTCTGACAGAGGAACTGGCTGTATAGCTCCTATTTGAAGAAGTAAAGAAATCTGCTTGTGAGCCTCTATCCTTTGCCGAGGAGGAACGTCTGGCATGCCTTTGAAAGGAGGCAGTGTATGGAAATAGAACTTGTAGCCTCGGTTTATAATGTCTAATACCCATTTGTCCTGGGTGACTAACAGCCAGTTTTGCTTGAAAAGTGCTAACTTTCCTCCCAAAGGAGCTGCCAGGCAAGAAGAATCTGGCAGCTGAAAATGCAGGTCATTGGGCCTGTTTACGAAAGGACTGGCCCCTGCCCTCACCTGCAGATTGTGCAGGCGAACTCCAAGTTCTAGGCCTAAATGTACTGTGAGCTCTGCCCCTGCCACGTCTAGATCTACCCCTAGACTGAGAATCAGAAGAAGGGTACGCCCACCCCTTAGTAGGCCAATTTCTACTAAACTTTGGAGGTTGCACCTGCAAAAAATCTTTAACAGTCTGCATAGACTTAGCCTTGTCTTCCATTTTCTTCAAAACCGACTCCACAGGGGGACCAAACAAAACTTCAGACTGTAAAGGGGCATCCAGAATTCTAGTTTTAACATGCTCGGACAAATGCTGATCCTTAAGCCAGGCGTGCCTACGAAGAACTGAACCAGTGGCAGCCACCCTAGAAGAGGCCTGTACAGCATCAAAACCACACTGCAAAGAATGCTTACCCACCTGTTCAGAGACATATACTAAATCCTGCAATTCTTTACACTCTATGCCCTCTGCCAAAGCATCCACTTTAGATTTTAGCTGAGAAAGGAGGAAATTCTGATACTTCAACATATGAAACTGGCAATTCAAAGCCCTCATTGCTAAAGTAGAAGAGGTATACACCTTCTTACCTCATCTATTCAAAGCCCTAGCTTCCTTATCTAGAGGAACCGGATTCTTTACAACAGAGGCTCTAACACCCTTAGGCCCCTGACTAATAGTTTCTGGGTCCGCCCTAGGACTCTTATACAGATATTTATGAGCCTCAGGCACCCTGTAATACCTGTCCGGTTTGACTGGCGCAGGAGGCAAAGAATCTGGATTAAGGGAAGCCTCCGAGAAAACATCTTGAACAACATCCAAAACAGGAGGTATAGCCAAGGGCCTATGCTGTGGTAAAAACAAGAATTCCCTAAGCCTCTTCCGTGAATCAGAGAAATCCTGTCCTTCCCACTTAAAATGCTCCCTCATGGAATGCAGAGTTTCTGAAAATGAAAAATCCTCTGGGGGAGAAGCAGAAGGAGTGGAATCCTCTGCATCAGAGTCCGAATAAGGGAGAAAATCTTGAATATCTTCAGCAGAAGACTCTGAGTCATCTGAGGCCTGATCCAAACTTTCCAACTCTGGCTCCACCCTGGGCCTCTTATCAGGAGGGGGCATAGAACCTCTAATTAAAGTAATCAAATCTTCTGCCATTTTAAGCATGTGCTTTTTAGGCATAGACCCTGAAGTACCTGGAGTGACACCAGAGGAAGGCAAAACAGACCTGCCCTTAGAAGAAGCCTTAGAAGTAGTAGCAGAAGGCCTAACCACCTTAGGCATAGAAGGGAGAACAGTAACCTGAGAGGCCCCTTCAGCTTGACCTGACTCCTGTGAGGCCACATCCTGCAAAATCAAAGTTTCCCCCTGAGACTCAACAGAAACTTCAGAAACTGCAGCCGGATCCACCTGTTCCACTGTAGCTTCTACAGGACCGGCGTCCGAAAGGGACGAAACATCCTGTCTAGGTTTTAAAGATTTGTCTTTGCGCTTCTTCGTGGAAGCGGGCGTCGGAGGATCCGACGGCATATTATAATTACACCGCTTACCAAAGACTAACCTAGCGCAATCTAACCTTCATTTTATGGTGCGCTTATTAAACCTAGCACAAAACCGACACCCTACTACGTCGTGCTCAGGTCCCAAACAAGGAATGCAAAGAGAATGATAATCCCTATGCGGTATCTGTTTCCCACAAGAAATACAATTATTCACTTTTTCTGACATCCGGAATTAACTGAGGCAAGAAAAAACAAAAATATTCCCCAACGGGGTACTTAGCCCAACTTGGTTTCGGTCTGAAACTCAGAATACGAAAATTTCAGAACGCCGAACGGCACTCGCAATGCTGCTTCTGCATCGGACCATGCGGCAAAAAAGACTGAGGATATGACGTCGGTCATGCGCTTTTATACCCTGACGCTCTGATGTCAGATCTGAGCGCCCATGACCGACGTCAGCCTTATACTTTGGTATTCGGGCCGACCGAGGACAGCGGACTACCCATATGTAAGGACTGCAGCAATGTGAGATGAAGAACATCAACTGCGATTACACATTTAGCCAAGATCTGCCCTGGGCATATTCATATTCTCTCTTTAGAGGAAAAATCATTTAACTAAAAAAAAAAAAACAGTAAAGGTTATACCAACTTACACACACGCATGTGCACATAAAAATAAAGATCTTTGCACAAAAGGCACCACAGGCTGATTCTAAAAGACACAACAAACCAAAGCAAAACCAATGACTCCACAAGTGTTGCTAATCCTAGAGGTGCCATACAGAATGCAGTATTGCTGCTCAGTCATGTAGCCCACTACATTTTAAGTTCTTCCTGAACACAGCACATGCACAGATAGACACACACACACACAGACACACACACAGACACACACACAGACTCTCCCATTTCATTTTCAAGTGGTGGTAGACAGAGAGAAGTTCTATACTATAAAACATGACCCCTGCCATTACATTATAGAACAGATGAAAAATAAAACTCCACCCCATCAAAGGCTATGGGATAACACTATTCTGTTTTCATAGATTCTCTGATGAGCACCTCAATCTAGTTCAAAGTCACAAGGGATACAGAGCCCATCCTGCCAATCAAAGGGCACAAAGTTGTGTAAGTAATGTGTATTCTAACATTAACAATTTTTTTACCAAAGCCATCCAATCACTAGCTAGCCAACTACCCCCCACCAGCTCCTTTCAAAACTCCTCCACAACCACTATCCCACTCCCTTTCGCCTTCCAACCTGTATTTACATCGACCATCCGATCTCTAACAAGCCCACTACCCTGACAGCTGATCTCCTCCCACCAGAATATTTACAAAAAGGGGCAGATGCCATTGCATACCCTGTCTCGATCATAATAAACCGCATCTTGACTGAGACCACTATCCCCTCTCTCTCTGGAAGGTTTCCCATGTCATTCCCCTTCATAAAAGAGGGAATTCCTTAGACCTCTAAACTTCCGACCAATAACCATACTATCACCACTGGCCAAAATGCCTCCACAAACAATTAATGCACTATTTCACCCAAAATAAACTACTGGCCAACTCTCGGCATGTTTTTAGGCCACACACAGCCCCACATCAGGCCTCTTATCTTCTCTAACTCTTTCAACATCAACCGAAACAATAACAAACTTACCTCGGCTCTCTTCCTAGATCTCTCTGAGACCTTTGATATGGTCAATCACCAAACTGCTTCTCTGTACCCTAAAGGAACTGTCACTGAATAGTAGCTCTATTAAATGGTTCCAATCTTACCTGTCTGAAAGACAACAAGCAGTTTAATGCTAGAATACCCTATCCACATGTCTATCCATTACTCTGAGTCCCCCAAGGCTCCATACTAGGGCCACTACTCTTCTCAGTCTTTATCTATGACCTACCCACCATCACTCCCAAGGCCACCTGCATCCAATACATGGACAACTCTACTTTAACATGTACCGCCGCCTCCTCAACTGAGTTTATGACCCTAACCCAGAATACTTTCAATGATGTAGAAAAATGGTTTGCAAACTGTCAGCTTCTATTAAACCCCAACAAAACTAAACTGCTCAGCTTTTCCCCTCACCTGCAAATCCTCCTCACCATTCTTTACTATAAGTTCCAACAATGGCACAATTATATCCCCAGATACTCACACAACTCCTGGGTGTCACAGTCGATAATGCCCTAAAATAGGATATCCATGTCAATCAAACCATCAAATCTGTCAACAAAAAACTGGGCTCACTATACAGGATCAAACACTTCCTCACTCCTTTTGCAAGAACCACTATCACTCGGTCCCACCTACTACCAACCCTCCTCTATGCCTCCCCCCTCTTCACTAACCTGAACCAAGCCACCCTTACCAAACTTGCTAGTTGTTACAACAACATTGCTAGATTTGCTACAGGTGCTACCTCTAGGACCCACCATTGTATCAACCTAACTCGACTAGGATGGCTGGAGTGGCCCAGTCTTCTACAACCAACTTTTAATAACCCACAAAATACTATATCAACCCAAAAAAACAACAGCACTAAATAAGATCATCAAACCATACAGAAACCTGAGGTCACTACGCTCTGCTGACAAACTGCTGGTACAAACAACTAAGAGCATAAATGTGGCTGGGGGCTCTCTATTCGCAAACTCAGTAGGCAAAACTTGGAATATGCTACCTACCGAACTTAATCAATCCTCCTTAACCCAGTTCAAAAAACCTCAAACTACACTTCCAACAGCATTGGCAGCATCTCTGCTTAAACCCCGATCAATCACCACCCACTATTCCTGCAAACTCTCCCTAAGCATTTCAATCATATACTCTAATAAGTGGGACTTAGCCCATAACTGCATGTATTACTGCCTGAAATTGAAGCCGCATGATTTTGATGTTGTCTACTATGTTTTATCTATGTTTGTAACCCAACTAAAAACTGCATATCATATCATACTTATCTCTAAATGTTTCTATTGTTCCTAATGTATTTGTACTCTGCTTTCTGCAGCTTTTCTCCCCGGGCTTCCACTGAAAATGGACATATATACAGTCGAACTTTCCGAGTAAACAAATGTAAAATAAATAATAAATAAATAAGTAATCTTTAATGGGTTGCCAACCAATTGCTTTTAAGCACGTACTTGCACAAACAGATGTAGACACAAACATGCAAATACTCACACACACACACGCACACACACACAGACATGGCTCCTATTGAAAAGTAAAGACTTGTAACACTGAGTCTTGATTTGCCAAAATAAAGACAAAAAACACAGGAAAACATGCTCGACATAACTTTTCTCCTTTAAATTTTTTTTTTTTTTTTTTTTTGCAAAGACCAGATGAACAAAATCCTTCCCAGGGTAAGTACCAAGTCACCCAAACACACACAAAACCAACATTGGAACACTCACCCCCACCACCAAATTAAATATACCAATTCCGAGATCACACTACAGTTTGGGAAAGGGCAAAGTTCACCTTCATGGACAACAGGTTACTTACCCTGGGAAGGCTTTAGTTCGTCTGGTCTGTTGATGAAGTGGGTTTTCGTGGATGTCATCTCAATGTATCTATCTTCGACGATGTTGGCTTTCAATATTCTCAAGTAGACCCATATATACACCAATTCTGAGATCAGCATATCTTTGGAGAAAAAAAAAATCCAAAGAACAGCCGTCTTGGATATGATATATGCAGTACAGATGTGGTGTGGTGGTAGTGGGGTGTGTGTGTGTGTGTGTGTGTGTGTGTGTGTGTGTGTGTGTGTGTGTGTGTGTGTATATATATATATATATATTTGTGGCAGTGTGTGCATGTCTACAAGGGGAGGAGTGGTTGCTGTTGGCAGTGTGTGTGTGTGTGTGTGTGTGTGTGTGTGTGTGTGTGTGTCAGGTACATTGAATGCCTGTGAGTGTGTGGGGATGTCAGAGTACTGTATGTGCATATGTGTGTATGAATGTCTACATGTGTATGGAAGACTGAATGATGGGGGAAGGTAATTGTGCCAATGAGAGGCATGGACTGCGGGTGGTAATTACTGCCAGAAAGTGCTATTTACACAGGCAGTAATTACACCCCATACAGAGACATGCAAATTAGCTGACAATGAGATCTTCCTCACTACTGATAATCTTGTCCACAAATTGCATTTAATGTGTTGACATAAAATGCAACACTTGGCAATGCATTTCTCACAAGCACATGGAGTCTTTCTGAATCCCAGGCTATGTGCAGCCAATTAAAAAAATCCTCAAAGAATTAGTGACAATCTGATGTGACTTTATAATACTCTGTTTCAAATGCTGTTCAGTGTCTAACTGCCACTTGTATGACAACTGATTTGGCTATCTGACTTGTCTGAAGTACCACACTGCGGTGGTGGTGCTGCAGTAGCGTTGTCGCCTCACAATAAGACGCTGTCCAATTCGATTCTCAGCTAGAGTGTCTTCTGGGTGGAGACATGCATGAATGGGCGTACCTTCGCTGAAGGTTGTGCGTCAGGGCTGGTAACTCGGCAAGTAAAAATCTACTGCCAATCATTAGTGGACCGGAGTTCCGCTGTGGCGACCCCTAACCAGGAAAAGCCGAAAGACACAACAACTTGTCTGAAGTACCACACAAATACTGTTAACTGTCCTTTGTGATATATGCATTAAAATGCAGCTATATAATTGCACAGCATAGTTTCCATGTGAAGTTCCTCTTTATACTACTGGGTGCTATTATATTTCACATGTCCAGATTTCCTGTAATAAAAAAAAAAAAAAAAAAAAACTGATACAAATGCAGTCCCCCTTACAAACTGCTAGTATGTAAACTTTTGAAGATGCATGCTAACCATACACAAAAAAATGTCATATGTGCGATAATACAAGCAGAAGTGCCTTATGTTTGGAGATATTAGATGCTGTCCTACTACCTGACAGTAATTAACATGACTCATGAGTATTTGTTTGTGTTTTGCTAAAACTTAAAATTGGTTTAAAAGTGCGGTCAGCTCCTTGCCAATTCAAAATGATTCCTCAACACTGACTAAGGTGAAAAAACTCTTCTCTAACATTTCACCTCATAAATGTTCACCTCGTCTTAAACAGTTACTCTACAGTTCATCACAAATTCTCTTCAGATTGGAGATTGCCAACTAGAAGCAATATTCCTGTACCAGTGATTTTCAAACTTTTGTGGTGTTGAGCCCTACAGAAGTCATCATGCCTCTCAAGGAACCCTGTACAGTTTACCTGCTGTAAGTGTAATTTTACAATAATGTATAAAGTACAGTTTTGTACCTACCATAAATGTAGATGTTCGAAGATCCACATTGCTGCAGTCCTTACATATGGGTAGTCCGCTGTCCTCGGTCGGCCCGAATACCAAAGTATTAGGCTGACGTCGGTCAAGGCGCTTAAAACTGACATCAGAACGTCAGGGTACAAAAGCGCATGACCGACGTCATTTCCTCAGTCTTTTCTTGCCCCAGATGTCAGAAGGCCCTAACAAGAAAGGCCACAGCCAAAAAACCAGCAAAAACTAACCAACCACCCGTGCACTAACCACATTTACAAAATGTACAACACAAAGCACACCACCACCCTCAACAACAGAGGGGAAGGAGGGAGGGTAAATTGGACTGCAGCAATGTGGATCTTGAACATCTACATTTATGGTAGGTACAAAACTGTACTATGTTCTTCATCTCACATTGCTGCAGTCCTTACATATGGGTAGAATCCCAAAGCAGAGGTAAGGGAGGATGGCAAAACTATAAAGCATTAGGAGCTGCCAAAATGCCCTGTAAAATTGCAGTGGCAAATCCAGCCCTAGATTTAGAGTAAAGTGGAAGGTGGTAATGCTTAGAGAAAGTATGCACTGAACTCCAAGTAGCTGCTTCCAAAATATCTTTAGTAGCCACCCCTTAAAAAGCTGTAGAAGTGGCAGTAGCCCTAGTGGAATGAGGCCTAATCCCAGCTGGAATCTCCTTACCATGATGGGAATAACAGAAAGCAATACAAAACCAATCCACTTAGAAATAGTTTGTTTTGAAACAGGTTTGCCCTGAGAACCCAAAGCAAAAGAAACAAACAACTGCTGAGACTGCCTGAACCCTTTAGTTCTGCTCAAATAATATCGCAACTGTCTGTGTATATCCAAAGTGTGCAAAATCCTTTCCCCTTTAATTTGGGGGTTTGCATAAAAAGTAGGCAAATGAATAGTTTGGTTTAAAGCCACACTAGAAACCACTTTAGGCATAAAAGAAGGGTTAGTACTTAAAGACACCCTATCCTTGTGGAAAATTAAGAAACGCTCAACTGCCATAAGGGCCTGTAATTCAGAAACCCTTCTCGCAGAGGTAATGGCCAACAAAAAAGCAGTCTTCCATGATAAATATTTCAACTCTGCCGATGCTGCAGGCTCAAAAGGTTGTAGAGTGAGTTTCTCCAACACAAAATTGAGATCCCAAGCAGGAGTAGGAGCTCTACGTGGGGGTCTTATATTCTTTGCCCCTCTAAGGAATTGCTTAAACAAAGGCTGAGAAAATAATGGTGGGTCACAGTCATAGTGAGCAGAAATTGCTGCAGCATGAACCTTTATAGAGGAGAAGGACAAACCTTTGTCCAATAACTCAGTAAGGTATTGAAGCGCAACACTTAAATTAGGTTTAGAAACATCAAAGTCCTTTGCTGTACTCCAAAATAAAAATCTCCCCCATTTATCTGCGTAAACTTTCCTTGTACTAGGCCTTCTGGCCTCCAAAATAACATTCAAAACTTGTTGTGGAAGCTGAGACCCTCCAGGGTTTAAAACAGAATATGCCAGGCTGTCAGATGTAGAGAATGAAGTTTGACATTGAGTAAATGACTGTTCTCCTGAGACAGCAGGTGAGGAATCGAAGGCAAAGGCCATGGAGGCTCCTGTACCAGACTTCAGTAAATGGGCACCAGTGCTGTCGAGGCCAATCTGGAGCTATTAAAATCATGTTTGGCTTGTCCTGTCTGACCTTCAGCAGTACCTTTGGGAGGAGAGGCAGAGGTGGAAAGGCATACACGTGAAGATTGCTCCAATTGAATGAGAGAGCATCCACTTTCCAAGCTGTGGGATGAAACCTTTTTGTGCAAAACTTTGGCAGCTGGTAATTTAGTGGAGAAGCGAACAGATCTATGTCTGGAGTTCCCCATAACACTGTCAATCTCTGAAATACATGAGGATCCAATTTCCACCGTGGGGATCCATAATTTGTCTGCTCAACACATCTGCTAAGGAGTTCTGTGCTCCTGGCAGAAACCTTGCCTGAAGATTTAGCTGTAAACTGAGAGCAGTCTCCCACAAAATCATTGCTTGTCTGCATAGAGGATAAGAATGTTCCCCTTGCTTGTTGATGTACCACATGACAGTTGTGTTGTCTGTTTGAATCAACACCTGCCCTGGAAGAAGTAAATCCTTGAAAGCTATCAATGCAAATTGGACTGCTAACATCTCCTTCAAGTTGATATGTAGATGTTGAAGTCTGGCAGGCCACGTGTCTTGTACCCATTTTCCATTTAGATGAGCTCCCCAAGCTTTGTCTGAGGCATCTGTCGTTAAAATCTGACTCGCCTCTGGCCGGGTCACAGAGAGTCCCTTGTTTAGGTGACATTCCTGAGCCCACCACAGAAATTCCTTTTGAATGCAAGGTATTATCTGAATGACAGTGTCCAAATCTTGGCAGTGCTGTGTCCATACATTCTTGAGATACCACTGTAGCTTCCTCATATGCAGTTTGGCATTGGGAAGTACCAGAATACAAGATGCCATGAACCCCAAGGCTTGAAGGACTGTCCTTGCAGTCAGCCTGGACTGACGAGACAATTGGTGGAAGTAAAGAGAAAGATTCTTTTGTTTGTCCGGGGTCAAAAAGGCCATCTGGGATGCTGTATTCAGTCTCACACCCAGAAAGCACATGTCCTGAGAGGGTACTAGACTGGACTTTATTTCGTTCACAGAATACCCCAGGCATCTTAACACTGCCATCACATACTGTAAATGGTGAAGAAGTTCGTCCTTTCTTGGGCCAGAATCAGGCAATCGTCCAAATAAGGATAGATTTGTATTCCTCTTAGCCTGAAGAAAGCTACCACTGGAGCCAGAACCTTCGTGAACACTCTGGGCGCAGTAGATAAGCCAAAGGGCAATGCAGAGAACTGATAATGTGAAGTCCCAGCCCGAAAACGCAGATACTTCCTGCAACTGGGCCTGATAGGAACATGAAGGTAAGCTTCCTTGAGATCCAGAGTCACCATCCAGTGATCTTTGCCCAGCAGAGGTAAAAGCTGTTGTAACGCCAACATTTTGAACTTGGGAATGTCCAGATATGTGTTGAGGATAGATAAATCCAAAATTGGTCTCCACGTGTTTCCTTTCTTTGGTACTAGAAACAGGCGAGAATAAAATCCTAGGCCCACTTCTGGCAGAGGGACCGGTTGTATGGCCCCTATTTGAAGTAGTAGAGAAATTTGTTTGTGAGCCTCTAGTCTTTGCTGAGGAGGAACGTCCGGCATGCCTTTGAAAGGAGGCAAGGTATGGAAATAAAACTTGTAACCCTGGTGTATGATATCCAATACCCATTTGTCTTGGGTAATCAACATCCAATTTTCCTTGAAGAGTGCTAACCTTCCTCCCAAAGGTGCTGCCAGGCAAGAAGGATCTGGCAGCTGAAAAAGTAGGTCATTGGGCCTGTTTACGAAAGGACTGGCCCCTGCCCTCACCGAAGATTGTGCAGGTGAACTCCCTGTTCTAGGCCTGAAAGAACTCTGAGCTCTGCCCCTACCACGTCTAGATCTACACCTAGACTGAGAATCATAAGAAGGATACGTCCACCCCTTAGCAGGCCAATTCCTACTAAACTACGGAGGCTGAACTTGCAAAAATCTTTAACAGCCTGCATAGACTTAGCCTTGTCTTCCATTTTCTTCAAGACTGACTCCACAGGTGAACCAAACAACACATCAGACTGCAAAGGAGCATCCAAAATCCTTGTCTTAACATGGTCAGATAAATTCTGATCCTTTAACCAGGCGTGCCTGCGAAGAACTGAGCCAGTGGCAGCCACCCTAGACGAGGCCTGCACAGCATCAAAACCACACTGTAATGAATGCTTACCCACTTGTTCAGAGACATGCACCAAATCTTGCAACTCTTTACACTCAATGCCTTCCGCCAGAGCATCCACCTTAGACTTCAATTGAGAAAGAAGAAAGTTTTGATATTTCAACATATGAAACTGGCAATTCAAAGCCCTCATAGCTAAGGTAGAGGATGTATAGACCTTCTTTCCCCATCTATCCAAAGCTCTGGCTTCTTTATCTAGAGGAACCGGATTTTTACAACAGAGGCCTTGACACCCTTAGGTCCCTGACTAATAGTTTCTGGGTCCACCCTAGGACTCTTATAAAGATATTTATGAGCCTCAGGCACCCTGTAATACCTATCCGGTTTAACAGGAGCAGGAGGCAGAGAATCAGGATTAAGTGAAGCCTCTGCAAACACATCTTCCACAACATCCAGAACAGGGGTATAGCCAAGGGCCTATGCTGGGGTAACAGCAAAACTCCCTAAGCCTTTTCCTAGAATCAGAGAAGTCCTGACCTTCCCACTTAAAATGTTCCCTCATAGAATGAAGTGTCTCTGAAAAGAAAAATCCTCTGGAGGAGAAGCAGAAGGAGTGGAATCATCTGCATCAGAATCAGAATAAGGAGAATACTCCTGCAAGTCTTCAGCTGAAGACTCTGAAATATCGAAGCCTGCTCAAAACTTCCCAACTCTGGCTCCACCCTAGGCCTCTTATCAGGAGGGGGCATGGAACCTCTAATCAGAGTAATTAAATCTTCTGCCATTTTAAGCATGTGCTTCTTAGGCACAGACCCTGCTGAACTAGGAGTGACACCAACAGAAGCTGAAGCTGGCCTGCCTCTGGGAGAAGCCTTGGAAACAGAAGGAGAAGGCCTAACCACCCTAGGAAGGGAGGGGAGTACAGTAACTTGGGAAGCCCCTTCAGCCTGACCTGCCTCCTGAGAGACCACCTCCTGCAAAATCAAAGACTCCCCCTGAGACTCCAGAGAAGCCTCCGTCGGACCCACCGGTTCCACTGAATCCTCTAAAGAACCGGCGTCCGGAACAGACGACTCATCTTGCCTGGGTTTAACTGCTTTGTCTTTGCGCTTCTTCGCAGAAGTGGGCGCCGGAGAATCCGACGGCATATTATAACTGCACCGCTTCCCAAAGACCAGCCTAGCACAATCCAACCTTCACTTAATAGTGCGCTTATTGAACCTAGCACAAAAGCGACACCCAACAACGTCGTGCTCAGGCCCCAAACAAGGAATACACAAAGAATGATAATCCCTATGCGGTATCTGTTTCCCACAAGAAATACAGTTATTCACTTTTTCTGACATCCGGTAAAACACTGAGGCAAGAAAAAAACAAAATAAACCCCAACGGGGTACTTAGCCAACTTGGATTCGGTCTGAAACTCCGAACTCGAAAAATTTCAGAACGCCGAACGGCACTTGCAACGCTGCTTCTGCATCGGACCATGCGGCAAAAAAGACTGAGGAAATGACGTCGGTCATGCGCTTTTGTACCCTGACGTTCTGATGTCAGTTTTAAGCGCCTTGACCGACGTCAGCCTAATACTTTGGTATTCGGGCCGACCGAGGACAGCGGACTACCCATATGTAAGGACTGCAGCAAGCAATGTGAGATGAAGAACATCTGTATACTTATTACTATAATAAAACCATGGAGCAAGACCTTTGAAAATGATCAAACTAAAATAGCAATAAACAAGGCTGGTTTTAAATATGCAAATATTACCTGACCACTACGTACATCGTACGTTTCTTACCACTTTAAGAACAACTACACACTGTAACTTCTCCTCACACTGGATCCTCTGTAGATTTCATTATGAAGCTTTCAGACAGTAACAGAGCATTCTGCCGCAAAATACATTTTAGACTGCTATGTTACCTTCTATGGATTTCAGTGCAGCATAACTCTGAATTTGCCAACAAAAATTTACTTATTCCAGTCTATGGTAGCTTACCTGTGGCATATTGCAAAGTAAAGACACATATGCTGTGCTTAAAAAATATCACTTTTAGATTAAAATAATTCATTAAAGAACCCTGACATACTCCAAAAGACGGAGAATAAAATACTCTAGTGTATACAACTCAGCCCTCGCTGTGAGCACAAGTGTCTATCAATAAAACTAATTGGCTTGCGGTTTATTACAGGCTACTTTCTTGCTGACCACACTTACATATAAGCTCCTGAATGACTACTGCTACTCACCTCTAGAAAAAATTCTGTGTTTTAGAGATTCTGTTTATCCCCGTACGGAATACAGTAGACATTTTATGACTTCTTTTCCCTTATACACTGGGCAATGCTGAAACAGGCTTTTTAAAAATAGTCCCAGCACACTAACAGTATCCTAAAACAGATCCCACTGGATTCTTTTCATAAAGACAAAAGAAACAAATTAGAAAGGACACTCAGTGTCACTGCTTTGGCAATCGTGGATGACATTCCTACCTAGGTGTTAGCAAACTTGAACAATAAGTTCTCAGGTTACCAGCATAATTTCCTGTTAGCTGCTATTTCTACTTTGACTAGTCTGTACGGCAAATATAGTAATTCTTTCAATCCCCATTTCCTCCATCAACTCAACTTTTTTTAACAATCTTTTTTCTCATGTGCATTGTTTATAGCTATACCAAAAATTGTACAGTAATTCTGTTTTCTACATGTATTGTCCATCATTTTCTGTACTGTACCCACTAATGGATCTCTTATTACTACTGCACTGCGTGAATTTTCTGTACATATTGCTTTGTACATTATGGGCATTTTCTGCTTACAGTATCTTGTAAAGTTTACTGTTTTTACGCACCGGGTCATGCCTGAAATGGCTCTCTGGAACAATATACTTACTTGGTTACCTAGTTAAATAAATAAAAAAAGAATTACTGGAGACTTCAGTTAAGCAGCGAAGGACTATGGAGCAAAGCTTCTGAAAGGAGGTATCTCAGTCTATCGACACCTCATAATGAAATTTAAGGCAGTAGCACCACAGTGTTCAGCAACCAAAAAAAAAAAAAATGGACATAAGACTACATACCTTTACAAATTTCAGAACAAGAACCCAAGGAAGTGGTAAAAACGTTACCAAACAAGATCAATAACCAACAAAAAAGTGCTTAATAAAATATTATTGCTTGACAACATTTGGCTGGTGACTACTCGATTCTAATGTTATCCTTTCTTTGGTTATACATTTCAGAACAGTGCAATGCTGAATTTGACAAAACTACTTTATTGTCATGGTGTTTAATCAGTTGGTACAGTTCAAAGTTAAAAATTGCATATATTCTTTCCTCTTGAAATGCATCATTTTACTTACAAAATAATGACAACTCGGCAAAGAAGTTTTCTACTCAGTACAAATAATCTGTATAAACCTATTCAACCTCCAGAAATTGTACATTCTGTTAATTAAAAAGCCCAGGTCTGTGGCTGGCATGCAGCAAGAAAGCAAACATTTTTTTTTTTTTTGTATTTGCTCTGTTTCAGTGATATTTAATAACTCTGTGTTGAATTTATTTATTATTGCTGTTTTTCTGCCTGCATTATTAAAGAAACTCAATCTGGTTGTTACTGTACTGCTCTTAGGTTGTTGACTGCCTTGCTTCTGTTCTGATATCGGTCTTCATTTCATTTACTACAGGTCAATAGCTTTTGTGTTTTTATCTGACTGGCCTCTGGGTTTAACTTTAGAAAGGTCTTTCATCTTGCTGGTATAAAAGAATTACAAATTCGGCTCAGAGCTTCCTTGTGCCTGTGGCTACAAGATTTGGCTTACTTCTAAACCATCTGGAAATACAAAGCTGAATAAGTATATATTTTCACATTTGCTCTGTTTCCATGACAATAACTCTGTGCTGCATTTATTTGTTATCAATGTTTTTCTGCCTGCATTGATAAAGAAACTCCATCTGCTTGTTACTGTACTTGCAAGTTAATCAGGCTACTAACAAGCAGTAATAAATGGAAGTTTTCTAGATACTCAGTACAAATAATCTGCATAAACCTATTCAAGGTTCTTAGGTTGTTGATTGCTTTGCTTCCGTTCTAATATCCAAACCACCCAACCTACTGTTGTTGCATTCTTAAACCTTAGTGGCTTTTGAGTAGTCCACCTCTACTACAAATGTGATATTGAACACTCCTCCCAGTCCTATTGCATCAGCTTATTCTACTGAGAACAGTGAGATCATTTGGGAAGGCCCATCCCCCTTAGTTTCTTAACCTTGAATTATCTTCTGTTTCCTCCCTTACTATCAAAGAAAACAATTACAATTTATTCAGCTCCTTTTACTGCATTTGTGTTTCTTCCTACTTTACTTTATTTTGCTTTTACTGCTTGTTCTTAAAAGTGTTCAATTGCATTTATTCGGATGCATTTATTACTGTTTGTTAGTAGCCTGATTAACTTGTAATTGTTATTCTAAGCCTCTTAGTTTTGGTTTAATGATTCAAGCTTCAGGCTAGTTATTTTATAGTAAGAAGGTTTGTGGTCTACACTCTTGTGGGAGGAGAGGGTAGTCTCTGCCCTTCTGAGCAGAGAATTACTAGGTGAAGGCTTATTGTGCATTTGTTCCAGTT
Source organism: Protopterus annectens (assembly GCF_019279795.1). Lineage (NCBI taxonomy): Eukaryota > Metazoa > Chordata > Ceratodontiformes > Protopteridae > Protopterus > Protopterus annectens. The sequence continues at coordinate 1,258,440,575 of NC_056725.1, forward strand.
TATGCACTTGTTCCAAACCAGTTATTTTACATTAGGAAGATTTGTGGTCTACACCCTTGTAGCAGGACGGGATAGCTGGTTGAAGGCTCATTGTGTGTGTTATTCTGAAGTGTCTTCGTTCTGACCTAAGCACCTGAGCTCCAAAACTAGCTGATTTACATTAAGAGGGTTTGTGGTCTAGACTCTTGTGGTGGGAGAGTGTGGCCTACACCCTTCTAAGCTAGGAGTTGCTGGAAAATTGCTGCTTTATTTACACTTTTTTTTGCTACTGTGACTGACTTCATGCACTTTGGATTTCTAGTACTTCTGCATTTTATGGCATAGGCCAGATTCAGACTTGCTGAATCTAGACTATTTGGTATCACTTGAACATTAAAATCAGCTCTTCACTGACATACTGAAAGATCTGAGGCATCCTTTGCTTCCAACTAATGCAAAGACCTGTTTTTGCTCTTATATTTTACTTTAAATTTCTATCCGCTACTGTCTGAATTGTCTGAACTGTTTTTTTGCCACAGTTTACTGTATACTGTACTAGTTCGGCTGCAGTACAGTCCACTTCTAGGTTTGCAACTTCTGGGTCTACTTTGTAATTTCTGACCATCAAATTCAAGCCATTCTTGTTGGTGAAGAACCTTGTGGGAGGAGAGTGCTGTCTGGGTCTCATCTAATCGGGGATGATTGGACTAGAGCTCAGAGAGAGTGTCCTTATTGGCTAGTTTTAGTTAAAAGGGTTATTTCTTATTTTATTTAAACCCTTTGTTTGCTCTTGTTTGCGTATAGTGCACCATCGTGCACTGTTGCATAGTGGTGGTTACCACTGGTGCTTACAGACACAAATGTTTTGCTTGTTAAATTTTCCTTTAGCACTTTGCTTGTGGTTCTGCAGAGGTTATTCGCAGCCCTGCTCTACTGTTAGGTGGAACACTAAGCCTAGCCTCAGAGGTACCAACACACCTCTCACCCACTAACCATTCCTAAATGTGACCTCTTTTCCTGACCATTTAAATTTTCCTAACACTATGGACATACAATTTCCCACAGGTTCTCCAGCCAGCTTGGTTGACATGGGCATCCTGAGGCAGTGTAGTAACTTTTACTGTATGCAATGATGTATCCGGTTCTATGAATGGAGGGGACTCTATGCCTGGTTTTATGCATCGGTTAATGCAAGACAGAATGTACAGAATGAATAATCCGTTTGCTTTGGTGGGCAGTAACAAGTCTGAATCATTCCCTGATGAAATACAAACTGTGATAGATAAGTTTGAATACTTATTACAAAAAGAAACTAGATGTCATTTCAATATTCTGGGTCTGCAACATTTAGATCTGGATATCTCTCCTAGAGGTCTCCATGCTTTCACATCTCCCTCCACACTCTGATGTGAGTGACAACATTGAAAAGACATTTAGAGATCGCTGGCTGAATGTAGCACACAAGTGTGTAATGGAATGGGTAGCGATAATGAATGAAAGTGATTACATCAAACGGAAAAAACTTACGGAGATTAAACAGACTCACTCAGAACTCACTAATAAAATTGGGGCTGTACGAACGGATAGCCTAACCAGTATTAATGACAAAATTAAAAAACTGGAAGCAGACATTGTGGAACAGAAAACAAGGAAAATAAATACAGATGTCAGTGACTATAATGGAGGAAAGGCTTTTCTTTGGAAAACCAATCGGAAAGCTCTAAAATTGGCGTCCTCCTTACATCAGAAGGGAGATTTTAAAAAGACTGCTTCAGTCTCATTTGTTTCTTCAGAGGCTACTTCCTTTACTACAGATTCAGATGTGTATTCCAGGCCTTTTCCCTTATTACCACCAGCCCAACAGCCCGAGGTACATCAGCAACAGTGAGAAGAAGAAGAAAGCAACTTTAATCGGAAATGAGGAACTACAGCATTTACATCAACAGGTGAAGGACACTCTAAACAGAACTTTAAACGAAGTAGATGGCAGTAATTGTGCTGCCATTAATCAGGTATCGCTGGTTGTTAATTTATCTGTGTGTTGCTCAACAAATAAACAATTGGGGGTACTAAATTTAGGGTTAAAATTTGTTCCTACTGTAATGCCATCTTGGCATACCATTGAATAAGAATTTTTTTTAGATTGTCACGAAAACTGCAGTTAAAATGTTATTTTGATGTGAATATGTCTGAAACTGATACAGATACATCTGAAGATGAATCGTTTTATTCTTGTGAGTCTGAAAATTCTTGGCATAGTGAACTGGATAGTAACACCAATCACAATGCTTACTGTTTGCTTAATACATCTGGTATAAAATATAGAAGTACTTTTATACCTCCTCTTAGTAATGAAAGTGTAAAAAATGTTATGGTTATTGTTTTTCTGTGGAACAGATTTATAATGAATTTAGATATGATAAACCTTCTGTTTGTTACAATTTAACTAAATCTGAATGGACAACATTAAAGGAACTGGTCGATAGTCAATATCTAAATTATAAAACCAGCTGACAAAGGGAATACAATTGTGATTTTACACTATAAACAATATCTCAAAGATTTATAAGATACAAGTACTTAAAATGTTGTTAGTATTGAAAATTATTATGGGGCATTAAAACAATATGAAGCCTCATTAGCGAATATCCGCAGTGGTACAGTGGTAGCCTTGTTACCTCACAGCAAGAGGTTCTCCTGTTCGATTGACATGCGTGAATGAGTGTGCCTTCTCTGAAGGTTGGGCATCGGGCTGGCAACTCAGCACCATAAAAAATCGACTGCCAATCAATAGCAGACCAGAGTTCCGCTGTGGCGACCCCTAACCGGGAAAAGCCAAAATGAGAAACAATTAGCTAAAGGACAACTGTTAGGTTATTTAACTATGGAAGATGTTAATAAAAAGTTGAGTATAGAGAAATGCACTATGGCAACTTTTTATTGTCTACCGAAGTTACATAAGAATGGGATAGATCCCCCAGGTAGACCTATAGTGGCGGCAACTAAATATTTTTTTTACTAAATATTGGTACAGTTATACATAATTATTTACTGCCTTATGTACAACTGGATTCATATATTAAGGATACTTTTGATTTTCTTACTAAAATTACTGAGATTAATTGGAATTCCAGAATGTATTGGGTGACTTTGGATGTCAGCAGTCTATATGCTAACATCAAACATATGGATGGTATCACAGCCCTGCATTCTATTTTGGAGGACTGTCCTTTATCAAATTATATTATTGAGTGGGTAGAATTTAGTCCAACAAATAATAATTTTTCTTTCAATGATCACATTTTTCATCAGTTACAAGGTACGGCTATGGGGCACCTTTTGCCCCCACATATGCCAACCTGTTGATGGCCTTGTTTGAAAGAAAATATATCAACATGAATTTAAGAAATATGTAATAAAATATTATAGATACATTGACAATCTTATTTTTGTCTGTCAGGATGGTATAGAGACAGTTCAGGGCTTTGTGGCTGATTTACAATGTAATGAATATAACATATCTTTTGACGGCCTACAATTTGGAAAATAAATAGATTTTCTAGATGTACATCTGGTAGGCACGGAACGAGATGACATTTTTACATCAGTATTTAGAAAATTTCAGGATGTGGGACAATTCTTACATGGTTCTAGTTTCCATCCTATGCATTTAATTAATTCCCTACCATACGGGGAATTATTACGATTGCATAGAATTTGTAACAATGTTGGTGATTTATCTAAGGCTGTTCTTTCCACTTCCCAAATGTTTTTAAAGAGAGGTTATTCACCGTTTACTATTTTTGATGCTCTGGATAAAATTTATAAAAGCTATGAATTCAAAGTTAGTAAATCTAATGACATGAGATATGTATATTGTAGTAGGAATGTGCAACCACAAAATAATGTTTATGTAGTTATGACGTATAATATCCTTAGTGAACAGATATAACAGGTTAAATATTATTGGAAATTTTTGTTAAAGGAAGAAAAGTTAAAAAGGTTGAACCATCATCCTGTTTTTTCATATAAAAAGTTTAGCGGATAAATTGGTAAAATCATATTTTATTGCCCCTGTAGAAGGTGTTATAATAAGTCCACTATTGAGGGGAACTTTCCCTTGTGGAAGTGTAATGTTTGTGAGCGGATTGTTCAAACTTTTGATAAAACTGGAAGTAAGAACTTTAATGTTTTAGGGAATTTTTCATGTATTACTGAATGAATAGTGTATGCCTTACGTTGTCCTTGTAATTTAGTATACATAGGTAAAAGTAAGAGAATGTTCAAATGTCGCTTACAGGAACATGTTAGAGACATTAAAAAATGTAAAATAGAAAGTTCCATTGCTGTCCATTTTAAAGAATGTCACAATAGTGACTATAAATTATTACAGGCAACTGTTTTAGAAATAAATTTTGTGAAGTTAGGAGATGATGAAATGTTAAAAGATCAATTGTTATTTAAAGAATCGTTACTGATTCTGAAATATAAAACCTAGGTTCCACAGGGTCTTAACTGTGAGATTAATTGGAAGTATTTGATTTAATGATGTGTTTGTTTTTTTTAATTGATTTATTAAATTGTTCTTAATGGATATTTAAGGGGAATGCTTTGGTAATCTTGTGCATACTTCTTGAAGACTGCCGAAGTCGAGGCGCTAAAGCCAGAGAATAAACTGGGATCTTGTCTGCAGCTTGTGTCATTTTGGATACTCTTTTTAACACACCTGCTTTTTCAAATCTTTTATGTTCTTCCTCCTATCTTTGCTTAGCTTGGTCAGTTTTGCCCTTCCTTCTTTCCCTTTTCATACCATACAGGTATCAGCTCCTTTCAGCTTGCACCTCCGCTGTTCTAATATGTTTCTTATATGACTCCTTGTAGTATGCCTCTCACACATCATGAATCCCTCTGTTCATCCTCTTCTATGCTCGTTCTTTTACCCTAATTACTGGCCTAGTCTTCCTGTGGAGCTTTAGTGATAGTCTCCTCTTTTTACTTCTTCCCCGCTTCCCCAAATCTTTATCCACATCCTTGGGTACCCAATGATCCCCCATTCTCAGTTTGTTTACTCCCTGTCTGTCCAGTCTAATAACTCGCCTTTCTAACACTCCCTTATTTTCATGGCAAATTCCCTAAAAATTCCACATACCTGTTTTTGGCCTTGTGCTCATATCTTTCCCATACTCTAAACCACAAAGTGGTATGAAAAATTTTGGTTAATGATGCACTCAATGGATACCCATTAACTATCCACTTTTGTTAGGATCACATCTAGAACTCTAGCATTTTGTACATTCTTGCATCATTTCAGTCAACCCATAATAGTCAATAGTCTGAAACCTCCATCATCTCCTACTATGAATCTACACTACAGCTTGCAAACATTCCTCCCTGCACTTGAAGACTTGGACCATGCCATGACTACAAGCCTCTTCATCCTTCACCAGCTCTTTTTTCTCTCCTCCAGTCTTTTACTTTCCTCTTGTGATGTGTTTGGGGCAAATACACTGTCAACCCACCAGCATTCCCATCCCTTTGTCTACCTTAATTGCCAGAGTGGTTAACTGGATGTTAACCTTGTTTGTTCTTGCCCCCTTTATTGAATGGCAACCCTCCTTTTCAGCGTCCTGATTTGAATGCTTCCTTTATGAATGCAGTTACTCCACCTCTGTCCCTTCCCCTTCTGTCACTACTGAATAGCCTATACTGAGGCACCTCAATCGCCAATCCACTCTTGTCTATGAGCGATGTTTCTGTAATAACAGTAATAGTCACCCTTCCCTCTTGCAAAAATATCTGTACCTCCCCATATTCCTACCTAGACTCCTTGCACTGCATAGTAACACTAACCAGCCAAAGTCTGTGTCACCAGTGATTTTCATTTGCTATGTTTTCTGTTGTCTATTTACCATCTTTTTTCTCTGCCTAACTACTTACTCTCCCAGTCTGCATCTCTGGCATCTACTGTTCCTTTCCATTTTTTGTTTAAAAATACATTCATTGTGATACACCTTTTTAACACTGATCTTAGCACCACTGCCATTTCAGGCTAAGATGGAGTCTTCTCCGGCACAGAGCTGATCTCTGTTACACATCCCATTACCTAACTCTACTTTGTCTACTGCTACAGCCACACATTATACTGGCTGGAGACACGGGTAACACTTCCAGGAATCTACCTCTAAACACATGTCCTGGTATCTAATTGCCATTTTCATGGCCCTGCTTGCTTACAACTCAACTGGCTCCACTGACAGGACAATGGCAACTTTATGCATCGCAACATCTATCTGCTCCCCACTCTGTGAACATTTCTGTCGCCTCCTCCAATGTCTACTAAGTCGGAACTACAAGAACAGTTTTGCTTTAATACGAGTTCCACTATGACTCTTGCCAAATATTCTTAACCCACTGGTGATAGAGTTCCCATTTGCTAAAAATCTTCTCTCCTCACTCCACACTGGACCTCACCTCCTTATCTTCCTGCCCCATGTCCCCATCACTCCTATTTGCAACCATCCCTCTACACCTGCATCTTTAGTAGTCTTAGCAGGGTACTTCACTCTCTGATACAACTTGCCCCCTTCCTTTCCCCTCTCTCATGCATTCTTTACAAGCTCACACCACTATTCTATCCCTTTTACCCTTTGTCATTCTCATGTGGTTAAGCGACCATTCTTGCCATCCTTATGGAACTGGCTCTTGCACAAATTGCCATTAATTCTACCACTCTTTCATCCTTTATCACTGCTGCCTGCACTTGTCCTTCCACTTTAGCTCCTTTTCTCTTACACAGCTCCTCCATTACATTACTCTGTGCCACACCACTGATGCGTACCGCTCTGCCTATTTTTTCCTGCCTCCTTTCCAACCCTGTCCACCCCATTTTGCCCTTTCTATTGTTACAAATGAGTCCACTTCTATTTCTAGCTCTCACATTCCTCCTGAAGCTGCCCATTCTTCAGTGGTCACTTACACTCTCTGCCACACCAAAGCCCCCCCCGAGTACATTTCCAGTCCCACCTGTCTCCCTCAAACTCTTCCTAACCAGCTTGTTCTATTTTATGCATGCTCTCCCGCTCTTTGATCTCTCTTTTCTTTTTCTTTGACTACTATTTTATTTGTATATTAGAAATATTTTGTTAAATTATATTATCAAGAGTCTGCTTTCATCAAACTGAATAAGATATCAAAGCAATGTCAAAATGATGGCAAATGGTACACGCAGCATACATCAACCTGGCCAAAGCTTTTCACACAATTTCAAACTCAGTCACAGTACAAAACCTAAATAAACTGGGAATAAGCCTGCTGGATTGCCACCTGGCCCACAGATAAGCTACAAATGATCAAAAGTGGGGAAGTGTGAAAGTTACCTTAACAAAGAGATGAGTCACCAGTGGAGTTCCTCAGAATTCTGTGCTGGGACCGGTCATGTTTGGCATCTACTTTTCTGAAGTAAAAGCCAATACCAAAGCACTCTGGATGACTAAATTTGCAGATGACTGCAAGCTAGGAACAGTCATCAAATCTCCAAATGACTTGGCCATCTTGAATATAATGCAGTCTTTGACATGTATCTGTCCAGGCACATGCAACAATCAGAACACCCACAGAGATGCCTTAAAAAGGATACAAGGCCTAAACAACATGTCCTACATGGACGAACTCAAAGCCCTGTCATTATACTCATTATCCTACAGACTGCTAGGGGGACCTGTGTCTGATATACAAAGTATCCTCAAACCCACTGCTGATGAATTTGCTGCACATCAGTAAGTCAAATGACATCAGAAATACTCAAGTCTAGGTATCTAAACCTCTTCTGTAACATCAGCATTACGGTTTGGTGATACAGGTATATCTCACAAAAGATAAAGCTCCTGTGGAACAGACTCCTTATCCACATACAACAAGGTTCATCCCTGTCTATATTCAAGCACAACTTAGATCTATGGACAGAAAACAGAAAATTTAACTCAGGACTGCCCCCTGTACTACTAACTGTCAGAGGCAGCTCCTAAACACTTTATCCCATGCAGGAGTCCCCTTAAATTATCTATGGTATGATCCCAGTTATTCTCATTAAAGGTAACATTTTATATATATAATCTCAACCATGTGATTGGTATGGCTGACCTATAACCAAACAGGATAGATTATTTTGAGCAAAAAAAAGGGAAATTGGCTAGGCTTAAAATGGCCCACAAGGCCAGCTAACCTAGTGCTTACCTAGGAACCTGTCCCCGAGTTCCTCTCCGACTTCATAACATCCTCAGATTTTAAATAATATAGACAGAATGTTTCTTCTACTCTGTTTCAGTGTAATAGTGTGTGCAGAGGATTAAGAGTAAGAGTTGATAATGAACATTTTACTGCAGTACAGGGTTCAAGTCCCTCAGCCTCCATTTGCTTTCTGTGGGACTCTCAGCAAGTTACTTCACTGTGCGATACACTCCAGAGTTATTCCCTAAAACAGGTTTGTACATTTTGGGTTTACTGGGTTAACAAATAAAAATGCACATCTGTATAGCCTCTTGTATCCTGTTTTTAGTTATTTTCATATATATTGTATAACCGGCATTCCATAAGTCCAGAAGGTAGATATGCTCTTAATATTTTATCATCCCCGCTTATTATAAGCAGTATGAATACACCTTCATAAAAGCTTTTACAGTGTGTTCTGTAATCAATGGGTACCACTCACCTGGTAATCAATACCTGGAGTCTTATTCTGTAATTCATTTATACCGCCACAGTCTCCACGCAACATTATGACTTTACATATACAATTCACATATTCTCTGTCACTATTCATTTTTTATCATCATTCACCATAGGTTTCATATATTCTGTCACTACTGTTAGGACATTTTACCACATACTTCCACATTATTCTCTTTACCTCATACCATTTCAATTTCTTTTGCCTCTCATTTCAGTTTGTTTTACCTGAAGTAAAGTACATGTAAAAGCAGGTATTTTTATATTACATACCTGCTCTCTCTCTCTAACCTCAAATCATTTTTCTTTTAGTCGTAGTTTTATTTTCTTCCTTATTTCTCCAAGTATCCATTTTCATTTCTTTACAAATACTCCTAACTAAATGCAGTTCTCATACCATTCTCATCTCTAGCTGTTCTCATAATTTAAATCTTTCACTTCAATCTATTCTACTCTTTCTACGTTCATTTTAAAACTGTCACTTTCCATTTTTTCAGGTTCAACTTTTCCTGTGTTCACAATGACACCAATAAAGTCCAAGAACTCAGTCTGTAATGTCTTACCTCCATCTTTTTTACTAACCCTTAAGTAAAACCTATCATTCTACTCAATTCCATCCTAAAATGTGTCATAGTGATGCAATGGGTAGTGTTGCCACCTCCATTTTTTCAGGTTCAACTTTTCCTGTGTTCACAATGACACCAATAAAGTCCAAGAACTCAGTCTGTAATGTGCCCACAGAGTACAGAAGAAGTCATTAGGGACCTGGGGACCCAAGTTGATAGCAATCTCTCATTTGAGAGCCACGTGGCCAAAGTGGTTAGAAAAACATTTTATATAGCCCACCTAATCATGAAGGGATTCACATCTAGATCAGGGGAGGTCATCGCACCTCTTTACTCATCCCTCATCAGGCCCATAATTGAGTACAATGCCCCTTTTGGGATGTACCTTACCAGACACCTGCAGCAACTGGAAAGACCCCAAAAGTACCTCACCAAGAGGATCAAAGGGCTCAAACAGATGCCATATGCTGCCCGGTTAAAGAAACTCCAGCTCTACTCAGTGGCATACCGCCTGCTCAGAGGCGATCTGTGCCTGACGTATAAAGCCATGTCCAACCCGGAATTAATGGACATGCTGCACCTCAGAAAATCCAAATCCCATCGAGCTACGCTCGAGAGACTTGAACCTCAGCACTGAAATAAATAGGACATGCTGGAGGGACAGATTCATAACCCAGAGGCTCCCTTCACTCTGGAATAAAATCCCAGTCCAGGTTAGGCAGAGTCCCACATTGACTCTCTTCAAGAGGAATCTTGATGAGTGGATGGGAGATCATAGGTTTACCCCGGCTATCACTTCTGTGTCACTGTTAGACAGAGGCACAGTATACTAACCTCAAAAAAAGGCATAGCAAAATTAATTTAAAATGGGTGGCGAAAGCCAAACACACTCTGGCTAGGCTTATAAATGCCCTAGGGCAGATAGCCTAGTATGAACCTATGAACAACAAGAAGTTCTCCAGTTCATTTCTTGACTGGAGTGCCTTCTGTGTGGAGTCTGCATGTCCTCCTTGTGTTTGTGTGGGTTTTGTCTGGGAGTTAGTTTCCTTTCATACTCCAAAGATGTGCAGTAGGTGTACTGGGGACTAAACTGTTCATAGGTGTGACTGTGTGCATGTATGACATGGAAGTAAGACCCATCAACCAACTTCCGCTCCTCCCTTTGTGCTGTAAACTCCATGGATAAGGGCTGCTGTCCGCCAAGTTGCTCTGCTACTGAAGAGACATAAAATATGTAAGTTCTACTTATCGTGAAGTATATTTATAATTTATTTATACCTAATCTTTCCCTATTCAAATATCTAAATCTTCTATATTCTTTCTCCTTTCCTCTTATTTGTAACTCCATTAACATCAGTATTAAAGCCCTCTCCAAAAATCATTTCTCTTATGAAAAAGAAACATGGAATTACCCTAATCCATAAATCATACATTGTTCATCAGGGTTAAATAAGCATTGCATACAAAATACTTAATTTACTATTCTTTTCTCTGCATTTATTCCTACAGTTCTCGCTGGACAAATAAAAGTTAACTTTTCTTTCTAATATGAAGCATAGCTTTTTCCAGGCCAAAATGGTTACTTCCTTTCTGTACATGATCACACTCTCTCCATCTGTAAAACAGAAGTGTCTATCCTGTATATTTTCCTTTGTATCAGATACTCTAGTGCTCTGCAATACACAAAATATCCTCTTATTTGCCTTATTCAGCCTATCCTGGGTTATCAAATAGTTTGTGTTAATAGCATTAAATGAAGGAATATTCACATTTCTGGTACATATATTTTATTTCAACTTTTTTGCTTCTTTTTGGTTACTCCTTTCCCTAATAATTATCTTCCCTCACCAGAAATATCAAACTCAGATTCTCTTTCTGGGATATCCACCACTTGGTGAATGGAAACTGGTGGATCGCTAACCCCATGATCACAAATTCCAAAGGATGAAAGCCACAGAATGCTTTTAATTATCCGATTGTCATAGCTGTGTAAAGCAGTTTTTTTCCCCTCCCACCATTGCAGGAACTTTCTTTTCTTTTTGGTTGTCTTACCATAGAGTTAATATGCACTTAAAGTACAGGACTGAGGATTGGCAAACCCCACCTACCACCCACAAAGGGTAGCAAAATGCTTTATTCTTACTGTTACCTACAGTTTCAGTGACTGCATTGTTCAATGAGATGGACTCATCCAGTTTGCTGCTGGTGGGTTTTAGGCTGATGTCTAACAGCACATCCTCATGTTCTATAGCATTTTCATTTTCTCCATTGTATCTAATTTACTGGTGTTCCTGTGCCTTCCTAGAAAGTAAAGTTAGTCTTCTAACATGGATGTTCTGCAGGGGAGATGTGGAGAGACTAGAGATGAAGGGAAACTCAAAGTACTTGGTCCTTGCAGTAGCCTTTCGGGATCTCTTGGGAGAGTTTTTCTGCTCAGACAATGAACAGACCTTCTTTGGAAAGGGTATCTGTGCTGGAGACTGCAGATGACCTGCAAAAGGGTGGGGGGGGGGGCAGTAACAGGCAGCTAGAATATGCATACAAAGACCCTACAGTGGACTTGTCAATGGCAGTATTAGCATCAGGAAACATTGACACTGATGTCAAGGGGAAATGGGTATGTAGGAGATAAAGCACCAGATGCTGGCATCTCTAGTGCTGACCACAAACAGTGCCATGGCTGGCACTAATACAATAAATGCTAACTAAATCAGTACTGAATATGCAGGAAGAGTTGATGCTGAAAAGCAGACACCAGGGTTTACTTTTTAAAGTGCTGTAATAGAACCAATGACAGCACAGGGACTAGGCTGGAAGGATATCTGTAATGCCCTTTGTGGCTAGTGTAAGTGCAATAATGGCACTTCAAATACTATGGGGTGGGGGATTGGAAGGCAGACCGTTTAGGGACTGGAGTGTGTGTGTGTGTGTGTGTGTGTGTGTGTGTGCGCGCACATGGATGTATATGTGTGCGGGTGAGAGAACGACTGGGGGGGGGGGTTCCACTAACTACATCAGAAGCTTTACTTCCTTGACATTAGAACCACACACACACACACACGTTCACCACCGTCAGATTTGAACCACCTTCTATCTAGCTACAGAATCTAGAGAGCACAGTATTAGCCACAAGCACTACAGGAGAAGTCTTGATTAGCAATGATCAAAAAGAGAGGTCAGCACGTCATGATAGCAAATGTGATTCGGAGACATTCAAATTAGCCAATAATGAGGTCTTACCTTGAGACAACTAACTTTTGAATTGCAAATGGGCACATCATGGCAGAAGGGCCTTTTTAGCACACAAGCTGTACGCACTTTAATGAAGTCCTGGGCTAGTCTTACATTCAGCTAGGAAGTAGCTTAATTATGTTCACAAGTACATGTAGTTTCCTTGATCCTGAGCATCTTCCTCAGTGAATATCTCCATAAGATTATATCACAAGCCCCTCACACTCTACAGCAGCGCCAGAGGAAGGGCATGGCAGATGTGGTGCCAGCTTGCACGGGGGGTACCAATCAGGTATTTTTATTGTTTGCATACAGATAAAAAAGCTGGTTTGTTTTTGAATTATTAAGGTACCTGCTCCTTGCACTCTTGTAGTTTAGAAAAAAAAAAAAAATGCATGGGTGTCCTTGAGAAAAAAATGTGCCTTTTTAAATCAACTGGCTGCTTCCTCTTGGAGCAGCCTTGTGCTTAAGATATCCCATCTCATTTTATAGTGTTTATTGTTGCAGTTGACAAGTCAGGAGATTTACAGGAGCACCATACAGCTGTATGGTAGTAGCATGGTGATGTTGTTTTTCTTTTAAATATATTTTAGTTTTTATTCTCAAGGGGAGTGCCTTCTGTGTGGAGTCTGCATGTCCTCCCCGCGGGTCGAATGGCATTCCGAAAGACATGCGTGAATGGGCATGCCTTCGTTGAAGGTTGGGCATCGAGCTGGCATGCCTTTGTTGAAGGTTGGGCATCGAGCTGGCAACTCGGCACTGTGAAAATCATTAGCGGACCGGAGTTCCGCTGTGGTGACCCCTAACCGGGAAAAGCCGAAAGACAACAACATTCTCAAGTGACATAAATACCAAACTGTCAACTTTTGTTGTCTGCATTTTATTTGCAGTATGAGGTCAAATGGGTTTAGTATGACTAAAAATCAAGCAAACAAAAATGCAGGAGTACAGTAGAAAATTTTTTTCACACAATTCAAGCAAGTTCAGGTTTGCTTATCATAGCAGCAATATTCTGGGGCTATTTTTAATACAAGTATCATACACAGACAAATAAGCATGTTGCTTCAGTTAGCATTTTATAAACATCAGGGCGCAACTATAGAAGCTGAACTTTTTGAGGTTTACTTTGCTAAATGCAAATAATTCCTTACTGTATGGAATTATTTTGAAGTTAGGCTGCTTCACTAAATGTGCCCTAAAAACTAATTGCCATCAGTGTTGGGCAATATTTCCACTGTTTTTGCAGTGGCTTTTAGCTTGTTTCTACATGACCTACCCAAAGTCTTGTAATGAGTACAGACAGCAGTTTATGTTTACTCAGAGAGAAAGAGAGAGAGAGAGAGAGAAAAAAAAGAGGCATTACATTCAGCAAAGATGGAACAATTGCAATGTAGGTTAATTAAAGGGGATGGCACATTGGGGAGATAGGGAAGCAGTCCATTTTGGAAATACCTTGTGATGAAAGTCTTAATACAGCAACGGAAGACAAACAGTTCCCTTTTTTCAACTTCTATAATAAAGACGGAAACATTCCTACACAGCATACTTCGGACCTTTTGACATAAACTGGTTAATAATAACGAAAACATTTAAACTGTGCTAGTTTTCAGAGGGCTCATTTGTGCATGTTTAAATATATGGAGAGCTACAGTACACAGTGTGGCAGTTAATAATACTATCAATGTCATTCATTGACTCTAGTGTGAATGTGTGGTTCAGCTTGAAGGTATTTTTAAACAGAAGACTGACAGAAATATAGTCCCAACTTATTTACCCAAAAAAAGAGAAGTTAAGCAGATTTTTTTTGTTATACTGGTGAAGCCCAGCAGCCCAGGTATATAGACCATACTGTTGAATAATGTGTACACCAGTCAACAGAACCATCACTGGGTTAGTGGAAAGAGATGACACTGGGCTGGGAGTATGGCTGTCATGGGGTAGGGGAGATGGAGCCAGGGGCAATAAGTATGCTACCCTTGCACCAAACTCCCTTGCTATTGCTTCACTTTAGCAACTGCAGGCTGTGAATCTACATTAGTTTGCACTTTTTCTCTAGGAGAAAAACACATTTCTCTTGCATGATAACATTTTGTGAAAGTGAAAGCTTTGTTTTTTCACTTAATTTTTACCATTCTCCGAATGAGAGCCACTCATCAGAAATCAGCCCTTTTGTTAAACAGTAAGACAACTTCTCTGGTCTCCTTGACCATATTCTAATACAAATTTAAGCACTACCTTAGGTCTCCCTGAATTCAGACCATGGCATAGTAGGACTAACCCACTCACCATAAAGAAGAATTAAAAATTAAAACAATACATTGTGTGGCCTATTATGAGCTACTCTAGTCACATCACCAACAGCAAGCTTACCTGACAAAATCTCCTGTTTTGATTCACTCCACAAACAAATTAATAATTAAATATATGGCAACAAAAAGTGTTCTCTAAATGTCTTATGAGAGGCTACTGGTACTATTTTAAACCAAATATTGGTCATATCTGTGAACAAATGCAACTCTGTAGTACTATTCCACTAAAATAAACACTTAAAAAATACAGTCAAGACTAACACTTGTGTGTGGGGGGGTGTACGTCCTTCTCTCATCCCTTGTGGTGGCTGCACCCACATCTCCTGCTAACTGATAAAATCATCTTCAATATTGTTACAGCCAAAGGGGGGGGGGGTCATAAAACTCACTGTGGCAAGCTAAACAGTGGTATATTTACAGACCGTATATTTACAGACCACCTCTGCAGAAGTTGTTCTGACAACTGACCAGACACAGCAACAAAAAGTAATAAAATCTGTCATAACTGCACTTTTTGTAGCATCTGCAGTAGTGCAGAAAAAGACAGACAGGAATGTCTGTGTTATCATTAACTAGATTTAATTAAACGTAATAAGAAACATGTCTGCTGGCAGTACTGTAGCGCATAAGAGGAAGGTGCTAAATCTATGCAAAATTAATGCTTTGTGCTGGGTGTAAAATTAAAATGTTCACTGTGGAGTTCTGGAACTGTAGCATAATGTGATAATCCTCTAATAAATAAAACATGTATCAATTTCTAAAATAACTGCCTTACATAACACATAATAAATAATATGGCTGTTTGTTTTTCCACTTTTCCTGGTTAGGGATTGCCACAGTGGAACTCCGGTCTGCTAATGAGTGGCAGTAGATTTTTATGGTGCCGAGTTGCCAACCTTCAGTGAAGGCACGCCCATTCACGCATGTCTTTCGGAGGCCACTCGACCACGGGGAGGACATGCAGACTCCACACAGAAGGCACTCCAGCCAAGAATCGAACAGGAGAACATCTTGCTGTGAGGCAACAACGCTACCGATGTACCACTGCGGCTTACCATAATAAATATTATGGTATGTTTAACAAAATGGTTTGCTAGTTTGTTTCTTTTTATCAAGTATACTTTTGAACAGCAAGAAGGTAAGACATTCAATGGAAGTGCAAGTTTCACACCACACTAAGTCCATGTTAACTGAAGTTCTGGTGCTCTTATCACATGCACACACACAAATTCTGCAGCCCCTGACCTCCAAAACTATAAAATAATTAAGCAGCAATAATGCAGAGCATGCAAGTTAATTGGAACTGAAATGCATCTCAGGAGTGTAGCTAAGTGCTGCTGAGTGAGACGTGGGTATCTGGTACATTTTATATATGCTATGGCATGAATTCTTGCTTAATAGCATGTCATTTAGTGTCACGGTCACCCTTCCCTCAAGAAAATATTACTTACTGCTAACAAAACAAAGCATCCACTTTTAATTACATAACAGGATTTCATTTCTGTCACAGCTGAAAGAGTCCTCGATCCAGACAGATTTCCTGTTAGCAAATGGGAAAATACATAAAATAAAGAAAAATAGCCCAAGTTTATTATCACACACACAAAAGACATTACCAAGTACAGCTTGCAAAAGGGCATGCTCTAATAATGTCATGATAATCAAATAAAAAATGTTGGGGCCAAGTGGAGACCAAACCAGATGAAATACATTGTCAGCCAACTTAGTACAAAAGCACCCTATGAGACAAGTGAGGATAACAAAGCCAGAGTTGCTTCACAGCAGATGACATTAGTACATCCTCAGAACCAGATATTAACTACATCCATCTAGTAGATGAAAACTGCTGTGAATTTGCAATGCTCTAATGCCAACAAAACTTGTATTCAGTATTATTTAAGAGCTGGTATTAAAGTGTGCACTAAGAAATGTTCAACTTTAACAGTTCAGACTATACCTCCCTGTTGCATACCGTACCCTACAATTCTTAAAGTGTAATATTCGACTTTACTAATACAATACAGCTGAAAACACGTAAAGTGTCTGTATCATAGCTTTAGCTCACACCTCGTATGTCCTCTTATACGAATAAGACACATCAAACAGTCTTCCCTCAAATGTATGTTAAAGTATGAATCATGCAGGGATAGCAATGATCAAAGATTATGCTTTAAGCAAAGGAAGAGGTGTTTTGCTCACTGTATACATTTCATGTCAGTTGACTAGGCTTCAGGCAGACACAAATTACACCCGAAATTCACTCTACACCTGACTTACGGTCCTTAACTATACAACTCCCGCTTCCAGCAAAAAGCACTTCATACTGGAGGTTGTCTGTTCACTGTATAATGCTCTATTACTGTAACAGACTTCACACTTCAAACTCCAGCATAAACCACGAAAGAAGTTCTCCTTCAATTTACTGCCAAGTATGACACCTACCACAACCCCTTCACTCATGCCATTAGTTAGCTCCCTCACTATATACTAGATTTTAGATCACCTTAGGCTGTGTTTTCCATTACACAGTAAAGTTTATAGATGCAAGTTATTATAATACTTTTTACATGGTTGTGCTCTTGTATCTAGAGAACATTAAGATGGACTTTATACTAAGAAATACCCAAAAGCCTCTCACCAGCAATGTCAGCTCACTTACAGCACACACAATGTACAGTCACAGGCCTTCTTTACTTGTGAAGAATGTAAACCAATAAATCTAAAAAAAATGGGGAATCCTTAGATTTCATTCGAGTGATGTCTGCACCTTTGACTGCAAACATCTGTATTTAGAGAAAAGAGCAACATTTTTCTTGTGCAGCCCAATTCAATAAAACCTGGCACTGCTCCAAAGATGCTGATTAGACACAGTTCAGACTATACCTCCCTGTTGCATACCATACCCTACAATACTTAAAGTGAACCGCTTCACAAGGCCAAGTTAATGAGTGACCGATTACACATGCTGCTGTGTCCTTAACAGGTAACACTATAGGCTCATCACTTGTTCTTCAAATCTTTCTGTTCTGCTACTTTTGACCCTCCACCCCTACAAAACAAATACATCAGTGAAGCTTTTGTTTTCTTGTAAAGAAATGGTACAAAAATGCAAATTTCAAAGGCTGACTCAGTGTATGAACTGACATATCTGCCATTGTGTGGCCGTCATGAAACATCACATACCCCTGCAGAGTATTAACGTCATTCTTATAGTTCAACTATATCTAATCTAAGGAGATATGTCTGGGTCATGCAGATGTCTACAACCTTGTCGTGGTGCATCGTTATTCCACAACCTCAATGTTTCAAAGAAACATCTTACATTTTTTAAATAATGTTGTTGAATAATGAAAACTCTGCTACTGTTTCATCTTTCTGTACTAATCTGGGTCAGCAGGAACAGCTCACTGAGCGCATATGCCCATTTGTGTACATGGTGACACATTAGCAGTGCACTGTGACACTAAGGGTGTTGTCACTCTAAGTCTGTCAAATAAAGGGAATGTAAAATAAGTCATTATGATGTTCAGGGTGGGAGCAATATCATATTAAAATAAGTAAGGTGCATAAAACTGCACATTTAATTGATTTGCAGCATGGCTTATACATAATTAAAAATAATGACTTTTGCCTTTCCTGTAGTATTGCAAGTAACCTACTTCAGTCTTATGACTTCTCATTTGCCTCAATATAACTTACCAGTTCTAGTTCACTGCTTGTTGAATTGTCTCAATCACAAAATTATGACTGGAGTTTTAAGTTAGTATTTTCCCACAGGATGGGATTAGGCTCATCCCTCTATGTTTGTAGCTAAAGCAAGTCTGCAAATTATTGAAGTGCTTATTAGCTAATGATACATTGTTTATACCTGAACTGTCTACTTCTAAGCCTAATGTTGCAATAAGGAGTGTGCCATCTTCTGTGAAACAAAAGTAGCATGGGATGGATTAATTTATTCCAAATGTGTGTGGGAGGAGGGTGTTAGGTTCATACTGCCAAGTCCTGAGCTACTAAAAATTAACAAAATGCAACAGCAGAAAAGTGAAAACTGAAATGCATGCTACAAATTATTTTTTGTTTCATATCCGTGGTGGTGGTGCTGCGGTAGCGTTGTCGCCTCACAGTAAGACGCTGACTGGTTCGACTCTCAGCTAGAGCGTCTTCTGCGTGGAGACATGCGTGAATGGGCGTACCTTCATTGAAGGTTGTGCGTTAGGGCTGGCAACTCAGCAAGTAAAAATCAACTGCCAATCATTAGCGGACCGGAGATCCGCTGTGGCGACCCCTAACTGGGAAAAACCGAAAGACACAACAACAACAACAACAACAATGACGTGTTAGAAGATTACAGCTGGAATAACTTGAGTCAATATTTTGTCATTGTGTTACAACTAAGATGGTGAAATGTGCAAGGCTTATAGAATGAAGGGAAGTTCAAACCTTGCTAGACTGTGGTAGCATGATTACACCTGTCAAGGGTCCCCTGGTATTTAAGTGTAAAGATAAGTGATAACCACCAAGAATAGCTAATATGCATTCCTGGTGATAAAAAAGAATATCCCCTCGTATGTGTAGAAATTGAAACAATTTTAGAAAAACTGTTACATGATGTGTCAGATCAGAGGTTACAGCCACACGATATAACATTAGAAGAATATTTTTCCCATTTTAAATCACTACAGAAAATGTGGCAGGCAGAAGAATCCGCCGACCGTGCGGCAGGCAGAAGAATCCGCCGACCGTGCGGCAGGCAGAAGAATCCGCCGACCGTGCGGCAGGCAGAAGAATCCGCCGACCGTGCGGCAGGCAGAAGAATCCGCCGACCGTGCGGCAGGCAGAAGAATCCGCCGACCGCGCGGCAGGCAGAAGAATCCGCCGCGGCGGCAGGCAGAAGAATCCCGACCGCGCGGCAGGCAGAAGAATCCGCGACCGCGGCAGGCAGAAGAATCCGCCGACCGTGCGGCAGGCAGAAGAATCCGCCGACCGTGCGGCAGGCAGAAGAATCCGACCGCGCGGCAGGCAGAAGAATCCGCCGACCGTGCGGCAGGCAGAAGAATCCGCCGACCGTGCGGCAGGCAGAAGAATCCGCCGACCGTGCGGCAGGCAGAAGAATCCGCCGACCGTGCGGCAGGCAGAAGAATCCACCGACCGTGCGGCAGGCAGAAGAATCCACCGACCGTGCGGCAGGCAGAAGAATCCACCGACCGTGCGGCAGGCAGAAGAATCCACCGACCGTGCGGCAGGCAGAAGAATCCACAGACTGTGTGGCAGGCAGAAGAATCCACAGACTGTGTGGCAGGCAGAAGAATCCACCGACTGTATGGCAGGCTGATACAATTAATAAGAAAGTGGCAAAGTAGCAGCTTTCTGAATGAAGACACAGCAAGACAGTAATACCCACATAAAGGTACATAATCAAAATCAGGTAAAAGGAGTTGGCTAAAAAGCTAGAAAATGGGCTGCAGTTAAACAGCAAAAAGAAATCTGGCTATTATGAGAAACAAGCTACCTCAATGGTAGAAGAAGGGCACTTTAAGTAGGAATCTTTGTAATAAAGTGAGTACTGAAGACAGATTGTAGGAAAATGCTCAGTTCTAAACCAATTTATGTTGTTGTCAAACAAAAAACTCAAGTAAAGGCAGACTCTAAGCAAACATATCTGTAAGCAAGGAAATGAATAAAACAGAAGTTTAATTTTGTTTTTGAGAGGGTGGTACCCACTCACTCTACAACAGAGGCCAAGCAACCTAAATGAAAATAGGAGTGCTCAAGCAGGTTATTTGGGTGACAGATAAAGTAAAACAAAGGCTGATGTTGGTCTAGAATTACCCTTTGTGGGGGAAGACACAAACAAAGCTGCAGCACCAAAGTTATTGGAAGAGGAAGGAACACCTTCCACCTCAAGATAAAAAATAGCCCTAGTGGACTTACAGATAAGCTATACAAACCAGAAAGGAATAATGCAAAGATGACACAAAATAAAAGAAGAGTGCTAGCCAGACTTTACTCGCCAGACACAATGAAAGTAGTGAAAAAAAATCTGTGCTTACTGTCCAGAATATCAGAAAATTGCATCCCATCCTGGATTTAAGAGTCCATTAATCTCAAACCCCGTTACAAAGATGCAATTTGAACAGGGACACTGTGGAGTCATTAGCAAAATCTAGCACTGGGTATCAACTAGTAATACTGGACTATGCTACAGCATTTCCAGTAGCAGTGCCATTAAGCAAAGCTAATACTAAAGTTAGCAACACAGAACTGGTACTAATGTTCTTTTCAGTGCGAGTGTTCAAGAAGATACTGAGCAAGACACTCATTTTTGCTAAAAAAAGACTGCATAAGTTTTGCTGGTGCTTTAAAATCAATTAAAGAAATCAGTCTGCCACTCGCAAACTGATGGATTGGAAGAGAGGGTCAATAAAATACTGAAATCCATGCCAAGAAAAGTTAAAGATGGGAAGATACGTGACCATTTATTACCTTACTTACCATTTACTATCAAAGAGGTGTCACAAGCGGTAAATGGATTTACTTAATTTTAAGTTTTATATGGCAGGTGTCCCACAAGACTCCCTGACATGACCAAAGAAACTTAGTGGGACCAGTGTTGGTTATGTTTACAGTAAATCAGCACATACAGAGAGCTGAGAAGATGCAACAATGAGGTCATAATAATAACAGAGAAAATATGCAGTCCTACAGTAAGGGACTTATGGTTGGGTGCTGGAGATAAAGTACCTAAGCCACTGTATGAGATGAGAAAGTCATGCTACTGTCTGGGGCCACTGGACTCTATTCTCTTGACAAAAAAGACTTAAAGATGGTACCAGCTGATGGCCATTTTATACATCTGGAGGTTGGTCCACACAGATGCCCACCAGCTAGGGGCTGACCATGGGGTACTGCAAGGTAGGATGACCCAAGTGTCAGTACTGCAACACTGACTATGATGAACATCCTGTTGTGTCAATGACATCTGTTTTAATCTTCTACTCTACACATTAGTAGACATACAGTGGATATAAAATGTGTACACACCCCTATTAAAATGTCAGGTTTTTGTGATCTAAAAAAAGAGACCACAATAAATTTCAAAACTTTCCCAACTTTAATGTAACCTATAACCTGGACAATTCAATTGAAAAAACAAACAAATCTGTCCGGGGAAAAAATATAAAAAATAAAGAAAGTACAATAAGCTGGTTGCATAAGTGTGCACACCCTCAAACTAATACTTTGTTGAAGCACCATTTCATTTAATTACAGCATCCGGTCTTCTTGGGTAGGAGTCTATCAGCATGGCACATCTTGACTTGGCAATATTTGCCCACTGTTCATTGCAAAAGCACTCTAAATCTGTCAGACTGCGAGGACATCTCTTGTGCACAGCCCTCTTATAGGTTCATAGGTTCATACTAGGCTATCTGCTCTAGGGCATTTATAAGCCTAGCCAGAGTGTGTTTGGCTTTCGCCACCCATTTTAAATAAATTTTGCTATGCCCTTTTTCGAGGTTAGTATACTGTGCCTCTAACAGTGACACAGAAGTGATACCCGGGGTAAACCTACGATCCCCCATCCCCTCATCAATATTCCTCTTGAAAAGAGTCGATGAGGGACTCTGCCTAACCTGGACTGGGATTTTATTCCAGAGTGAAGGGAGCCTTTGGGTTATGAATCTGTCCCTCCAGCATGTCCTATTTATTTCAGTGCTGAGGTTCAAGTCTCTCGAGCGCGTAGCTTGATGGGATTTGGATTTTCTGAGGTGCAGCATGTCCATTAATTCCGGGTTGGACATGGCTTTATACGTCAGGCACAGATCGCCTCTGAGCAGGCAGAATGCCACTGAGTAGAGCTGGAGTTTCTTTAACTGGGCAGCATATGGCATCTGTTTGAGCCCTTTGATCCTCTTGTGAGGTACTTTTGGGGTCTTTCCAGTTGCTGCAGGTGTCTGGTAAGGTACATCCCAAAAGGGGCATTATACTCAATTATGGGCCTGATGAGGGATGAGTAAAGAGGCACGATGACCTCCCCTGATCTAGGTGCGAATCCCTTCATGATTAGGTGGGCTATATAAAATGTTTTTCTAACCACTTCGGCCATGTGGTTGTCAAATGAGAGATTGCTATCAACTTAGGTCCCCAGGTCCCTAATTACGTCTTCCGTACTTAATGGATTACCACTTATGTGGTAATTTCTGGGCACTTTATTTTTGCCAAAGGGGATGACTATACACTTTTTGGCGTTTAGCTTGAGGCCATGGCTCTGGCACCACTTGTCTGTTTCTATGAGGCCCTTTTGGAGGATGCTTGTGTCGGCTGGAGAGTCGATTATGGCTCCCAGTTTGCAGTCATCTGCGAACTTGGTCAGCCACAGTCCTTCCGTGCTGGCCTGTACCTCTTGAGAAATATATACCGAACAAGAGAGGTCCCAGGACTGAGCCTTGTGGGATGCCACTTGTAACTGGTTTGGAGTCTGACATGGCTCCAGCAATTCTAACCATGTGGGCTCTGTCCTTGAGCCAGTTTGCAACCCATCTAGTGACATAGGGGTTTATATTTAAGCTGGTGAGCTTATCTATAATGCCCGAGTGGGGTATTGTATCGAAGGCTTTTGCGAGGTCCAGGTAGGCTGTGTGGACCACCTTCCCCTCGTCAATGGCCTTGGTGACTGTTTCAAAGAAATCGACCAGGTTTAAGAGGCAGGATCTGCCCTTAAAGCCGAACTTGGTAGGATCCAGTATCTGTAGGTCCCCAATATCTTTATTTATAAGGTCCATGATGATCCTTTCCATAGCTTTGCAGACCAAGCTAGTCAGGCTTATGGGGCAATAGTTTCCAGGATCCGTTGAGGCACCACCTTTGTGGAGAGGGACCACCGTTGCTGTACGCCACTCTTTGGGTACATATCCTGTAGTAAGGCTGAGATTGAACAGTAGTTTTATGTTTGGGTTTAGCTCTTCTTGGAGTTCATGTAGGACGCACCCAGG
This sequence comes from Protopterus annectens, assembly GCF_019279795.1. NCBI lineage: Eukaryota > Metazoa > Chordata > Ceratodontiformes > Protopteridae > Protopterus > Protopterus annectens. The sequence goes on from NC_056725.1 coordinate 1,258,464,374, forward strand.
ACACCGTCTGGTCCCATTGATGCTGTGTTTTTTGCTTTGGAGAGGGCGGCTCTTACCTGAGCATCTGAGATGTCAGGGGGGCAGCACTCTGCTGGGATAGATATTTGCCCTTTTGGGGGAGAAGTTTGCGCTGAACCTGTCAGCTAGGATGTTGGCAATGTCTGTGGGTTTGGTGTATTTTTTGTCATTTTGGACTAATTCTGAGCATATCTGGGAATTCCCACCCAGGTTCCTAACATAACTAAAGAAAGCCTTGTGATTATCCTTAGTGTCCTGTGCAATTTTTCTCTCAAAGCTGGCCTTAGATGATTTTATGAGTGCCCGTAGTTTTTTGCTAATACTGATCAGAGATGCCTTCCCTTTTTGGGATTTTGCTCTATCATGTAGTAGCTTCCTCCTTCTATTGTATAGTTTGTTTATGGCTGGGGTCCACCAGTCCGCCTTTGGAGGATTGGGTCTTGGTTTTATTTGGGATTGCATGATCCATGCATTCCTGAAGGTGTTCATAGAATGCGTTTATAAAGGATTCTGCAGTCTGGGCCATATTTTCCACAGGCCCGGGGGCTTTGAAGGATTCCACCTCGGTTTTGAGGAGTGTGAAATTTGCTATGAGAAGTTTTTCACTGTGGTTTTCTGGGCAGGGGGTGGGGTCGGGATGTGAATATCCAGTGAGATTAGTTTATGGTCTGATCTTACCAGTGAGGGATACACTTCTGGTCTGGAGCATAGAGTCCCCATGTTGGTGATGATCAGGTCCAGTATGTTTTCCCCTCTTGTGGGAGTGGTAACAAGTTGTTCCATAGCATTTGAGTTTATAAATTCTAGGAACCTTTGGGCTAGGGTGTTGGAGCTAGAGTAATGCTCCCAGTCTATGTTTGGGTAGTTGAAGTCGCCCACTATAATGGTGTCTGAAGAGACCTTCATATTTTCCAGTGTTCTCAGGAAGGCCAAGTGGAGTTCCTGGGTTTGGGAGGGTGGTATGTAGTAGGCTATAAACTGGAAGGCAGTTTTACCCACTGTTAGTTGCACATGGATAATCTCTGATGCTCCGTGCTGTGCCACCAACCTGGAGGTGTGGGTATCTTTGACAAATATTGATACTCCCCCCTCCTTTTGTGATTCAGTTCAAGTTTTGGGGCTGAAAAGCATGGTATGAGGTATAACCTGGTAGTGCTGGGGTGCTCTCGGGAGCCTTGAACCAGGTTTCTGTTACTGCACAGATATCGATGTTCTCCATGCTAAGGAGAGTTTCGAGTGCATGCATCTTGAGGTTTAGACTTCTGGCGTTGAGTAGCACTACTCAGTTTCTTATCCCTTGTGATACCTATGGAGGTGGGTTTGTCTTTTGAGCCTTGCCTAAAAAAGGCACTATGGGGGTAGCAAGAGCCTTTGCCAATATCTGAAAGCTCATGGGTGATAGGTGCAAGCCGTCCCTAGCGAAGTATTGTGGCTTGTCGAGCATGTCATCCCAGGCTGACAGGCACTGGATCCCCTTTGAATGACACCAATACTTAAGCCAATTGTTGAAATTGATCATCTTGTCTTCATATTGTGGCATCATTCTTGGTGAGGGTAAGATGCTACTCAAGGTCAGGGTCATACCGGCCTGGGCTACATGCTCAGAGAGCTCCTCTATGTCTCTTTTCATGTAGTCCAGGAAGGTACGTCTCAGGTCATTCACACCAGCATGGACAATGACTGAGTCATATTTGTACTTGCCTTGGAGTGACCTGAGTGCTTGTGTTATGTGGCAGATCCTAGCGCCCGACAGGCAGCTCACCGTGACCTTCTCCTTGTTCAGCCTGGTGAGCGGGACGTCAGTATGCCTGACGATAGAGTCACCTATTACAAGTGCATCAGGTGTGTTGTTTAGCCTTAAGGGCTGTGACTGTTTGGCACACTGGCTTTGTGAGCTATGTGTTGCACGTGTTTTGTTTTGAGGTAGCGGTTGCTTGGGTGTCTGCTTTGGAGGTCTCTGCTGCTTAGGCAGATTTTTATTTAGAGCCTCCGAGTAGGTTTTTGTGTGTTTATGTGTTTGGTTTGCTGTTGTGGTAGGTCTATGTGAGACTGGAATTGTAGTGAGTGTGGTTTCCTTTTCCTCCTGACTGGTTACGCCAGTACCGAGTTAAGAGAGCTTAGCCTCCAGTTTGGCTATATGGTTGCATCTCTCACATGTGTTGGAATTTGTTGGGAGGAGGAGAGGGCTGTCTGTGTACATGAGGCAGTTGTAACATTGCCTCAAGATTCCCAGATTCACCAGCTGGACCGGAGTGGAGATTGACAACTGACCTTTGGACATGCTAGAATAGTATTGGGAATTCCTTTATAATTGAAAAAAATGGGCCAATGGGGAACAAAGTACTCAAGGGGAGTTTGTGAGGGTGTAGTGCTTTTAATTTTTTAGTGCTGACTTATATAATTGCTTTAGTGAGCAAGTGCCAGGTAACTTAAATGCAATGTGCTACAGGTAACTTAAATGCAAAAACGACAAAGTAACTTTCATTCAAGTGAAACAAGGAAATAAGTACAGTAAGCAATGCAGATATCACTAGGGATCCACAGAAGCGCTGAAAAGACGTGTTTTAGGTCAAATTAGCGTTTCAGGGAAATAAGCAAACAAACAACAAGCATACAAACAAAGCTAGATTCAGAAGGCCTGGATCTAGTCTATGCTACTGCAAACAAGGTGTACCAATTTCAGTAAGAAACAGTTCAAGTATGCAGGCACTATAAGCCTTTAACCAGAAATTCCCAGCTCAGAAGGGCAGAGTCCAGCCTCTCCTCCCACAAGAGTGCAGACCACGAACCTTCTTAATGTAAAATAACTGGCCTGAAGCCCAAGTGCTTAAACCAGAACTAATGCACTTTTAGAATAACAGACACTGAGCCCTCAAATCAGCAGTTCCCAACTTAGAAGGATGTAAGCTACCTATCCTGCCACCACAGTGCAGGCCACAAACCTTCCTAATGTAAAATAACTGGTCTGAAGCCCAAGTGCTTAATCCAAAAGACTTAGAATGATAGCTACACTTTAATCAAGGTCACTCACTTTAATCTTCAGGTCACTCCACAGATTATCTATTGGATTTAGGTATGGGCTCTGGCTGGGCCATTCCAAAACTTTAATTTTCTTCTGGTGAAGCCATTCTTTTGTTGATTTGAATGTATGCTTGGGGTCATTGTTGTGCTGAAAGGTGAAATTCCTCTTCATTTACAGCTTTCCAGCAAATGCCTGAAGGTTTTGGGCCAAAAGTGACTGGTATTTGGAACTGTTCACAATTCCCTCCACCTTAACTAAAGCTCCAGTTCCAGCTGAAGAAAAGCAATCCCAAGGCATGATACTGCCACCACCATGCTACAACATGGGGAATGTGTTCTTTTGGTGATGTGAAATGTTGTTTTTGCGCCAAATGTACCTTTTGGAATTGTGGCAAAAAAGTTCAACCTTGGTCTCATCAGACTAGAACACATTTTCCTACATGCTTTTGGGAGACTATGTATTGTTTTGCAAATTTTAGCCGGTCCTGGATGTTTTTCTATGTAAGAAAAATCTGCCGTCTTGCAACTCTACCCCATGGTCCAGGCATATGGAGAATACGGGAGATTGCTGTCACATGTAGTACACAACCAGTACTTGCCAGAAATTCCTGCAGCTCCTTCAGTGTTGCTGTAGGTCTCTTGGCAGCCTCCCTGACCAGTTTTCATTTAGTCTTTTCATCAATTTTGGAGGGACGTCCAGTTCTTTGCAACATCACTGTTGTCCCATATTTTCTCCACTTTTTGATGACTGTCTTCACTGTGTTCCATGGTATACACAATGCTGTGGAAATTTTTTTGTGCTCTTCTCCTGACTGATACCTTTCAACAATGAGATCCCTTTGATGCTTTGTAAGCTCTCTGCGAACCATGGCTTTTGCTGTAGCAGGTGACTGAGTAAACGTCAGGAAAATCCTACTAGGACAGCTGAACTTTATTTGGGGTTAATCAGTCTCTTTAATTGATGGCAGGTGTGTAGCCAAGAAGACTGAATGCTGTAATTAAATCAAAAATTAGTTTAAGGGTGTGCACACTTGTGCAACCAGCTTATTGTACATTTTTTACTTTTTATATTTTTCCCCTAACATATTGAATTGTACTGGTTATAGGTCACATTAAAGGTGGAAAAAGTTTTGAACTGATTTATTATGGTCTCATTTTTTATCACAAAAACCTGGCATTTTAACAGGGGTGTGCAAACTTTTTATATCCATTGTATTTTGTAAGACAGAAGGGGTGGTGTAATAGACATTTGTGTCTTGTACAACAGAACAGTCATTACAAGACTCAGTAAGGACTAAGGGGAATAAAGAATGCAATGCATAACTTGTGCACTATTAAATACATTGGAATGGGAAAGTGTATTTTCAACTGTTACGGGTAATAAAATAAATGAATGGAGTACTGATTCTAACAACAAGCTTCTGCAGGAAGTTTGCAGAGGCACGGACTTGAATTACAAGGAATGTAACAAATTTAATCTAAAATTTAAAACACAACTTACACTTTAAAGCATAATGCATGACATTTTATGTAACTGCATATTTTAATTTTTTAATAGTTATTCCTACGGAGAAGAGAAATTTTATTTTGTGATTGAGAGGGCTGCTTGGAACCCATCATAAAACTTTGTACAAAGTAAGTGTTTAAAAATACAAATCCCCTATGCTGGCATGCCTGTTAGTTAGATGATCTGTGGATTCTGTATGATATACTGGTAATTGGAATCATCCAAGTACTGTCTGAGATTTGGTACACACACACACACACACACACACACACACACACACACACACACACACACACCCTTTAGTGTTCACTTTGAGGCTTAAGGGCAAGTGCTACTGGCCAAAGACACTAGGTAGTGGTGCATAACAGGGCTCACAGGCGCATTCCACCAACTATTACTTAAAATGGAGAAAGAGGCAATGTATTGGTCATCTGAAGTGGATATGACTGAAAATGTACTTGCATTCAGAGTTTGGCTTGCAGGCTTCCTCATTTGCATGGATTGTACACAGGCCAAGTCCCAGAATCCCTCACTTCTGGATCACAGTTTCAGACAGCCCATTGCCCTCGTTGAAATGGTTGCTTTCTATACAAATTAAAATAAATAAAGTTATCTAATTTCTTGTTTTTTTTTCCAGGGTAAAAATAAAGGTTATTGTAAACAAAACTCCTTTGATTTTGTAATAAAAGATGAATAACCTGCATTAATACTAGCCTAACAGTTTCATTTGTTTTAAAGTTATGTCACTTGTTAAAAACATGGGCATGTTTTAATTAATTTATATAAAACTTGCATGTATATGCATAAAAAATGCCACACATTTTATTAACATTTGAAAGCTGAACAGCTTTTTTTTTCTGCCCTTAATGTGAATAAACATTAAAACAAATATGAATGCGGGATAGCAGTAAAAAAGCTGATAGTCTTTCAAATGTTAACAAAATGTGTGGCATTTCAAAGCATACCTGTTAATCAGAATTCCCCATTTCAAAGTTTTTTTTTTTTGCTTTGCTTTGTTTTAACTTGACAGTAGAGTAGGTTCAACACTATATATTCAGGTTATGCATTTTCTGTACTTTCTGACTTCATTTCCCAGAAGACACCATTCCAGTAAATGATTCCCTCTCTTCCTAGGTTTATAGATGTGTACTAGGCTAATGGCCCTGGAGCCTTTACAAGCCTGGCCCATAGGATTACCCTGGCATCGTGCCACCCAACCTTAGTTCCCAGTACCTCTGTCAAGTAGAGCCCACTGTAGTGATCCCCAGGGTAAATTTTCTATTTCCCATCCACTCATCAAGATTTCTCTTGAACAGGGCCAGTGAGGTGCTCTGTTTGACATATATGGGAAGTCTATTCCATAGCATGGGCAGTCGCTGGGTTATGAACCTGTCCCTCCAGCTTGTTCTGTTGATTGTGGTAATGAGGTTTCTGGAACGTGTGGTGCAGAGGGATTTGGATTTCTTTAGATGTGGCATTTCTAACAGAGCTGAGTCAGACATGGCTTTGTAAGTCAAGCAGATAACGCCTCTTGGGACTTCACCTTATTCCACCATCAGTTTCCTCCTTCTGTTGTAGAGTTTGTTTATATGGCAGAGGACCACCAGATTGGCCTCCTTTTTTTGGAAGAGAGCATCTTGGTTCTATTGTGTATGGCGAGATCCATGCATTTGTGTACGCGTTCATACAGTGCATTGGTGTAGGATTCGGCAGTCATGCAACTATTCTCCATTTACATGGGTGCCTTGAAGTTAGCCACCTCTGTTTTTAGAAGCCCAAATTTAGCTCTGGAGAAGTTTTTAATCGTGGTTACCTTTGCGGGGTGGGAGGGAGGGATGTGGATTTCCAAGGTGATTAGTTTGTGGTCGGATCTAACCAGGGAGGAGTTGACTAATGGTGTAGAGCAATGGTCAACCATGTTAGTAATGACCAGGTCAAGGATGTTGCTACCTCTAGTGGGGGTAAGAACAAGCTGGTCCAGGGCATTAGAATTAATGAATTCCAGGAAACGTTGGGCAAGTGTATTGGTACATGAGTTGTTTTACCAGTTAATGGAGGGGTAGTTGTAGTCACCCAGTATGACAGTGTTAGGTTGGACCCTAATATTCTCCAGGGTGCTTAGGAACGTGGAGTGCAAGTCTTGGGACATGGTTGGCAACCTAAAACAGGCTACGACCGGAATCACTGTCTTAACCAATGTTAGCTGCACCTGAAGCATCTCTGATGCGTTATGTTGGGCTACCAGTCTGGAGGTGTGCGCATCTTTTATGAATATGGAAACACCACCGCCTTTGGAGCTTTGGTCCAAGTTCTGGGGCCGAAAGGTGTGGAATGAGTTATAACCTGGTAGTGTAGGGATGCTTTCTGCTGCCTTGAACCAGGTCTATGTTATAGCACAAATGTCGATGTTCTCCATTTTAAGGAGTGCTTCAAGCGAGTGCATTTTGAGATTTAGACTTCTAGCGTTGAGCAGCATGACCCTCAGATTGCATTTGTTTGTAGCTGTTACAGTGGTAATTTGGTCTTTGGAACACCGCCTAAAAAAAGGCACTATAGGGGTGGCAAGAGCCATGGCCAGTATCCAGAAGCCCAGGGGTGACAGATGCAAGCCATCTCTGGCAAAGCATCAAGGTCTGCCAATCATGTCATCCTAGGCAGACAGATACTGGATCCCCTTAGAATGACACTAGAAACTTAGCCATTTGTTGAAATCAATCATTTTCTGCTTGCACTGTGGTATCATTCTGGGTGATGGTAGGATCCTTCTCAGGGCTAGGGTCTTGACCGCCTGGGCTACATGATCCAAGAGTTCCTCCATGTTTTCATGTAATTCAGGGAGGTACATCTCAGGTCATTCATACCAACATTTACAATGACAGAGTCATATTTGTACCCGTTGTTGAGGGACCCGAGTGCATGCGTTATGTGGCAGATCCTGCCACCTGACAGGCAGCTGATTGTTACTTTCTCCTTATTCAACCTAGTGAGTGGGACATCAGTGTTCTTATTTCTACACCCTGTTCTGCAACACTTTCAGTGTGCAGTACTTCTACTGATTCACTCTTGCAGACTGCTCTGCCATAGGTGTATGCCAAATGCAATCAGTTCATACAAGTTATCACTGACAAAATTTGTAGATTTAACACTGGCCCCTGGCAATGAACATTTCAAAAAATAAATGGTTTTTCTATTACTACTTGATCATCCCTTTTCCTATCATCTTTAACTTTTAACCTACTGCATAACAATACTACCCTACAATGAGAAATAAACTGAGCATTAGAAACTCTCACTATGAATTCACAAGCAACATCAGCAAATATTTAAGGCTGGTACTCATAGTCCCATAATTTGCAGACGATCAAGGGCAATCAGCAAACAGCATTGTTACACCTGTATGCAAATCAGCTAAGTGAGAATGATCAGCACTGATTATGGCAAAGTACAGCCCTGCACAGAAATGCCCACAGTAGATCTGCTAATTGTAATCATCAAGGGTCCCATTAAATTTAGTCATATGCGGAGGAAAGACTCTGGAATAGACTGCCCATACACGTCAAGCAGAGCGCCTCTTTGGCCCTCTTCAAAAGGAACATTGACGATTGGATGGAAGACAGGAAATTCACCCCAGGGACCACACCAGTCACCCTGCTAGACAGGGGTCCACGGAAGTAAATATTGTGGGAAGAAATAGCCAGGAAATTGTTATGGCTAGGCTTGTATAGGCCCTAGGGCCGACAGCCTAGTACCTACCTATGAAACAATATGTATGTATGTACATTTAGCCAATTGCACTTGCACCTATAAGAGATGCACACTTGTGCTAAAACATGATTCATAAAGTATACCAAGTTCACTTGCATAGTAACTTCATAAATCACCCCAGCTTACGGCAGTCTTCTTCAGCCCTCCATACTGGGCTGCGCTTACCTGAATTCATTGTTAGTAGATCATGTAAAACACCACTGAAGTAAAATAATTTTTCTGTAACATGGACAAGCAGAAATAAGTTGGAAAAGGCAGGAATCACTGCAATTCATTGTGGACTGTCAAGCAGTATCCCTGCTTTACTGGTAAGACATGCAATATAGTGCTTTTTCACTACTTATGAATGACATAATTAGGAAATGTGTAAAGTGCCATTTTTACTGCTGACTACATATATAAGGATGATTACTGTTTACAACAAAATGGGTTCGGATAATAAATGAAAAACATTGCCCTACTTATTAGTACACATTTACAGCAAGCAAACAAACATATACACTACTGCAGCAGAGGCCAACACAACACAGATAGTATGAACAGAACATAGAAAACCACAAGTCAGAACTAGTGCTACAAAGGATATGTACTGTCCACATTTACTACAACTTTCATAGAATGAAGACAATTGTCAGTGTGTCACTTTTTTCACAACACGGGATTAAACTTTATACCATGATGCAAGAACAAGGCAGCAAGACACAGAAGAGGCAGCTTCTGTCATGACGAGAACCACATCTTTATGGACGCTCTAAGGACCTATGAGAAACGCCATGTACAAAATAGGGGCCAAACAAGCAAATAGAGCTTAGGCTTTGAATCAATTATTGGCTGTACTGTTGTAAATGGGAAGGAGAAAGCACTGTGTATGACACCTTTCAAAATCAGTAAGAGAAGAACAGTGCTCACGGAGCAGTCCGGTTACAAAAAGAGTGCTACTTCAGCACTTCCTTCTGCAATGCCTTAACAGCAAAAATGCCAAAGGAGAAAAACAAAAAAATAAAAAATAAAACCAGTTCTCATAATGGAAATACACTATCCATTTCTCCCCTTCTACTTATTGATCACTGTTACTCTTACAAAATCATCATTTCTAGTGCTGACATACAAGAAATCTGCAGATGTGACAAACATTTCCTGTAAATCATCCATCTTATCTGTTAAATGTGGGGAACATGTAAAATAGCAGCAAACTTATGAAACTCTGCTGACTGCAAAGTAGATGAAAATGGTGCTGCTGCAATTTTTGTAACCCTTCTGCACAGAAACACATAAAAAGTGACAATGAATCAGAAAAAGGCTGGAAGAGCTCCTAACTAGCATACAAGACAGGCACACACTCCACATACTCCTGTCTCATATCTTCATTTGCATAAGCTCTTCATAGGTTACATAAAACCAGTGCACCCAACAGCAACTGGTGTCTATCAATCGCCCATCAGTTGAGTTAGGCTCAGCCAAAGCAACTTCCCGCCACGCCTAAAAACACATACGTTCAGTAAAGTAGCAGAGGAATAAGCTCCAGGACCGATTTTCAAGAAGATATCAGGGATTAACCTAACAATTTTACTTTCAAGAAAAAGATGAGAAAGTATTTAAAACAAACCTATTCCTGTAAAAGTTTCACTGATAATGGACAGCTGAATTTCATCTAATAAATAAGTTACTATGCTTAGAGTTCTCTCTCTTCTGCATATCCTCCATATTACACACTGATGTTACTTATAATTAGCTGTGTCTTTGCTTTTTCCTCATCCTTACATGGGTTAGTACATCTTACAGTAACTGGGGATAAGTTGTATAACTGAGGCAGTGGACAGTGACCTGCAACCAAGATGACTAGCTAGGAGATAAAAGATGGATGCGTGTCCAAAGGGTGAAATAAAACTCAGCTGTGCTTTCTACCATTTGGCTTCTGCTCATGCTATATTATGCCTGAATAGCAGACCATAGTTCTCCACATTAAACAGTCCCACAATATCTAACCGTGATAAAAAACAGACAGGATATATGACATGGATACATATACATTGCTGGACTTGATAGTTAAAATAAATGGAAAGATTAAGAATATTCACAGCTAGTAGCCAATAGAGGAACGATTTAAGGAGGATTAAATAAGGCACTCATACAGAGAGCAACACGGCTTTGGAACGCTATGTCAGACTAAATGGTGGAGTGTAGTTCAACCAAGAGGCTCAAGGATGACTAAATCCTATAGGCTAGACTTATAAAGGCTCAAGGGCCATTAGCCTAGTACACACCTATGAAGAAGAGAGAGGGGCAGCGGAAAAGGGGCAACTACATACAGTCTTGAACACAAGACCTTCCATCAGAATTTGTATGCATTTACAAATTCATACAAGGCATTTTTGGCTGCCAAAGCTGATCACACAGTGCATTATGGCACCGTATTTTCATCAAATTCCATGAGTCAAGCATAACTCAATGGCAATGAGCCATGCATTTTCCTCTAAATTGGTTTACCAAGTAATTCTCAGTAAATCACTTAAGCAGAAAGTGGTCCTGGTTTGCCCCTAAAAGAGGCACTTCTGCCTAGTAGACTTGGCAAAAAAAGGAACAAAGAAAATTCTCGGCACATTTTCTCTGGATCTTGCTACATTGTTTCTAGCTTCAGTCACTGACCAAATTCACTGACGCATGCATAGTAGCCTATTTGAATACCTGACTGCCTGCCATCATTTTGCCTTCGCTTATTATGGAACTGTTTGATCTAATACCAAGACTCAAAGTCTGTTTGATATTGACAAGTTTACTGACACTTGTGAAAGTTCAACATGATGTTTCTAGCATGAGGTCATAGCCCACCTCATTTTATAATTCAGAAGAAATTGAAACCTACTGAAGGACACAGGGAAGCAAGTATACTGAATGCTAAACAATCAAAACAGGATACAACATTCTGCAGATTCTTTGGAGCTAACATCATTTTATTAAAGTTTAAACTTTTCTGCACATTTTCTTCATCGTCCCACAGTCTACCTCCCAAAAGCTCTCGCTAACACCTGCAGTTGGCCAAATGCTTTTCCACTACCCCAACTGCAATAGTCCTGTGCCTGAAATTTTTTGTCAGTCTGTGAATCAGTGTCTGAAGTTCTATGATAGTGTATGTGTGATTATAAAGTACCAAACCCTCAGACTGGAACACATCTTACAGTACTGCCCTATTCAGAACTGCCATGACATCAGCATATAGAGAAAGGCTATTCAGCAAACAGCATACTGCTGTGTCCGGCAGCACCTGCACACAATGACTAGCTATAGTCTGCCATTTCATGAAACATTCAATGTTAAACTGTGGTACAATAGGGCTACCTACTATCAATAGTCTTTCATTGTCTAGTGCATGTCTAGGCACACTAACTGATTAGTGAAATTTGGTTGGAAACTTGCAATCATGTAACATGCTAAATAAAACAGGCTACACATATTCTAAAGCTCTATACACTTTGCTACAATATTTTACCATCTGCTACAGCCTCTACATGCTGGGCTATTAGTCATTTTGTATTAAGTATTCAAAGCGTTTTGTATTTCAAAACCATAATCATCAAGAAATGGCCTCAGAAGACCTATAGCTGTGAGATCACAATGTCTAGTTACAAGCGGGAATGTTAAACACATTATGTGGTCAGGAAGCCCCCAATAAAGTCTTTCTCAAAGTCTGTGGTTGAATAGGCCTTCACAGTCCTTACAAAACAACACTCCGAGTGCAGTACAGGACTGGAAGAAATCACACATTTCAGATACAGTACTGAGGCTGTCTAGATGAAAACTGTTCAAGTAACAAGTGTCACAACATGATTAATATTTCCCACTCTAACCCTTGCAGCAGCTGTCATCTCTAAAATATTAAAAGCAGCCAGATGACAAGAAGGATTCTACTTTTCAGATGTCATGGGGCAAGTTCCTCTTGAACCATATTGCTGTAATGGAAGGTCAAGCTTCCAGAGAAGAAGAGATACAAGTAAACAGCTGAAGAGTACCATAGTTACCGCCAACACATTCAACTAGCAGAAGACAAAAAAAATGCTAGAAACTAAAAAAAGGAAACAGAAGTGCTTCTAGAGGACTGGAGGAGGAAGACGGTAGCAGTTATGACACCGGGCCTCCAAATGATAGTTTCCTGGGTCAATGGATGATGGGAGAATTCTCTGAAGCTTGGAAAATGGTAGCGAAACAGGATGCTGGAAAGATGCAAAGGTGTGACACTAGATGAGAAAGTTAATGAAACACAGCTGCAGAGCTGATTTCACAAAGCAAGTTCAGGAATAAAGAATTCTAGTTAGACAGGAAAGAAGAAAATAAAGATCTAAAAAAAGCAAGGCAACAGTAAATCTCAAACTAAAATGTAGGCAGAACTTTCATTAATAATCCCATAATCCATAAATGGCATCACCAAAGGCATGGTGTGTTAGTTATAAAGGGAAATATAACGAACAGAAATTGAAATGAAAAACAAATGAAAACAGGTGTTAGGAAATACAAGTAAAGTAACAGCTAAGAGGACAATAAAGCACAGAATGAGTTAAGGCAATGATATAGGGGTACTAATTAATATCCCCACTAAAAAGGCAGGCAAAGAAATAAAATGGATAAATTGTGAACTTGGGAGGCAGACAGGATTAACAGACGATGACCAAACAAAATGAAAAAAAAAGTTTAAGATGATAAGGATTCAAGAATGGTAATGGAAGTTGACAAAAAGTGTGAAAGGCCTAGAATAGTAAAAGACTCAAAAGAACTACAGCCGATCTAGTGGCACACAGGAATAAAGCCCTGACTATGATCCAGCCAACCTGGGTCTGATTAATAGCTCTGGCAACTGCCAGAACAGCAGGGGGGGGGGGAGGATGGGCATGCTTATCCTGTGGGGGAGGGATGCTCTTCTTGGCACTCCCTGAGGGAATTTATGGACCATTAACAGGGGATTGGCCCTCGGATGATATCCAAAATGAGTGTAGGGGAGAGAGGGTGGACAAAGGATAAGCAGGAAGGTCATAACAGAAAAAATCCCTCCCCCTCACAGAAGCAGTTGCTGCTGGATACCACAAGAAGCCCTTAGGTTCACGCTGGCCACAACCCACATTCATAATCCAGGGAATGAAAAAAATAGGGCTGGTAGACCAGGGCAAATGGACGGAGACACCGAGGTAAGAGACCAGAAAGTATGAAGCATGGGGGAGGGAACAAAAAAAAAAAAGAGAACCAAAGAACTTTGGGTATGAAATAATCAAGATTGAATAGAAGGCAAGAAAAATCTAGCCTGATAGAAAGCAAAACACTGTACCTTTCAAGATTTATAATGGAGAAAGTGTATGAACCACTTAAAATGCATTGTAGATAAACCTTTCTTCCTGCAAATAAGTCACTACTTAAAAAATGCATGTTCATAAAAATGGAGTGTTGCCTATCTGGATGCAGGTTTACAGTCTACTATGAAGTCTTCAAAAGTAAATACAGAGGTGTCATGCACAATGGCAGACAATACAACCTGACACCCCACCCCATTTACTGTTATCAAGCTCCTTACAGTCAGGCTGGGAGTGATGCTGTAATAAAGTCCCTCACAGACCCCTCTATTATGCTGTGATGTTGTTGACTATACAGAACGCTACTGTCTGGTACATTCACTCAGCACTGTTTATCCATACGAGTATCCATGGACAGTAGTCAATGTGCCTGTATGATCATCAATTTGACATCTCAGAGTATTTAGTGGCCACTGTGTTCTGCTATCTCCTATGACTCATCTTTCACATTAGATTCCAATGTCACCAGATGGTTTCCTGACTGTGAGGTCCAATATCCACTTAAACACGGAGCACCATAGCACAGCAGAACCAGGCTGAACAAGGAGAAAATTACAGTGAACTGCCTGTCGGGTGCCAGGATCCGCCACATAATGCATGCCCTCAAGTCACTCCAGAACAAGTACAAATATGACTCTGTCACTGTCCATGTTGGAGTGAATGACTTCAGACGTACCTTCCTGGACTACATGGAAAGAGACATGGAAGAGCTCTCGGATCATGTGCCCCAGGCAGTTATGACCCTAGCCCTGAGTAGCATCCTGCCTTTGCCCAGAATGATACCATAGTCTTCTTCTTCTTCTTTCGGCTTTTCCCGGTTAGGGGTCGCCACAACAAATCACCTACCCGCTCATGATTGGCAGTGGAGTTTTTACAGTGTCGAGTTGCTAGCCCGGCGCCCAACCTTCCACAGAAGGCACAGACATGCATGCACTCACACCTAGGGCCAATTTAGAGTGCCCAATTCACGTACAGCATGTTTTTGGGATGTGGAAGGAAACCGGAGCACCAGGAGGAAACCCACTTGACCACAGGGAGGACATGCAGACTCCACACAGAAGGCACCCCAGCCGAGGATCGAACCAGAGAACCTCTTGCTGTGAGGTGGCAACGCTAACCACTGCACCACCACGGCCGCCCTAAAATGATACCACAGTATAAGGACAAAATGATTGACTTCAACAATTGGCTAAGCTTCTGGCGTCATTCAAAAGGGATCCAGTATCAGTCCGCCTGGGATGACATGATCGACAAACCATGATGCTTTGCCAGAGACAGTATCGCCCCTGGGATTCAGGTTACTGGCTAAGGCTCTTGCCACCCCTAAAGTGCCTTTTTTAGGCAAGGCTCAAAGGACAGAACCACCACCGTAACAGGTACAAACATGCAAAATCTGGAGGTAATGCTACTCAACACTAGAAGTCTAAACCTCAAAATGCACTCTCTCAAGGCACTCCTAAAAATGGAGAACATCGATATATGTGCAGTAACTGAGACCTGGTTCAAAGCTAGAGACAGCACCCCTGCAATACCAGGCTACAACCCTTACCAAACTTTTTGGCAACCAAACCAGGACCGAAACACTAAAGGTGGAGGAGTGTCCATATTCACCAAGGATACTCACACCTCCAGCCTAGTTGCCCAACAGAATGTATCTGAAATTCTCCAGGTGAACCAACACTAGGTAAGACTGCAATCCAAATTGTAGCTTGCTACAGATCCCCCACCATGCCCCAAGATTCTCACTACACCTTTCTAAACATACTGGAAAATATTAAGATACAACCAAACACCTTAATACTGGGTGATTTCAACTACCCTGCCATTAACTGGGAAAACTACTCGTGTACCAACACCTTTGCCCAACGGTTCTTGGAATTCATAAATTCCAACGCCCTGGATCAACTAATCTGTAGTCCCACCAGGGGCTGCAATATCCTGGAGCTTGGCATTACCAACATGGGAAATCGATGCTGCACACCAGTGGTCACCCCCTTGTTGGTTAGATCTGACCATAAGCTAATCACCTTTGACACCCACATCCCACCCCCACCCCCAGTAAGAAAACATCCGTAAAAAACTTCTCCAAGGCCAACTTCATGCTACTCAAGTCAGAAGTGCCAAACTTTACGACCCCCATGCATACGGGAACTGAAAGTTCGAATGCCGAATCCTTCACTAAAGCACTGTATGAGCACACATCCACTCGTGCATGAATCATTCCATCCCAAATAGAACCAAGATGCTCTCCTCCAAAAAGGGAAGCCAATCTGGTGATCCTCTGTCATAAACAAACTATACAACAGAAGGAAGAAACTGTTGCAGAAAAGAGGAAAATCCCAGGATGCAAAAAACTCCCTTAGAAGCCTCAGTAAGAAGCTGAGATCCCTCATAAAATCCTCCAAAGCTAGTTATGAAAATAAAATTGCCAAAGATTCCAAAGACAACCACAAGGCATTCTATACTCTGAGCTACAACAGAATGGCATTAAATATACTGATTCCAAGGACATT
Organism: Protopterus annectens; assembly: GCF_019279795.1. Taxonomy (NCBI): domain Eukaryota; kingdom Metazoa; phylum Chordata; order Ceratodontiformes; family Protopteridae; genus Protopterus; species Protopterus annectens. The sequence goes on from NC_056725.1 coordinate 1,258,480,531, forward strand.
GCCAATATCCTGGCAGATCGATTCAGTCCCAACTTCACCCCCCTCTCACCCCCTAAAGGAAAAACTGCACTCTCCAAAACTAAGAATACAGCATCCATGAGACCAGATGACATCCCGGGCTGTGTACTATATGAACTACCAAATGAACCGGCACCTCACCTAAGTGTCATGTTTAATCATAGCCTCACCTCAGACTTCATGCCCACTGAGTGGCGCACAGCTACAGTTATCCCACTCCAAAAGGGGGATCCACCTTGGATCTTGGGAACTACCATTCCATCAGTCTGACAAGCCTGATCTGCAAGGCCATGGAACGTATCATCATGGAACTTATAAACAAAGACATTGGCAACCTTCAAACACTGGACTCCACCCAGTTTGGGTTCATGAAGGGCTGATAATGTCTCCTGAACCTAACTGACTTCTTCGAATCAGTCTCCAGAGCTGTGGACGAGGGTAAGGCGGTCCACACAGCCTATCTGGACCTCGCCAAGACCTTCGACACCATCCCCCACTCTGGAATCATAGATAAACTTACTAAGCTGGGCATAAATCTCTATGTCACTCGATGGGCTGCCAAATGGCTTACTGACAGAACCCATACTGTAAAAGTAGCAGACTCCAAATCCAGCTTCAGACAAGTGGAGTACCTCAGGGTTCAGTCCTGGGACCGCTCTTGTTTGGCATCTACTTCTCTGAAGTACAGGCCAAAACTAAGGGACTCTGGTTAACAAAGTTCGCAGATGACTGCAAACTGGGAGCCATTATTGAATCCCCAAATGATGTGGACATTCTACAAAAGGGCCTTACAGAAACAGATGCTTGGTGCCAGAGGCATGGGCTCAACCTCAATGCCAAGAAGTGTATAGTTATCCCCCTTTGGGAAAAAACATGTACCCATGAATTACCACATAGGTGGCAGTACACTAAACACCGAAAGTGTGATAAGAGACTTAGGAACACAGGTGGACTGTGATCTCACTTTCGATAACCACATTGCCACAACAGTCAGGAAATCTTTCTATGTGGCACACCTCATCACTAAGGGCTTTTTATCCAGAAAAAATGAGGTAATTGTCCCACTGTACTCATCCCTCATTAGACCCATCAGAGTACAACGCCCCATTTGGTATGTACCTCACAAGACATCTGCAACAACTGGAAAGGCCTTAGAAAAACCTCACTAAAAGAATCACAGGCCTAAAGCAGATGCCCAATGCTGACCAACTAAAGAAATTCCAGCTATACTCGGTTGCATATCGTCTAAGCAGAGGCGATCTCTGCTTAACATACAAGGCCATGTCAAACCCAGAGCTGCTGGACATGCTACACTTAAAGAAATCTCAATCCATCAGAGACATGATCCAGGGATCTAAACCTTGTCATCACAATGAACAAAACATGCTGAAGGGATAGATTCCTGACCCGGAGACTCTCCATACTCTGGAATAGATTGCCCATACATGTCAAGCAGAGCACCTCCTTGGCCCTCTTCAAAAGGAACCTTGATGACTGGATGGGAGATAGGAAATTTACCCCAGGGATCATGTCAGTCGCCCTGCTAGACAGGGGTCTAGAGAGGTAAATATTGTGGGAAGAAACAGCCAGGGAATTGTTATAGCTAAGCTTGTACAGGCCCTAGGGCCGATAGACTAGTACCAACCTATGAACCTATAGTTGGGCCACTGTGTGTGTGTGTGTGTATGTGTGTATGTGTGTGTGTGTGTATGTGTGTATGTGTGTATGTGTGTATGTGTGTATGTGTGTATGTGTGTATGTGTGTGTGTGTGTGAGAGAGAGAGAGAGAGAGAGAGTGAGTGAGTGAGTGTGTGTGTGTGTGTGTGTGTGTGTGTGTGTGTGTGTGTGTGACTAAAGGCATCAAGAGATGTGGTTCTATATACCAGGACCTGCACTCAGAGGTGCACTGAAATGTGACAGGCAGACACACTCAGTTTCTGAACTGTATGCTTACTGGCTTTCTAGATGACAGGGCCTGTGAGCTGCCTATGGTATGCAGAATGGAGGACATCTATAAATCCAGTCACTCCATTCCTGTTCTCACCCGTACCTAAATGAAATAATTTTAAAACATAATATTCTGCTCATATTATGTGCTACATGTAAATATATGCTATGTTTGTTTTGGAGTTATGTAGCACTTACCTGATGAAATGGCAAGTACAGATTTTTTGTGTGTGTGGTTGCTGAAGAAGGCTTACGCCGAAACCGGTATGACCCCACTGGGTTAATTTTTATTTAGTCTTTATGGAATAAATTATTCCTTTGCCAGAAGGCTACACTGGAGTTACTGTGTGCTGGCTTTTTCTTTGTTGTTTTTGAAATGGTATAGCCGTGCACCAGCCACACGTGCAGGTCCCTTTTTTTGCTGTAAGTACAGAACTGACCACAAAGCAGACAGCAAATATATTACAAACAGGTAAACAGCTCCAGAACCACCACAAAGACGGACTGTGCCTTTGATATTTTACAGCATTACAGGGGAAGGATCACATTGTCCGCTCATCTTCCTTACAGAATCTGACAAGCGTCCCAGAAACACCTTGTGTTATTCTTGTTCTTTATTAAAAACCCCGAGAAATCCACAAAGGAGATCATACTGTTGATATGTTTCTAAAACTGATTCTCTGTTTCCATTTGAAAAAAGCAGTGGTCCTAAAAAAGGATAAATGCAGATGTTCCTCAACCCAAAAGCTGATGTCACTGGTGCTAGACATTTCGAAAAGAAGAGGCGTTGGCAGATGGAAGGACTAATGATGATCCTCCACTTAAAACTTGAAATACCTTATGTGAGACCTGAAGAACGGGGTTTCTCCTTCCTGAAGTTCTTCACCCACCTTGCTTTATTTGTTGAATAAACTAAATCTGCCTGCCGGTGACCTAACATTCTTAATAAATCACATTTGTGTCCGATTTTCAACCTTCAGCTTTCAAAGACGAAGACTGCATAGTCGTAGCTCTTTTCTTATTTTTTTTTAAGAACAATTCAGTCCCTGGAAAGAAGGGATATATATGACTTCAGATTTGGCTGAGGATGTGCCTTTGCCACAAACTGTCCATTCTACCTTTTCAATATTCCTTCCAGCCATGAATCTATGGGCATACCTTGCCAGTTGCTCAATAGTTTGGCAACTGAATCTTAGGCCATTAACACCTTCTTTATAGGAAAAGGAAAGTACTGTGAAGGGGTGACACCCATTTTCTACAGGAAAACTGGGGCCAATAAGGCATTTACAGTAATTATCCTTGCCTTAGGAAGGGGGTTCAGACCCTAAGAATTTATGATATGTAGGACACCCAGATGGTTGTAAAATACCCTCTCCCATAAGATGTAGTTCTGAGGAGCGGACTACCGATGTAGGCATTCTGGTCAATAGAACTCCCATGTGTTCCTCATGGGCAGGGAAATAAGACATAGAATGGAAGAAACTAAACACTGCTATTTCTGGTTTACCAGCGCATCAAAGGCATTAATAAAAAAGTAGTGTTGACATCAAAGAAAAACCTAGAAGAAATAGGGAAGGCCTAATCTTTGTAATCTCAATATCAGTATAACATTTCCCTTTAAAACATACCTGCCTTCTAGTCCTAAAAAAGACTTTGGATTAAAAAGAGTAACGGTCTGCATAATACATACACTTACTAGACCTAGCTGCAGCCAACTAGTGTGGTTTAAACTGGGGGAAATGGGATTTGAACCAAAAACTAAAATTCCTTCTTCCAGACTCCAAGGAATTAACACCTTTAGAAGTAATACTAAGTACCTGAAAACAGGAGTTCTAGAGACATTATGGAATGAGCACTAAGTACAGAAAGAAAGCAAACAATAAGTCTGTAATATAACTGTAATTCAGACAAGTACACATTCATCTATTCAAAATGTTCAGCCATTGATCACCTACTCACACCAAAACTGGCATCTAGAGGACATCAGGTCTATATTACAACATCGAACTAAAATAAGTGCGAACATTGTAACATCGAACGCTAACATTGAAAGTTGAAAATAGCAAAGCCACAGCACATCGACTTTTTTCCCGGGGGGGGGGGAATCGGTGGGCCGTTTTTCGGGGCTTTGCTATTTCCCTCCACTGTGATGTGACTCAGAGTTGGTATATTTAAGTAGGGGGGTGTGGCCACTTTAAGTTTAAGCTTTTTTTGTCACGGAACAGTGATTTTTTTTTTCCCTGGGAAAAAAAATCGCTGTTCTGTGTTTTCGGTTTTGTTGGGTTTCGGACTTCAGGGTTCGATATTACAACGATCGGACTTTTGTTAGTTCGACGTTGTGATACAGACCCGAGGACGTCAATATCTTACATCTCACTACACCCCTCAATCTTTCTTGCCCTATGTAGCCTTTTAATACTCTGAATCAGTTGCTAAGGACATGGGTAAAGGCATTCTCTTTCAGTTACACTTCTTACTAAACAAGAGGAAGGCAGAATTTATCTTAATGCATCAGAGAATATGCTATAATCAAATTCAAAAGAATTAGATTTTTGGATGAAATCATATTTTTTTCACCAAATTAGAGATTTTGGTATTCTTTTCAAAACACATGGGAGCAGGTAAACTTCCCATACTGTTTAACTGAACAGTGAGGTCACTGAAATGGCAAAACCTGTACTTCAGCCTGAAACACTGTCTAAAGCTTCATCAACTTTGAATACCCGGACCAGCATTAACACGTTTTTTAAGCTGAACACATATAATAAAAGACAATCAGAAAAAAAAAGCTTTGCTTCAAATGGAGAAAAATAAATTGTCACTTTATATCAGTTTCACTTACAGAAACAATGATCCCATATGGCACCACTGATATAAAGTTGTGGCAGTAAGATTTTGTTCAGAAACTTAGTAATACTTAAACAACACAACGATACCTCCATGCTGAGAAGACGCTTCCAAATGATATCAGCTGAAGCATTGAAATTTTTTGTTTTGTTCCCTTCAACCTTCATAAATTTAGACTGTAGGTATCTAACAGTTTACTTAAACATACATGCATATGTATTCTTTGCATGGGGCATCAATCAGGGCAGGAAACGTATTATACATTCTATTATATCAGACTGCATCTTCCACTTTCTCACAGAAAGCAGCAGTCACAATGCAATTTCAAGCCAGATATTCAAAAATGCTTTCCTCGCACAAAAAAAAAAAAAAAAAAAAAAAAAAAAAAAAAAAAGATAATGTAAGAATTTCTTATCCACTGTCAATGAAATTCAAAATTAATGACAAAGACTCCATATACAGAAAACACTTTGAAGACCATCCAGGAATATTCAACTAGTTTTGGAATGAGAAAAATAAACAAGTTTGCTCCCTGCACACTGTAAGCTGCTCCTGAAGTCATTGAGAAGCATCAAACAGCCAATAAAGGTTCTTAAGAAGAAACTACATCTAAACAAATTATTATATCAGATGCTATATCAGCTACCAAGTCATTAAAAGCTTGTAACACATTACTAAAGATAAGATACTGATGGGAAAAATCCTATACATTAGATATAAATACATTTTATCCTATATGAGATTAATAACTTAATTACATTAAACACCAATTTCTTAACTAAAAGTCTAAGCCCACAAGCATTAGCAAACATAAAAACTGAACATTTACTATTTGAATTTTAAAACACTGGAATGTTGATTCTTTAGATCGTCTGGATGCATGACAAAACGTTGTTCTGTATCCCAGACATCAGTATTTTTACATTATTCTATCTGCATATACGGACATCAATGTATTGTATAAAATCCAAAATGTACTACACACAGGTGAAACTGGCAAACACAGCACTTGTACAAAAAAAAAAGCAATAAGTCATCAGCTACTGCATTAACTCTGTCCAGAAAATGCAACCTGTACCTGATCAGTTACTGACGATTTAGGGTATACTGTAATGTGCGAGATGATAACTCATGCAATGCTCAATTACTGTATGTTACAATGTCAGTAAATGCTTAGCACACAGTGGAACAAAATGCTATTTGTCTATTACATCAAGCCCATTTAAGTTTGGTTTTAACAAAATAACAGCTGTTTTACCAGCAAAATCCCTTCAACCGCATTCTAAGACATCAGCACCACTTAATTCTGAGAAAAGTAAAGCACAAAGCAAACCCGATGCACTTGAAAATGAGGGACAAACAATGGGACTACAATTTAACAGCTTAAAATTGCAACTCTGCCAAAATGACACTAACATGCCTTCTTAGAAGTTGGGAAGAAGTTTCTTTTAAAGTAATATGTCAAAGTTGTGTTAAACTAGCCCAGCACACATGGGGTAACGTTGTGTTCAATACTCTGCTCTTGTCTTTTCTGGCCTGGATGGAAGTGAATTTACTGTACAAAAAAGTAGTCAGGATCACGTGTTCCACAGGGTTCTTAGTGCTTTTGTGGGCCAAGGATCTCAAGTGCACTGTAACCTTGCTGTTCTGTCCTGTAAAATTAAATATAGAAGTAATGCTAAAATGTACTGCTTCGCAGGGTAGCCATGCCTCAGCAGTATCAGTGTTACAGTCCATTTTCCAAGGCCTTGGAAACTTGTGAGTCACCAAATTAAGTGTTCCCTTAACTAGGTTGGTTCCAAGGTACAGAAAGATATAGTACTCACTTGTGACCCAGACTGGAGTAGTAGCTTCCACACTGAAAGAGTAAACCGGGTTGGGGGGGGGGTGCATGATATAGCAGATTAAACACTAGCTCAGATATCCTGTGGAAATGGTGGGTTGTCTTGTCTGGGTACAAGGGGCTCTAGCTCACACAAACAAAACTGAGAATTAAATCAAAATATGGGAAGTGGCCACCAAAAAAAGACCAGTCACCAGTGAAGTACCCCAGGGTTCGGTGCTAGAAACTCTCCTGTTTGGCATCTACTTTTCTGAGGTAAAAGCCAATACTAAAGGGGTCTGGGTTCACCAAGTTTGCAGATGACTCTCCAAATGACCTAACCATTCTACAGGAAGGTTTCTCCCAAATAAATACCCGGTGACAAAATCATGTACTGAAACTAAATGCCAAAAAATGCATTACTGTATCCTTTGGGAAGTCATCTATCCCACGGATCTACCATGTTGAGAATACGTCACTACGAGTTGACTAAGTTGTTTGGGATTTGGGAGCTTATGTGGGCAGTGACCTAACTTTTGACCAACGTGTCCATTGCTCTTAGAAGATCTTCTACATTGAAGGGATTGTGTCTAGTTCTAGGGAGTTCATTGTCCTCCTTTACTCAGCTCTCATTAGGTCAGTCATTGAATATAATGCCCCCTTTGGCATGCATCAGTCCAGATACATGCAACAACTAGAATGTCTGCAGAGATACCTTATTTAAAGGATACAAGGCCTAAACAAACATGTCCTACATGGACCGACTCAAATTCCTGTCACAATACTTGGTTTCCTACAAACTTCTAAGAGATGACCTGTGTCTGGTATAAACATCCTCCAACCCATTACTGATGGATTTGCTACAGATCAGCAAGTCAAATGGCATCAGAAAGACGCAGTCCAGAGATCTAAACCTCCAGTGCAACATCAATAGAAAAGTTTGGAGGGACAGGTATATTTCACATAGGAAACCACTACTCTGGAACAGATTCCCAGCCCAATAAAACAAAGTTCAACCCTGTCCGTATTCAAGCACAGCTTGGATCGATGTGTGGGAAACAGAAAATTCACACCAGGACTGTATTAATGAACAGAAGAGGCTCATGAATGCTTTATCCCATCTGTGTGTCCCCTCAAATTATCTAGGATTTGATCCCAGTTATTCTCATTAGGGTTAATATACAGTGGATATAAAAAGTTTACACACCTCTGTTAAAATGCCAGGTTTTTGTGATACAAAAAGAAATGAGACCACAATAAATCATTTCAAAACTTTTCCCACCTTTAATGTGACCTATAACCTGTACAATTCAATTGAAAAACAAAAAATCTGTTAGGGGAAAAAATATAAAAAATGTACAATACACTGATTGCCTAAAAGTGTGCACACCCTTAAACTAATACTTTGTTGTGCGTGCACACCCTTAAATGAATACTTTGTTGAAGCACCTTTTGAGTTAATTATAGCACTCAGTCTTCTTGGGTAGGCGTCTATTAGCATGGCACATCTTGACGTGGCAATATTTGCCCACTATTCCTTGCAAAAGCACTCCAAATCTGTCAGATTGCGAGAGCATCTCTTGTGCACAGCCCTCTTTAGGTCACACCACAGATTTTCTATTGGATTGAAGTCTGGGCTCTGTTTGGGCCATTCCAAAACTTTAATTTTCTTCTGGTGAAGCCATTCTTTTGGTGATTTGGATGTATGCTTGGGGGTCACTGTCATCTTGAAAGGTGAAATTCTTCTTGATCTTCAGCTTTCTAGCAGATGGTTGAAGGTTTTGGGACAAACGTGACTAGTACTTAGAACTGTTCATAATTCCCTCCACTTTGACTAAAGTCCTAGTTCCAGCTGAAGAAAAGCAACCACAAAGCATGATACTGCCACCACCATGCTTCACCGTGGTGATGGTGTTTTTTTTTTGGTGACGTGAAGTGTTGTTTTTGTGCCAAACGTACCTTTTGGAATTGTGGCCATAAAGTTCAACCTTGGTTTCATCAGACTCTAACACATTTTCCCACATGCTTTTGGGAATTTTAGATGGGCCTGGATGTTTTTATGTAGAAGAAAAGGCTTCTGCCTTGCAACCCTACCCCATAGTCCAGACATATTGAGAATACGGGAGATTGTCGTCACATGTAGTACACAACCAGTACTTGCCAGAAATGCCTGCAGCTCCTTCAGTGGTGCTGTAGGTCTCTTGGCAGCTTCCCTGACCAGTTTTCATCTTGTCTTTTCAGCAATTTTGGAGGGACATCCAGTTCTTTGCAATGCCACTGTTGTCCCATATTTTCTCCACTTTTTGATGACTGTCTTCACTGTGTTACATGGTATATCCAATGCTGTGGAAATTTTTTTGTACCCTTCTCTTGACTGATACCTTTCAACAATAAGATCCCTTTGATGCTTTGTAAGCTCTCTGTGAACCATGGCTTTTGCTGTAGCAAGCAACTTAGTAAATGTCAGGAAAATCCTACTAGGACAGCTGACTTTTATTTGGGGTTAATCTGAGTCTCTTTAATTGATGGCAGGTGGGTACCCAAGAAGACTGAATGCTGTAATTAAATCAAAAGGTATTTCAACAAAGTATTAGTTTAAGGGTGTGCACACTTGTAACCAGCATATTGTATGTTTATTTTTTATATTTTTCCCTCAATAGATTTGTTTTTCAATTGAATTATACAGGTTATAGGTCACATTAAAGGTGGGAAAAGTTTTAAAATGATTTATTGTGGTCTCTTTTTTATATCACAAAACCTGGCATTTTAACAGGGGTGTGTAAACTTTTTATATCCACTGTATAATTATCTACCATGGGATGAGTAAGGCAAGTCGCTAACCAAATGGGGAAAGTTAATTCAAGCACAAAAAAAGGAAACTATCTAGGCTTAAAATGGCCTAAAAGGTCAGCTAGCCTTGTACTTGCGTATGAAGCTATAAGTGAAGGTTGATCCTTCAAAGCAGACAATGTGCACATGACAACATGTGCACATGAGGGGCAGCGCCATTCAAGACCCCTGTGCATAGGAGAGTGTGTTAAAAATGTAAGCCAAACAGCACAAAAAAAAGTTGTTCTGAACAGCAGCATGCTGAGACGTAACATTTTCTCAGGACACCAAGCAAAGGTAGACGATTGACTCAGGTCCATACGGCTACACCAAAAACAAATATGAAAAAATACTTTGCCCTAACTGTCTTGATGGTGCTCAACTTTATTAAACTTACCACATTATAAAAGTAAGAAAATGACCATTGCCTGTCTTATCCAATTGATCAAGCACTTCTCCCTGTGATCAAGCACTTCTCCCTGTTTCTAATATTCCTCCTCAAAATTATAGGTTCAGAGGTAGGCACTAGGCTATCTGCCAGAGGGCATTTATAAGCCTAGCCTGAGTGCGTCTACTTTCGCTGCCCCATTGATTAATTAACTGAGCCTCTGTCAAGCAGAGCCAATGAAGTGATCCCAGGGGTGTATTTTCTGTTACACATCCAGTCGTCAAGGTTTCTGAAGAGTGTTAGTGAAGGGATCTGCCTAATGTAGATTGGAAGTTTGTTCCAAAGCATGGGGAGTCTCTGACAGGAATCTCTCCCTCCAGCATGTTCTATTTATTGCTGTGGTGAGGTTTAGCTCACTAGAGTGTGTGGCTCGCAGTGACTTAGACTTCTTTAGGTGGAGCATGTCCATCAATTCTGAGTTGGACATGGCTTTGTAAGTCAGGCAGAGATCACCTCTTAGTAAGCGATATGCCACTGAGTACAGCCAGAGTTTTTTCAGTTGGTCTACACAGGACATATGTTTGAGGCCAGTAATCCTCTTGGTGAGGTACTTTTGTGGTCTTTCCAGCTGTTGGAAGTGTCTTGTGAGGTACATCCCAAATGGGGCATTGTACTCTATGATGGGACTGATGACTGATGAGTAGAAGGGCACTATAACCTCTTTTTCTAGATGCAAACCCTTTAGTAATTAGAGGGGCCACATAGAAGGATTGCCTAACTACTTTGGCAATATGATTGTCAAAGGCGAGATTACTATTACTATCTACCTGGGTCCCCAGATCTCTTATTACCTCTTCTGTATTAAGGGGGATGCCACCTATGTGGTAATTTGTGGGTGTTTTGTTTTTCCCAAATGGGATGACTGTATTTTTTGGCATTTAGCTTGAGGCCATGACTGACACCATGTGTCCGTCTCAGTAAGGCCTTTTCGGAGGATGTCCGTGTCAGTCGGAGAGTCAATTATGGCTCCCAGTTTGCAGTCATTGGCGAACTTGGTTAGCCATAGTCCTCCTGTGTTTGCCTGTACTTCTGAGAAGTATATGCCGAACAGTAGGAGTCCCAGGACCGAGCCTTGTGGGACACCACTTGTGACTGGTTTAGAGTCGGACCTGGAGCCTGCTATTCTTACCGCGTGAGTTCTGTCTGTAAGCCAATTGGCAAACCATCTTGTGACGTAGGGGTTTATGTTCAGGCTGGTGAGTTTTTCTATAATACCCGAGTGAGGAATGGTGTCGAACGCCTTGGCAAGGTCAAAGTAGGCTGTGTGAATCACCTTTCCCTCATCTATGGCCTTGGGGACTGTCTCAAAGAAGTCAACCAGGTTTAGTAGGCATGCTCTGCCCTTAACGAAGCCGAACTGGGTTGTGTCAAGTGTTTGGAGGTTCCCAATGTCTTTATTAATGAATTCCATGATGCTGCGCTCCATAGCCTTGCAGACCAGGCTAGTCAGGCTTATGGGGCCATAGTTACCAGGGTCAGTTGTGGCCTCTCCTTTGTGGAGCGGAATAACCATTGCTGTGCGCCATTCTATGGGCACGTAGCCTGTGTAGAGGCTGTGGTTGAACAGCGTGTTTGGGTTTGGGGGTTAGTTTTGTGCAAGATGCATCCTGGGACACCATCTGGCCCCACTGACACTGTGTTTTTGGCTTTTGAAAGGGCTGTTTTCACCTGTGCGTCTGATTTCCAGGACACTATACTTTTCTGGTATTGTTGTGGGCCCTTTTGGAGGTGAGAGGGTGGTGAAGTTTGCACTGAATCTGCCAGGATGTTGCCAATATCAGTAGGTTCAGTATATTTTGTGCTATTTTGCACTAGCTCAGAGCATATCTGTGAGTTGCCACTTAAGATTCTTGACATAGCTAAGCTAAAGAAGGCTTTGTGGTTATCTTTCAAATCCTTGGATGATTTTATGAGGGACCTTACTTTCTTAATGATACTGATTAGGGATCTCTTTCCTTCTTGGGATTTGCTTTTTTTCTGAACTAATTTACTCCTTTTATTGTATAGCCTGTTTATGGCAGGGGTCCACCAGACTGGTTTCCTTCTCTTAGGGGAGTGAGTCTTAGTTTTGCTAGGGATGGCATGATCCATGCATCCTTTTAGGTGCTCATAGAGTGCATTTGTAAAGGATTTTGCATCTTGGGCAGCGTTATCCTTTAGCGTGGGGGCTGTGAAAATTACCACCTCTGTCTTAAGTATGGTGAAGTTTACTTTAGAAAAGTTTTTCACTGTGGTTTCCTTGGTTGGGGGTGGTGGTGGGGTGTGGACATCCAGAGTGATTAGTTTATGGTCTGATCTAACCAGTGACAGGTTGCCCTCCGGTGTGGAATACCTGTCGCCCATGTTGGTGATGACCAGGTCCAATATGTTTTCACCTCTGGTAGGGGGAGTTTACCAGCTGATCCAGGGCGTTTGAGTTGATAAATTCCAGGAAGCGCAGAGCCTGGGAGTTTGTACTCAAGTAGTTTTCCCAGTTAATGGTAGGGTAATTGAAATCGCCCAATATTAGGGTGTTCGGTAGGACATTCATGTTTTCCAGTGTCTCCAGAAAGACAGAGTGGTGGTCCTGGGTCATGGAGGGTGATCTGTAGCAGGCCACAATTTGCATTACAGATTTGCCCGATGTTAGTTGCAAATGGATGATCACAGAGGTATCATGCTGCACCATTAACCTGGAGGTGTAGGTATCCTTGATGAATATGGATACACCCCCTCCTTTTGTGTTTCGGTCCGTGTTCTGTGGCTGAAATGTGTGGTATGAGTTGTAGCCCGGTAGTGCTGGAGTGCTCTCTGGAGCCTTGAACCAGGTTTCAGTTACTGCACAGATTTCAACGTTCTCCATACTGAGGAGTGCTTTGAGCGCATGCATTTTGAGATTTAAACTCCTGGCGCTGAGTAGCATAACCCTCATTGTTTTACTTGTACTGTTTATGGAGGTGGGTTTGACTTTTGAGCCTTGCCTAAAAAAGGCACTATGGGGGCAGCAAGAGCCTTGGCCAGTATTCGAAAGACTAGGGGTGACAGGTGCAAGCCATCTCTTGCGAAGCAACAGGGCTTGTTGAGTATGTCATCCCAGGCTGACAAACACTGGATCCCCTTTGAATGACACCAGAAGCTTAGACAACTGTTGAAATTGATCATTTTTTCTTTATACTGAGGTATCATTCTTGGTGAGGGCAGGATGCTACTCAGGGTCAGGGTCATACCTGCTTGGGCTACATGATCAGAGAGCTCTTCCATGGCTCTTTTCATGTAGTCCAGGAAGGTATGTCTCAGGTCATTCACATCAACATAAACAATGACAGAGTCATATTTGTACTTGTTCTGGAGTGACCAGAGTGCTTGTGTTATGTGGCGGATTCTGGCTCCCGACAGGCAGCTAACAGTAACCTTCTCCAGCCTGGTGAGTGGGACATCAGTGTGCCTGACTATAGAGTCACCTATTACTAGTGTGTTAGGTATGTTATTTCGCCTTAAGGGCTGTGACTGTGCGGCACATTGATTTTGTGTTTTATGTGTTGTCTGGTTTGTGACGGGAGGTGCAGGTTTTTTGGGTATCTGCTTTGGAGCTCTTGGATGCTTTTGCATGTTTTTATTTAGAGCTTCAGAGTAGGATTTAGTGTATTTATGTCTATTTTTTTGCCAGTGTTGGTTTAGTAGGTCTACGAGAGTCTGGAGGTGTGATGCAAGTGTTAACCTTCTCCTCATGACTGTCTGCTCCAGTTTGGCTGTATAATTGCATCTCTCGCATATTGTTAGTGTTTTGTGGCAGGAGGAGAGGGTTGTCTGTGTCCATGAGGCAGTTGTAACATTGCCTCAGGATAATATGCTATGCAAGACAATAAAGCACTACTAAAAGCACTGAAGAAATGAATAAAATCAGTGTTAATTACTTTCAGGGATTGGTTTTCTTCTGCAAAGACACATGCCCTCTCAGACTGTGCTGACGACAAACTTCATACCTCTGATAATACCGCATCACCAAGTTCTAGCAGATTACTTTGTTCTCTTTACTTAGGTATGTTTCCACTCTGTTACCTATTGTCTGTTTTAAGAAAGCAGCTAGAATGCAGTAACCAGGGTGGGTTGAGTACGAATCAAAAGTAGACCATTTTTCTGACAGTCAAATGGACCCTGAGAAAATTAAGTTTACTTAATGTAGAAAATGGAAGCAACTCTTAAAAGGCAAACACACAAATCACACTTACTGGCTGGGAAACAGATATTAGGAAGAACACAATGGCATGAGTCTTGACAAATGGGAATAACGTGATCCAGTACAAAATGTGTTTCTTTCATACTAAAGTTTGCAATGCAAAATGAAACTTGAATATGAGCAGAAGGTCTGCTTCATAAACTATACTGCAATATCACCTATTCTAAAATGTTTTAGGTTAGTTATCTTTTTAAAGAATGTCATCAGCAACTTTACATCTTCATTCAGTAGAATAAAATGCACTAGAAACCCGAGGGTAGTGACTGCACCTGCAATGTTCTATATGGAATGAACATTTTGCACTGTTCAAGGCTTGACACCAACCCATCTCCTCAGAAACATTTTATGCCACTAAATCTGTATATAAGAGAATTGCTTTTTATAAAGTAAGCAAGTTAGATGCCCTCGAGTCAAATTCAACTCATGGGGACAATATGGGTAGGCCACATAGGGTTCTCATGACATATTCGACTGCACTTAGACAATATTAGACTGCACTTCTCTCTAGTGCTAACTTTATGGAAACTAGACTGCAAATATGGTTTCCCGTCACTTCAAACCTGACTCGGACTTTTTGTCCTTATTCTTCACCCTAGCAACACCAAAACTACGACTTCTGGTTACAAAATACTTCCAAAAGAAAGAAATTGGCCTCAAAAATATAACTTGTGTAACATTATTAATACTACTACTTCACCTGCTTTCTGGTATGATGGTGTCATCCGCAGCCTGGACTTTTCCATCAAGAAGCATGTTAGGATAGCTATGGTAATAAATTACTTGAATTGATATACACATTAAAATACACATGGTTTGCCTGATTCCAAGATTACTGTGCAATAATGCTATAACTCAGTAGCTTTTTAACTGTGTGCAATACAACATGTACAGAATATCAAGCCTACAAAGAAGGCTGCTCAAATGGCATAAGACACTTCAAACAAATCTCTGGCTAATCCTAAAAGAAAAAGTAAATCATAAATGGTGAACAAGAACTCATTATACACATCTAGGCTTCACACATTGATTGCTTCCCAATAATCACTCAATTCACTATCAAGTATGCTGGCTTGGTGAGACAGCTATGCAGAATACAATAATGGAGCCCTGACTATTCCGTAGATGGCCACGGTTTTGTTAGTAGCTCAGGCAGTGGAGGAGGTAGACGGAAAGGAATGAAAGCAAAGGTCTAAGGTCACCTTGTCCATCCAAGGGGAAAGTTAGTAAGTGGCCTATCACAAAAGTACACCAAGCTGAAGTATTGTGAATAAGCAAAAGTAAGCACCCATAAGTACACTGGAGTAGCCAAGCAGTGCATCGAGCTTGATGGTGAGAGGCCCATTAAAAACAAATATCCTAACCTCCTAAAGGATGACAGTTGTTTTCCCATCTCTCAACGTCTCCTCCTCCTCCTAGCATTTTCCAGTTTAAGTGGGAAGAACAAATGAGATAATGGGGATCACTGCTGAATGGCTGGGATGAGGACAGAGGCTAAAAAAGAAGATTCAAAACATTCTGGTTTGTTATATCCCTCATGATGAATTATGATCAGGAGCAAGGTTCAATTTAGATGACTTTGACCTTTTAAAAACAAATGGGGGCTCTTCTTCAGACATGCTGTAACCCGAACATGACATTTTCTTCCATGTCCCGTTAAAATATGCCTTAATGCATCTTTCAAAAATCTATTGCTTGACCATCTCACAGCTATAGCTCACAGCCAGTATGTCCCTCCATCCAGCTACCCAAGTACTTTTTTCTTCTCACTTCTCTCCAGTGTATAATTTGTGAGAAGGTTCCCTTCCCGGCTGCTGCTAGCTCTGTTCATAATCTGTTTTTCTGCCTGGACTCAAACAGCAGCTTTTATTCATTACCGCACTTCTTTCCCATAAAATGACAACTGAAAAAGACATATACGATTCCCTCTAATGATACTCCTTATGATTTACATCATATAATGTATGTGCACCTTGATGTTCTGGCTTAAGTACTTTAATTTCAGAGGTGTATATTCCATTTGCTATTCACTAAAATAGCTGCCTGTAGTTTAATTGCGCTAACTTTTTGCTTACTTCCTCCAACAAGAAACTACCCTTTTTCCACCATTACTACTGAAAGTCATGCTATCCCCTCCGATACAACTGTAGATTTACATTTCTGTACTCCACTGCTAATATATATATCACACAGTTCTCTTGTATGCACTGTCTGTATATAGCAAGCTTAATTTATGACCTTCTAAACTGTACTGTGTTCACCTTTAATGTGTAATAATTAGTCTGATATAACTGCATCTGAACTGTATTTTATATACTTGATACTTGGAAACCCTTCTTCCTGGGCATCCAGAATGAAAGGCTTTTTGTCCAGTTGGCTATATCCAGCTAACTAACTAGTTGTGAGAAGAAATCCATGCATAGGTTCATAGGTAGGTACTATGCTATCAGCCCAAGGGCCTACGATAGCCTAGCCAACAAGGTTCCCTGGCTTATGCCACCCAAGAATGTTATTTTCCAGTGCCACTGTCGAGCAGGGACACAGAAGTGATCCCTGGGGTGTATTTCCTATTTCCCATCCACTCATCAAGATTTTTCTTGAAGAGTGCTAATGAAGAACTTTGCTTGACATAGATGGGTAGCCTGTTCCAGAGTATGGGAAGTCTCTGGGACAAGAATCTATCCCTCCAGCATGTCCCGTTTATTGTGGTGATAAGGGTTAGGTCCCTAGAGCGTGTAGCTCGGAGGGACTGGGATTTCTTTAGGTGTAGCATGTCCAACAGCTCTGGGTTTGACATAGCTTTATATGTTAGGCAGAGATCACCTCGGAGTAGGCGATATGCTACAGAGTAAAGCTGGAGTTTAAGAGGATAAAAATGTGATCCAACAGGCAGCAAAGCCA
>NC_056725.1:1258502555-1258595055 GCF_019279795.1 Protopterus annectens
ATGAAACTAACAGACTCCTGCTGTCATCTGGTCATATTTCAACAGCCACTGATGTAGCCTTGCAGAGCTAGTGTGCATTTGAATAAAACAAGATGAAATGCTATACTGACTCTCATAATTAGTTTTTATTGACATTAATTGGACACCTGAGGTATACATAGTTTATAAAGTATAAACGAAAGTAAACCAGTTCCGATAGAACACTCGAGTGATGTTGACAATAATCCACACGGATGTGTTATATAAAAGTAGTAAATGTATTGAGCACGCTTTTATCTTTGAAAACAAGACTTCATCAGAAAACAGCTAAAATTCAAAAACACAATGCTTTTATACCCTTGAGCTAATAGATAATTAATTAACAATCAATTACACATCTTCCCTATTGTATTTAAAGCAGCATACCAAGATTTCATAATTTTAAAAGTGTTTTTTTTTTAAAAAACTACAAATAGATGACACTATAAAAATACAATGAAATATGATTCTGGTACATTACATATACATTGATAATAATAACAATAAAATATAATTCTAACACATTCCATATAAATTGATAACAGTAAAATATAACTTTTTCTTCTTAAAAGAAGACGTCTAAAGCTTAATTGAGTGGTATTTTAATACAGGCATAATACTACATGCTTCATGTTAAAGTGGCAGTTAAGATTGAATTCCACCCACCCCCCAGGTATTAATGTCCGTCACCATGAGAGCCTATGTCATATACTGCATTACCAACCAAACCACATATCCAGACTGAATTTCACAGTAATTGAGGTTGTTTGTCTAATGGAAACTGGCTACCAGTTCTGTAAGCAAAGGTATTAGATTTTAATTTACAGAACGCAACTGGCATTGCTACATGTAAAGTCTTAATTATGGTGTTTACAGTATATAACTTGAAATCACAGGAAGCATAGCTGATAAAATCTTTTATTGAGGCACTTGAAAATTAATATGTAACTCACCAGATGCTGGTGCAAGAGTAAAAACAGTTTCAATTATTTAAGCCTTTCCTTGTACTCCAGCTCACAAATGTCAGAAATCTGCCTAGTGAATGATCTCTGTATGCTTTCCAGCCTCACAGCTGAAGACCTACTGCACTATTACCATCCAATCCAGAGTGTAACGTATTATATCTTTTTGTGTTAAACCTCCACTATCAATGGACCATTTATAAAGCTGATCCTCAAAAAAAGAAAAAAAAAATTCAGAAACTACCCTTTTCTACATAATTACTCTCAAACAATTCCACCTTGGTGTCACAAGTACATATTACGCACATAAATGACAATATCTCAAAGGAAATAAACAGCGAGAGACAATGTCAATGTCAGAAATGTCAATGTTATGGAGAAAAAGAAAACCTATAGTGTGTGATGGTGGTACACCAAGGAATCGGGGAATTTGACCTTTCCATGCCATAGCGCAATCTCAGAGTTAGTAAATATACTTACCAGGGTGCATGTGAGGACATGGGGGTCTTGTCCCCTGCAGAAAAGCTGGTTTTGATTTTTTTTTAGTTTTGACATTCTTATCATCTGTATTATGGCACTGAACATTCAGAGCATTCAATCTCAAGTCATGAATCCATACTTCCTTAGAAGGCGGAAACGTGGATATAAACAAAGTAAACCAAGAATGGTCCCAATACAGAGCCTTGCAGAACACCAACACTCACTACATTTGCTTGCAAAAAGATATTTCCCCAATTCTAGCTTTATATACTGTACTAAACAGTCAATGTTTCACCCAGGAGTTGAGTAACCCATTAATTCCTATCATCATCGCACAACAGTGATCAAATTTTTACAATCTCTCCTTATGTATACTGTACATAAAGTGAAGCCTCTAGGTCAGATTTTACTTGATTGTGAAAACAGCTGTAGAAGATGCAAGTTGATTTTTCAAGCAGTATCTTTGGAAAAGGGTTTAAAATAACCAAATATTCTAGGTTGTAATACCTATGAGATGGCTTGGTATGATTACAAGGATTCATACTGTGCCCCTAAAGAATGACTTACAGATTTCTGCAGACAACTCATGAATAAAGCCAACAGTAAGATAGTCAGCCTCAAGGTAATAAAGAAGCTAGAAATGGAAGCGTGCAAAAACAGCTGCAAATACAGCACATGCATGCAAATAATCACAAAGAAGTTTTTATTTGCGAAGGGCTTAAAACTGCTAAAAGCAGTGGTGAAGGTATGTAGGTTTCTCCTCGTAAAGCTGTGTGGAAGGAATCCGCTATTACATTTTCTAGCATTAGCAGTGGTTCTAAGAATGTTGCTATGGCTCCATCAGGTGCAAAATAATATCTGCAAACGAAGCCAACTTTTCTTGAACACCATACCAGTTATATCCTTGAATTTTCAAGTCTCTTATTTTCTTTTCCAATGATTATAAATATTAAAAAAAAAACTAAAAGGGAAAGTACATTCTACCTGCCTCCTCTTTTCAGACACAACTTATCAGAGAGGAACTCTCACACACTGAAATTTGCCCTGATCCCTCATATATCCTTCTAATTAACATTATTATTGTATCAGGAAATGCAAATGTTTCCATTGCCCTACTCAAAATCTCAGCTTTCTCTGTCAAATATTTGTTCTGCATCAAGACCCACCAATAAAAACAATATTTTCTTACATTCGGCTTCCCTCTGGATCATAGCTGTTCTATTAATTTTGTTAAATATTTGCCTCCCCTCCACAAAACCACACTGGTCCATATCTATCAATTTTGGCATCACCTCTACCATTTTTTCAGCCACTATATACATAAGCACCTTCTCAAATCAGCTCTTAATACGTTTGGTACCATAATGAATACACAGAAACCCCATGACAAGTAATCTCTTAAGCAGTTCTTTGGTATGAAGTAATATTTTTTGATGTTTATTCCAAACTTGTTAGAAAATGCCAGTTAAGAAGCTATTACATAATGACTGTTTGGTCCTGATCACAGGGACAAGATGGGAGTTTCAAGATGCTAACAAAGGTAGTCACTCTGGCACCTACTCTAAAGACTTAAGTTTAGTGATGTGTTATAATCAGTTACACTTCAAACAACTTCAGACAACAGCTTGGAGCAGTGCAGAAAGGCAAAACAGTAGTGTAAGGGTCAAAGGCTTACTATGGTGTAGAAACTATGTTCAAGTAGATAAAGGAATGCAAGCCTCCTTTCTTGATTGTCAAAAGTTCCATTGTGATAGCTATGTTAAACTAATCACCGAACAGTCAGACTATAAGCCTTAAGCTAATATATTTAAATAACCATCACATAAAACACCAGTTAAACTTCAAAGAATGTTACTGTGTATGCAAACGTATAATCTCCAAGTTCAGTACAAACAAGGTAAACTGATGCATATGAATGATACGACACACCAAGTACAGCAAGTATAAATATAATGTTACAGAACAATTTAGTTTTGTGCATTAATTCACAGTTGCCTGAAATCAGCTGCTATGATAAGTAACAATGCATGGGTAGTCAGATGATATTAAGTCACTACATTTAGACATTAGACAATACTTTTATATTATGAGGAATTTCCATGTATATAATTCTTAATGTTTAAAGGTGACAGAGTTATCCCTCAAAATTTGTAAACACAGTGCACAATTACAAAACACTGCTGTGCCTCCTGTGTTTACTATGTTGTCATGTCTACAGTACGATTCATAAACAGACTATCGCAAAATATCCATGGCCAGCAGGACTGTGGACTCACAAAGTAAAGTTCCAAAAACTGGAATAGTCGTCACAGCCAGTAGTAACCAACCAAAAAGTTTATTAAATCGAATTCCACAATATACTGTTAAGCGCTTTCACCCAGTCAAATACCAGGCTTCATCAGTACAGTATTCAGCCATAACCTACTTTAAATTGCAGTAACAAACCATGTGATCAGTTAAATGAACCAATACACATTTTTTACTCATTAAATGAAAACAGTACCAATTAAAATTGTTATATGAATGGTGAAAGGTGTGTTGGCTAATACTATCATTGACTTGAATATGTTCATTAGGCAATTAAATTTAGGAATCATGTTCAAGGGACAGGACTGTAAATAATGTGAATTGACTAGAAGTCTCTACAATCCTCTCATCCATCCTCCCATTTAATAAACTTTTTGGTTGGTTACTATTGGCTGTGATGACTATTCCAATTTTTGGGACTTTACCTTGCGAGTCCACGGTCCTGCTGGCCATGGATATTTTGTGCTGGTTTTTGTGTGCGATTTGTCATCCTGGTTTGTACACTCCATGGCTGAAGGAGTGGATTTGGACAAGTTTATGGATACGCCAATTATTTTGAGGGAAACCATTAATCCATTAGACAATTTGCCAGTTATTAGGAGTGAATTTAACAAGGTTTTTGTGTGTGATTTGTCTTCCTGGTTCATAAACAGACTATGCTACTGATATCAAAACATGCTGCTTCTAAGACGTGCTTATAGCTATGCATAATACACGCTTATGTACAAGGAGCACCATAGTTGGTAACTGGTACACTACAAAATTACAGTTATACATAAAAGGTCTGCCCTCAAAAACTTCTGTCTTCTAACAAAGTAATACGTGATTGGGTTACACAAGTACATGACACATCTTTCGAATGTAGAAAAGCAACAAGACAATACTGGAGGATTATGTGACATAACTATGCTGTTGGGTGTGCTAAGATGCCCTCAGGACTTTTTTTTTCTAATACATACTGGCTATCACTACTTTCCCAAAAACCTGCAAAATATGTAAATGTAAATTTGTTCACAAACATTCTACTGGTAGCATAAACAGAGTCAAGCCAATATAAACCATCATTGTGGAACAAAATTCAGTGAATATCAGTCCTGTAAAAAATACTACTACTGTAAACTCAAAACGCTAACTGCAAAAACGAGGCTTTATCCATCCATATCACCAAAAGAATACAATACAGAACAGCATTTCAACAGCAAAACCAAACTACATCCTTTTCCACAGCAGTGCACCATGTCTGCTTCTTGTTCCACCTTTACTGTAGGAAGCAATTCATGACTACTTAAGGCTCAGTTGCCGTGATGATGGAGCAGGTGCAACTTCAAGAACATGTAAATGACAGAATCAAGTTGCCCGAGTTTGCTATCATAACAGTGCTTGTGGGTAGGATGGTTTTGCTTGCACTGCACTACTTGCCTCCACTATGTAGACTCCACACTGGGATGCACATTTGCATCCTTTAATAAAAACATATGTATTGGACAGTGTCATGTGCTGTGCTAGTAATGCTATTTCACTATGGTTTGGTTTGGTTTGTACAATATGTTCTGTGGATATCTAGGACTTGGACTACTATGTTTAAATTCTTGCTGAGTCACAAAAGTATGTGATTCCTGGTCTACAAATTGCCAACCCTTGTCTGATATTACGTTATCTGGTATAATGCTTCTAGGAAAGAGAGATTTAATTATCATGATAACATTATGAACTGCTATTCTCATACAGATATACTACGTCTGGGTATTCTAAGTAATAAATCAACACAAAAAGGATAACAGGCACTTTATACTAAAACATTTCCACCACTACTTTTATCCTAGGAGAGAATATAGATATTTCATCAAGTAACATACAGCACAGTGGATAGTGCTGTCACCTCACAGCAACAGGTTCACAGTTTGATTCTCGACTGGAGGCCTTCTGTGCGGAGTCTGCATGTTCTCCCTGTGTTTTCATGGGTTTCCTCCCACATTCTAAACACATGCAGCAGGTGGATTGGATACTCTAGACTGGCCACAGGTGTGCGTGTACATGCGAGTGTGTGGTACGGAAGAACTAACATGGCAGGGCTAACCACAAGGTGATGCAAACATTGGCTCTAGATGATTGTCACTGCTTAAGTGGAACCCCAGCACCATGTGCAAAAATGGGAAAAAGGGTTTGTGGATGGATGTACACAGTCCAAACTATAAAAAAAACTTATAACAGAATAGGATAGCTCTGAAAACCTTTGAGTGTTACCTTTCAATTCTGCAATACAGAGATATGCATTTTTAGTCTGTTGAACTTTAACCATCACAGCTGTTACATTTTAAATCTAAACTATTTCACATTCCTTATTAGTCCCACTGAAAGTAAATGAAATGCTACGGAGTTATTGAAAGAAATGTAGCACATAAAGAGATTTTACTATAATAAAACCTCAAAGAATCTTCTTGAGTTGCAAACAAGGGAAAGTGCGAGAATGAGTGCAGACTCTGATCTTAATGCACAGAAAAGCAATCTACTACAGTTACTGGTCTAGCAGAACAAATGAGATCATACTATCTGCAAGCACCATTCGTCCAAGTACATACAAGAAACATAAAGCATCTTAAACAATCTGGTGTGGAAAAAGTTCATATGTTCAGCCATCAAAATTCTAAACCCCTACCTCAAGGCAAGGTATTACTTCCACAATGTTGCAGTTCCTGCTCACACTAGGAATTAATATTCAGGATGTGGAAGATTGAGCAAAAGCAATGACAGAACTTTTCATTAATAAGATCTTGTTAGTGGCAGATGGCACGGGCCAGTCTGAGTTTCATCTTAAACTACCAACAGATATGAGGCAAGACAGTGAAGATGTTACGCAGTTTGCATGTGAATGCAGTTATCGTGATCTACAGATCACAGTAAATCACCTCAATGCACTTAAATGAAAATACGCCACTCCTTTAATTATACTTTAGTGCACAGCAGAATGAAGTTTCTTACTTACCTGTTAAAAGGTATGAATTATACAGCAGTTATGTCTTGTTAACTGTTTATTTCACTTCAGGAATTCATTAGTTGTACTACATAAAATATATGTTACTGCTTATTAGGCATTCTGCTGTGATGCTCACCAAGAACTTGAAATCTCTTGATGTTTGCAGATACTGCTATGAGGCAGGCTTATTGGACGTTAATCTTTACCATATATTAAACAAGGAAAAACAGCAGATTATTTCACTGCTCCATAATATGAAACAATGTATGGTGACAAACAGTTGCAAAACTGACTATAAGAGTTGTTAAAGTGCTATCCCTATGCAAGAAGGGCTTTAACATGTCTTTATTAATTAAAGACAAGCATTATAATAACTCCTGACTAACAGTAGACCACAAAACAAGTAATGTCAGTTAAACAGTTAACTAACAACTTCATCATATAACACAAACATGGTCTACATAAATAAAAAATATAGGATAAACTTTATTATGAAACTAACATACCCCAAGATAATAACTTCAAGATGAGATTATACAAATATGTCACTCAAGTATAAAAGCAACACTACTGTAATTTGCTGACATCACAATGTAAGCATATTCCATGTATACAGTAGTGCTGCCATATAGCGGTATCATGTTACTAGCATGTCTCGTGTAGAGCAGTGCTGCCATATACTGGTATTATGTTACTAGCATGTCTCATGTACAGTAGTGCTGCCATATACTAGTATCATGTTCTTAGCATGTCTCATGTGTAGAGTAGCGCTGTTAAATACTAGTATCACATTGCTAGTATATCTCATGTTTAGAACAGTGCTGCCATATACCGGTATCATGTTACTAGCATGTCTTGTGTACAGTAATGCTGCCACACACTAGTATCATGTTGCTAGCATGTCCCATGTGTAGAGTAATGCAATCACATACTAACATCATGATACTAGCATGTCTCTTAGTAGTGCTATGTACTGGTATCATGTTGTTAGCATGCTTCATGTGTAGAGTAATGCTGCCATAAGGTGGTAATATGTTGCTAGCATGGCTAGTGTAGAATACTGCCATCATGTACTGACATTATGCTGACTATACAGAAAAAAAATAAAACAAAAAGAGAAAAATTACTAAGGTAAACAAAAACATAGTTATAAAACAAACACTATAGCAAACAATTCCTAGGATTCAGAAATAGACTCATCGCTCAAAGAAATTGCTTACTGAAGGTAGGTCAATTTTCGCAGTGGTGAAAGAATGTAGTTCAAAAACAGCTATGGCTGCAGTGAGAAAGCTGTCATTATAGGCTCATTAGCATGACAGCGAATCACAGTTTTGCTTACAGTAGTGCTGTTTGACCTGACAGAAGTAGAATTTTCCCTAGTGGCCCATGCATCACAATGGCAAAGGCATTCCCCTTAAACACACACAAACACGCACGCACGAAGATGCAGCCAGACAATCACACAACACCCACACAGTCAGAGTCAAAGAAATACTCAGCCATTCACCCATGCACGATCCAACAGACTCTAAATTCCCTACCTAAACCCCACTCCCCAGTAATATCATCCAGGAAAACCATGTGCGGCATGGCATAAGGTACTACAAACACTTGCAATCATAATCCCAAAACTTGAAAACAAGAGTTTATACTAAAGAAACTGGTTGAAGGATGTTCTGTATCCTGTCCTGTCCTGAGGGACAGAAACATGAACCATTCAGGTTCTGATCATAGCACCTATGAACAAGATATCCTGAGTGGGACTGATCTGAGACTTTTCCCAAACAAGTGTCGACTGGCAACCAAGAGAACAGCTAAAATGGAAAATCTATCTGCTGAATAAAACTGTCCCTCAAGGCTGATCTTTGTAGCCAGTTATTCAGGTATGGAAAACGTCTGATGTCCTTCAGAGAAAGAGAGAGATAAGACATCACCACTGACATACATTTGGGACTGGAATTGATAGTGCATGATCACTACTTCTAAGCAAATAAACCACCTTGATCTTTTGTGCTTTTGGTATGTGCAGATAAGCATCCTGGAGAATGAATAAGAACATTCAGTCCACTCTTGATACATACAGAAGAGGGATCCTGTGAAAGGACCCCTTTGAAGCAAAGATGTATATGCTACTCAGATGTGGTATGAACCTGGGGATGTTTTCTTAGGCACCAAAATTAATCTGGAATAAAATCTTTGTCTTCTGTGGTCTGCTGGGCCTTCCTGGATACCATTTTTTATAAGGAGACATTATATTTTCTTCTTTTCTCATACCTTCTGATAGGGTGCATATCTGGCGATGGCAAAGATGGGAATCATGGTTTGGACTTGAAGGATATGAAGTATACATTTTGATAAACTCTCTTATCCAACACTCTTAGACAGCCTGGTCCACAAACAGAAGTGGAGGGAGAACCTCCCAGTGACCTAGAAGGAGAGGGAGTCGCTATTGATGAGATTCACCCTTGGAGGAACTCAGTGTCCCTGAGAATGCTGTGACATATAGCCCATGGTCTAGAGGTGCTGAAATCATCTGGGAGGGGACGGGAGTTGATTCAGTATCCAGTTGTTGTAGGCTCTGCAGGGTATACCAAAAAAGCTGTTTTTTCTTCAGAATCCTTTGAGTTCTACAAAGGAAACCCTGCGCAGAATGATAGGTGACCCCTGTTGCTAAACAGCAATGGTCCCCCAAATGGTGCCCCCAAAAATGTCACTTTAGTGTCCTCAGTAAAGGTATTAAGGGATGACCAAATGTCACACATATCTATGCCACAGTCTGCTGCCCTGGCTACTTCTTCTGTGAAGATAAATACTACCCACACCATGAGGTTGTTGCCTATGCGAGATGTGGAAGTTTGATTGATGAGCTTCTCTTTGATAGAATCTTCAGGAAGGCCATATGCAATAAGAATTATTTCACCTAAAATGTCCCGTGAAAACGAAACACCTGTCCGGGATAATTCAGTACACGGAAAACCAAGAGAGAATGTGAAGGCCCACTCTTTCAGATTGTATACAGCCCTGGGTTTTTATAAGGGGTATGGAGTAACTGAAAAGTCTCCACCCTGGCAGCACAGTCTGACAGAGTACAAACAGCCTGTACAACTTTCTTGAACACAGGGCCACAATGTCTGGATTGTCCTAAGCTGCAGTGTTTATAATATCAACTAAAGGTATGATGACCAGGAAAATGCTTGGCAAGAATGACATGCAGTCTGAAGTCTTTCCTGAGGAGATGCAAAGGCATCCTTCAACAGGTGCATCAGGTTGCTAAAAGCAGGGTCCTCTGAAAGTGAATGAAAGTGGTGAAATGTTTCATGTTCATCTTCCATAAGGTCAATGTGGTGATATTTCCTGGTTCTGTCACCTGGAATATCATGAGTCTCTTCTGTACTGGAGGAAGAAAATTATATCAGCTAGCCTGAAGTCAAAGACATCTAGGTCATCCAATAACTCAGGGACATCACCACCTGAGGTGCTTGCATTTGAACAGACTGGTATTGCACTTGTATCTACCTGATCGATGCTGGTCTATCCCATGTTGAGTGGGCAAGAGTTGGATTACAAAGCACCTGACTATCTCAGCCTAAGCTGGTGTTGGAAGAACTGGTATAGGGCCAGCTTTAGAGCCCATAACAGGTCCAAGACTGGAGGCAAGAGACAAGTCTGTGTTGGAGGAAGCAATGTTAAATGCACTACAGACAGCGCACTACCAACATGGGACACTAAAGAAAGGAATTGATGCCAGAGGCACAACAGTGGCCTTGCCAATGCTGAAGGGCCAACTCTGGGAAATGTACATTCTCCAGATGGAATTCTGCCTCCTAAAGTGGATAACCCGTTAAATCACTGGGATCGGTGAAGAAATGTCAAAGTACTGACAGAGGAAATGAAGAGAAACCAAGCGATTATGCTGAAGCTCCACAATGTCTTGGGCAAGTTTCTCGAAGAGCATGAGAATTCCAGACTGGTGAACAAAATGTTCCTCAAGCTGGAATATGCAAGGACAATGCAGGAGTAGTACAGCCTGCTAGAGACATCACCACTATTTCTGAAGAAGGAGAACTAACAGGGAAAATTTTCCATCTAAGTGACCTGGACACCTGTACCAGTAGAAGGCATGGTTCTGATCCTAGCAAATTTTTTATTTAACAGCCCTTTCAACTTAAAGAAAGGCTTCTTAGAAGATTGAGCAAACCTGTAAGTTCAAGCCTTTACTGTAGAAATAAACTGAGAAGAGGAAGGAGATCCCTACTGTCTGCCCAAAGCAGCCACAAAGATGTTGAAGCTTTCCCTGAACTTGGCATTCTGATAAAAAGGTAGAGTTGCTTTCTTTACCTCCTCTGATTTGCCTTGATAAACTTAGCACAAATATCATAGGACTTGGTCAAATACTGAAGACTAAGCAATCAGTCACACTTAAAAGGAGAAGAAGTGCTGGCAAAAAAAAGTCCAAAGCCCTGAGACCAAATTAAGGAAGAAACCCTTGGTATGTTTAAGAATGGCACTTCCCTAACAGCTGGAAGGACCACAACTAGCAATAAAACTTTATTTAGAGACCAAAAGGCAAATAAAGTCACTAACCCATACTCATGAAATCAGATGCAAACAGAGTAAATCTCAAAATTTTACTTGAATAAGGCCCGGTGGAAAAAAACTGAAAACTGAGGAGAGGCAAAGAGTGCCATGGGTAAGAGGAGATAAAGCTTTCCCTGACTACGGGTGCATCTGACCAGAAGAGTACGTGATGATCACTAGAGTCCTACAGATTAATGAAGATTATATCAACTTAGCAGAACTGAATTTCTGTTCCTAACAAATTAGACTGAATAGAAGAGCACATTATATGAAACACAGTTACATTTCAAGATAACTCCACATTAACCAAAATGAATCAAATGGCAAATAGATGCCACATGACACGCAAGGCTATTTTTTTACTCGGTTGTACATCATATGATAAGCAAGATGAGGATTGGACCATTTCTGTTCCTTCACCTGGCCTAAACCAGTACTAGGCCAGCACATCCCATTTTTAGTAGCCACCAGCTGTAGTCCATATCCATGGGAGTGGAATACAGTCCCTCTAATAGCTACAGCACTCCCACCTGTAAGTCTTTATTATCATGTTCTTATATACAACTAGCTAACAGAGTACACATTTGCCACCTCCATAACTTCACTTGAAATTATTCTACTGTTGGGTGACCGACGGTGGAAGTGTAAGGTTGACTGTAGCAGTGGCTGTTAGATCACAGGGCAAACCTTTTAAGTTATGAAAGGAAAGCACCTCAGAGCACATTTTGGTCTTCTGCCTAGCTGCAGTAGTTGATCTGCTGTATACACTATCTGCTCTGATGTTCTAAAAAATTTCAGTGACACCTATGCCCTCTTAGACTCATAATGGGAATGGATTAGTTTGCTGGATTATACCCCTTGTCTCAAAATGTGAGGTGTATGATGCAGTATCCTGTTTACAAAGAACGTGCAGCATCTCTAAGATGACAGACATAGGACAGCCCAATCATTCTGGTCTGTTAACAAATTATACTCAACTCCATTCCAAATATCAAAATACATTATTCTCTAAACTTTTTTGTACTAAAAACAGTTGGGACTGTCACGTTGCTTGTTCAATTTTCCTTCTTTTGAAGTGCAGTATCATCTGCAAAATCTAAACTTGCTTTCACTGACAGCTGTCATAATATATGTAGTTCAGTTATGTTATTATTTTCATGTTGAGATATTTCAGGCTGAGTTCTCATTCTTAAGTGCCCCCCCAAGAAAAACACATCTCCAATTTCCAACCGTGCTATAATAGTCTTTACCAATTAGGCATTTTCACATTCTCTCTTTTCCACATAAATGTTCCTAGAAACAGGCCTTTAGCTTTCTTTCGAGTACAGAAGCGGCCTTTCAACAAACCAGAGGCTCATCTGCTCCTCTCTCAAGGTTGAATGCCATGTGACAGTTAATTGAAAGTAAGGACACTGTGGGAATTACTATTCCGCCTTATGCCATGTCCCTTTACCCAAGTGTATATTGCACAACTGCTGCCAATTGCCAACCCCACACGAGTCCAACCCTGCCTTCAGTAAAAATATTACAGCTCCAAACTTCCTCCTTGACAGCAGAGCTACACATCAGCCACTTGAACTCTTGACTTATCAATCCTCCAATATCAAAGACAACGTAAACTTTGTCATTTAGAACTACACACGTGTAGCCTAAACAAAATCAGTTAAATTCTTGAGATTACAAAGGAAAGCGAAACATACAAGTAGAGGAATAAACATAACTAACAAATACAATACTACTCCCAATATACACAAGAAACAGCACAGACATTTACCAACATTCATATGCAAAAAGAATACCCTTGCCAGAGTTAAATTAACTACCCCATTTAAAGTAATACAAAACACACTACAGATTGAACAATGCTAAAGTTATTTGTCTAATATTGCACCAGAGTGGGTTAGATAATACTGACTATGGATATAATAAATAAATATGGCACTTGGAATATACATAAGTAGATGCTGTACAAATAAATAAAAATTGACTTGCTATGTATCCCGACCCCTGGGACTAGGGCCACAGTTCAGAAGTCTAATCACTGTAGGGTATAAACTGTTATCGAATCTTGTAGTCCTGCAGCGGATGCTGTGATATCTCCTGCCCGATGCCAGATGCTTAAACAGTCCATGCGCAGGATGCGTGGTATCCTGTATTATTTTGGTGGCCTTTTGGATACTTCTTGAAGAATAAAGTTGTCATACTGATGAAAGACTGGAACATCTTACATTCTCTGCAATCCTCACGACTCTTTATAGCTCCTTCCTTTCTGTAACTGTGCAGCTTCCAAACCCCTCTGTGAAGTTGCAGGTGAGGATGTTCTCTATTGCAACTCTATAGAAGGTGGAGATTATGAGGAGGAAGCTTAGCTTTTTTTAGCCTTCTTAAAAAGTGGAGGCCTTGGTGCGCTTTCTTGACCAATTGGCTGGTGTTTCCCCGACCACCGAGAGAGCCTCTGATATGTGTACACCATGGAATTTCTTACTTTTAACCCTCTCCACACTCTCACTATTGATCCTGAGGGCTTAGTAGTTTGTTCTCCTTTTACTGAAGTCGAAGATAATCTCTTTGGTCTTGCTTACATTCAGGTCAAGGTTGTTCCCCTCACATCAACTGATCAGAGATGTCACCTCCTCTCTGTACGCCCTTTAATCCGCCTTTGTGATGAGCCCCATGACTGTGGTGTCATCAGCAAAGTTGATTATATGGTTGGGCTTATGTTTAACATAGCAGTCGTGGGTCAGAATGGTGAACAGTGGGCTGAGAACACATCCCTGGGGAACCCCGTTGTTAATCGTGATGCACTTTAATGTGTTCTTACCTGAACACAACCTCTGTGGTCTATCAGGAAGTCAGGGATCCATTTACAGAGATTTTACTGATTCCTAAATATGCCAGTTTTTCTATCAGCTGCATTGGTACCACCATATTAAATGCAGAGCTGAAGTCTATGAACAACATCCTCACATAATTGTCTTTGCCCTCTAAATGCTCAAGGGAGATGTGTAGTGCTACTGATATGGCATCAGACATGGATCAGTTAGCTGTGTACATAAACTGCAGAGGGTCAAAATCAGGAGGTAGGCATGATGAAAGATGGTTTTTGATCAGCCATCAAAACATTTCATAACAGTGGATGTCAGAGTGACTGGTCTGTAGTAATTAGGGCTGGAGGGAGTGGTTTTCTTAGGCAGTGGGATGACGTTAGTTTCTTGTAGCATGAGGGTACTTTTGCCATGGCAAGAGAGGGGTATTAAATATTTCCTTGAGTACTGTGCATAGTTGATCAGCATAGCCTTTTAACATCTTTCCCAATATGTTGTCTGGGCCAGCAGCCTACCTGGGGTTCACTCTCCTTAGCTCTCTTCTTACCTCCTCGGTGCTGAGGCTGAGTATTGCATCCTTCTCATTACTGGGTAGCTTTAGTACCAACCTGTTGTTTCTTTCCTCAAACCTACCAAAGATGATGTTCAAACTGTCTAGGAATTTGATGCTGTCATCACACTGTGCTGACCTGATTTTGTAGTCAGTGACCTGCTGTATGCCTTGCCATAGTCTGCTTGCATCCTTCATGTCTTCAAAGTGGCTCTGCACCTTTCTGCCGTACTCCCTCTTAGCCTCCTTTATACCCCCCCCCCTCAGATTACCTCTTGTTACACTTAAGGCTGCTTTGTCCTTAGCCCTGTAAGCTGCGTTTCTCTCCTTCAGAAGCTCATACACCTCAGGGGTGAGCCATGGCATCTGGTTAGCTCCAATAGTGATACTCTTGTATCTAACAGTACAACAATAATAGTAATAGGGATCTAATAATGATATATCTGGATCCATATCCAAACCAGGCTGCACACATCACAGGGGAAGAATGCTCCCTCTTAACTACTAAATACTGTAGCACTATAAAATTAGTATAAACCAGTATATAATGGCATCAAAGCATGAAAAGCCCAAACAACCTTCCAATAGCCTGGATAATGAATGTGATGTATATCGGTTTCTTATTTTCAACAATGCCGTGTCTACAAATGTCAGTTCAATACATTTATTATGTATGAAATCAGACAACTAACTTAATGATTAAATATTCTGTGTATCTCAACACAGAACTATTAATAAAACATTTAAGCACCTATAGATCAAAAGTAAAGTTTAGTGCAAAAGACATAAGCGACGCAAAATTCATAGCAATTTAAAAAGCATGACTGCCAGTGCCTTACCAAAATTCTCTTCATGTACACTAGACGCCTTTTACTGAACAGAGATCATGTTTCAAAGTCTCAGCAGAAAATAATGGGAAGTAGATAGCTACAGTACTGAGAGCAATTAAACACATGCTGAACCGTATCTGATCTTTGCTTCTGCAAGTTTTCCCATAGGGGTCACAATGCAGACACTACAGCCCAAGATACAAAACTTTATCCTGCTTCAGACTTATGCTAAGCAATAACAGTAATTACAAATTGTGGATATAGGTAAACAGTACCTATAGACTACTAGAGCAGTAATGTAAAATGTTAAACTTCATTATACCAAGAGCTATGTTCTACAAGTTTACCAAAAGCCTTTTTCAACTTGTATGTTAACATTTTTTTTACTTCGGCTGGTTGAACCAGCCCGCAAAGTTCATACTCCAACAGCAGTGCTAGTGAAGGTGCAATCTGTAGTCTAGTTTAGCCAGCTTAAGTAGGAATGAGACAACGAACTGCAGTCGAGAGAAACCTGCAGCGCACCACACAAATTTCCATACTGTGTACTGCAGACAGCCTGAATACATGGTAACGTTACCATAATGCAAACACTTCTGAGCTACACCATACCTACAAAAGGAATATTCAAATTTCCCACGATGTGATTCACACAGAGAAATGTCAAGGGCAATGTGCAGTGTCCTATGTTACAGGGCTGACAACTGAGGGCAGGAGGCAGCCTACAGCTGCCATTAGTAATTATACAAGAGAATCTGATGTGTGCAACATATGCAGTCACCTGCTAACACACAGCCAAATCAACACTGCAGGAGGTTACTGACACGACATTAAAATACATGATTAGATCTTACTTCGGTCTGGTCTGTAAGGAAACTGCAAAGTACTGGGGAAAGTCCTGTACCAAACAACATGCATCCCAATCAAACAACTGCTCAGCACGAAATGACAACAAATGACACATACAACTGTATGAATATTTATCAAAGGAGGAAAAACATCAAGTAGTTAAATGCCCTCAAACCTAAGTCCCACTATTATTACAGTTGTACTTCACTTTTTCTTCTTCAGAGATTTGGTTTGTTACCTACAGCATATGTGCTTCCAGTCTGCATCCATGCATCT
Organism: Protopterus annectens; assembly: GCF_019279795.1. NCBI lineage: Eukaryota > Metazoa > Chordata > Ceratodontiformes > Protopteridae > Protopterus > Protopterus annectens. The sequence continues at coordinate 1,258,519,202 of NC_056725.1, forward strand.
TAATGCTTGCTTTTTTTGCCGGTTTCTGAGTACATCTAAATGTGGCATGCACATCTAAGTCTGTAAACACTCATTTTATACATATGTGCATGTGCACACATACACACCCTATATATTTATATATATACATGCATATATGCAGTATTTACAACCTAATATCAACTTTATCAATTTCAGGATAGTTTCTACAAAGGTGAATATACCCTTGCAATTACAAAGCCAGCAACTTGATTCCACACCTTCAATAAATTTAATACATTACAAAAGGGACATTAAGCATTTTTTCCAAGGGGCTACTTATCTTACACCCATACCTCCTTACACACCCACACACACACACATACACACTGTATCAAACCAATGTAATTGTGAATCCGTACAATTACCTCCTGGTATTACTATTATTTGTTAATAAATTTAGTTTGCTCTGTATTATGTCATCCTACTAGAAAAACAACTGCAACTTTTTATTTATGTACTTTGTACTTTTTATATTGATGCATCAGCTTTTCTCCCGGGGCCTCTGCTGAAACGGGGTTTGCTGTTGCTGACCCAATCGGACTGTCCAAGTAAATAAATCATAGGATCATAGAAAGTTACTAGGCTATTGGCCCTGAGGCCCTTATAAGCCTAGCCAAGAGTTTAGCCCATGTTTAGACATGTCAGCACCCAAAGCCCAGGGACACAGGTGGAATCCTAGGGGTGTATTTTCAATTTCCCATCCAGTTATCCAGGTTGCGCTTAAAAAGGGATAATGAGGTACTCTGCTCGACATGGAGAGGGAGTCTATTCCACAGATGGGGGAGTCTCTGGGACACACATCTGTCACGCTAACAAGTCCTACTGATGTCACAGACCAGGCTGAGGTCACACGTGCGGGTTACTCAAGTTGAGCTTGACATGCAGAAATGCAGCTGTCCCATCAAGGTGGGGTCCAAGATTCCTTTGTATGCCAGGCAGAGGTCACCTTTGAGGAGTCTGTATGAAATGGAGTAGAGGGAGAGGGCATTTACCCTATCTGTATAGGGTAGATGTTTTGAGGCCCTAGATTCCCTGGTAAGGAACCTCTGTGGTCTCTCCAGCTGTGTTTTCCAAAGTACATGCCAAAGGGGTATTGTACTCAATAACTGGCCCTATTAAGGAAAGAATACAGGGATGTTATGACCTCTGTCACTGAATAAGATACCCTTACTTATGAGGTGGGCCATGTAGAAAGCTTTCTGTACAAAGGAAGCAACATGGTGTTCAAAAGTCAGGTTGCTATCAACATGGGTGCTCAAATCCCTTACGACTGATTGTGTGCCTAGGACGTTGTTATTAATGTGATAATATGTGGGGAAGTCACTCTCCTCAAAGGGGATGATGATGCATTTTTTGGCATTCAGCTTGAAGCCTTATTTCTGGCACCAGTCATTTGTTTGGGTGAGACCCTCTTGGAGGGCGTCCACATCACCTGGAGAATTGATGACTGCGCCCAGCTTGCAGTCATCTGAAGACATGGTCTGCCATAGCCCACTGGTTTTGGCCTGCACCTCAGAGAAGTACATCCCGAATAACAGAGCCCCCTAGACCAATCCCTGGGGTATGCCACTTGTTACGGGTCTACTACCTCAGGTGGTTTCCCCTATTTTGATTAGGTGGGCTCTATCAGTGAGCTAGTTTGGTTACCCATCTGATAACATATGGACTGATGCCTAGTTGAGAGAGATTATCTATTATGCCCAAGTGGGGAATAGTGTTGAAGGCTTTGGCTGGGTCAAGGTAGGCGGTGTGCACCGTCTTCCCCTCGTCCGTGGCTTTCGTGACTGTCTCAAAGAAAATCGACCAGATTTTATTTATATATTTATTTAAAATGTGTTAATCGGGAAAGTCAAACTTAGAATGAGTCAATTTTCAGTGGAGGCCTGGGGAGAAACGCTCCAGACGTATGCCTTTGTAACGTGGGAGGAAACCGGAGCAGCCGGAGGAAACCCACACGAATGCAGGGAGGACATGCAGACTCCACACAGAAGGCACCCCAGGCAAGAATCAAACCGGAGAACATTTAACAGACATGACCTCCACTTGACAAAGCCAAACTGTGTGGGGTAGAGTGTTTGGAGGTTGCCAATATCCTTGTTAATGAGGTCCATGATAATCCATTCCATGGCCTTGCAGATTAGGCTAAAGAGTCTATAATTTCCTGGATTGGTGGATGCACCACCTTTGTGTAAAGGGAGGACAGTGGCTGTCCTCCATTCGGCTGTGACAAAGCCATTACTCAGGCTTTGGTTGAATAGGGTGCCTAATGGTGCTGCAAGTTCATGTAGGATGCAGCCTGGGATGTTATCGGGTCCCATGGAGGCTGTATTTTTTGCCTTTGAAAGGGCAGTGATGACTTGTTCCCTAGAGATAAGGGGAGGGGGGCAGGTACTGGGGATGCCTGGATTGACTGATGGGGGGACAGAGGGGTGAAGTTTTCATTGAATACGTCAGCCAGTAGGTTGGCTATATTTCAGCATTTGTGTATGTGGTGTCCTTGACCATCAGGTCTGAACAGATCTGGGTGCTTCCTTTGAGACTGTGAACATATGTGAAGAACGCCTTATGATGGCCTCTAGTAGAGGTGGCCAATTTGGACTCGAAGTTGGCTTTAGAGGATTTCACTAGTGCTCTTATTTGCTTGTTCAGGCCAAGGTGAGATTGCTTCCAACTGGGCACCTGCTCCTTTTTGGTCCTGGACAGCAATTTTTTAATTTTGGTATATAGTTTATTTATTGCAGATGTCCACCAGACAGGTTTACTCTTCCTTGCGGAAAATGATTTTGTCCCGTCTGGTAGTCCTGATTCCATGCATCTATATAAATGCTCTTTTAGCACTTTCGTGCAGATTTGGACATTGGTGCCAGTTCCTATAGAGGGGGAGGGGGCTGTGAAGCTGTTTATACCACCTCTCAGGAGGTTGTAAGCAGCTTTGGAGAAGTTTTTTGTTTGATCCTAGCTAGAGTGGGGGTCAGGGGAGATGGTGACTTCAAATGTGACCGCTTTATGGTCGGATCTTACCAGGGAGGATGATATTGTAGGGGTGCTGCAGTAGTTACTCACATTGGTTAATACCAAGTCCAAAATATTATCACCTCATGTGGGGGTATCGACTAGCTGTTCCAAGGCATTTGCATTGATAAAATTGAAGAATCTCTGGACATTTGTGTTCTGGCATGAGCAGTTTTTCCAATCTATGGTTGGGTAGTTAAAGTCTCCTAGTATCGGGGTAAAGAGTTGAATCTTGATTCAAAGAGGTCCAGACAGGTGGAGTGGGCATCTTGAGTCACATTTGGGGGCCTGTAGCTAGCTATGATTTGAATAGGGATTTTGTCAATGGTTAACTGCACCTAGACTGTCTCCTGTGCATCATAATGTTTGTCCAGCCTGGAGGTGTGCATGTCTAATACATACTGAAACTCCACCTTTTTTGGCTTTAATGCCCACAGTTTGAGGTCTGAATGTATGGTAGGATAAGTAACCAGGTAAGGCTGGGGTGCTCTCTGCAGCATCTTCCAGGGTTAAGAATGCTTGCAATGAGCACAGTTTCATGTTTAGACCCCTAGCATTTAGCAGCATGACCTTTAATTTGTGTTTTGTTGAAATTTTTATGTTGGTAGTAATGACCTCATGACTTTTCCTAAAAAAGGCACTATGGGGGAACCTGAAGACCAAGTGAGACAGATGCAGGCCATATCTAGCAAAGCATTATGGGTCTATCAATCATCAGGAGGTCAGGTATTGGATTCCCCAGGAATGACACCAGAAACTAAGCCAATTGTTAAAATCAATCATTTTCTGTTTGCATTGAGGCATCATTCTGGGTGACGGTAGAATGCTGCTTAAGGCTAGGGACATACCTGCCTGGGACACACATGCAGTGAGCTCAATCATGTCTCTCTCTTCATATAGTCCAGGGAGGTATGTCTCAAGTCATTCACCCCAACACTGACTATGACAGTCATAACAGTACCTGTTGTTGAGAGGCTTAAGTGCATGTGTGATATGGCAGATTCTGGCACCCGACAAACAACTAACTATAACTTTTTCCTTATCCAGCCTGGTGACAAGCACATCTGTGTGTCTCGCAATGGAGTCTCCTATGACTAAAGTAAATGTAGATATATACATATGTACATTATTTATAAAACTTACACTAGGTACGATCATGGAGAAATGAGCAGAGTGAAGCATCTCCATTTCAAAGCAACACAATTTTACTTTAGGGTAAAAGACTAACATGTGATATTAAAGCGGCTTTTAATATACTGCTATAATTTTACATACTAATCCTAAACCATACGATAAAACTGTTCATCTAGTGCATTCAAACACCACACCATATCCTTCTGCAGTAAAAAGGCATACTTGAATATCAGAAAAATTGAATAAATTGTTGGACTTAACCCAACAATCGGGTGATCATAGCAGTTACATACTCACTAAACGTGTAAATATATTTGTATTTAACTAGCAGCATTCACAGACATTTGTTTAAAATATGGGAAATATTTCTGGGGCGTTTTCTGCACAACAAAAATAATAGGTAACATTAAAAAAAACACACTGCTCATTTTGCAGGTAATGACACACCTGCCATCATTTTCTATACTGAAGTTCTTCAGTTTTGAGAAAAAACAAAGAAAACTATTTTTATCTTTAATAAAACAGAAATACAGGAAACTACGATCAGACATTTTAGCTTGCACAACTTTCTCACTTGTTATCCAGTTTCATATTTTAATAAAAACATTATCTTTCTTTTCTATTTACAAACCTATGACGTAAAGCATTGCTTTTATGGATAAATTATGTGCTGAATACGTTTCTATATTAGTGATTTTTATTTATTTGATTACAAAATAGGAATGTTAAAATAATTAAACTATTGCAATCAGCTCTCTGAATGTTAATAAGGAAAACAAAAGGATACTTCAGATGACAGTCACCATGATTATTTATTCTTCTTCTTGTGTACAAGTTAAGTGCCTTTGTACTATATTTGTTTAAAACTGTGTTAGGATTAATTTACACTAGTTACTGACTATTTGGGAAATGTATTAGACATTGTTTCTGTGATTACTTTTTAACTTTGTCAAAGCTGTTAATGAACAGAAACAACTTTGAATGTTATATTAAATTTTAGTTTGAAAAGACTGCAGCAACATTTTTTTATATTTTTTATCCTTCAGTATACAACTCCCATTTTAGTTATATCGCTTCATTTCCTATATGAACATTTACCCTTTTTAAATTATCTTCTTCACGCCATGTTCCCATTGCAGAGTTATTTATAGAATCTCTCACTCTTGAAAACTGTTACATCTCCTTTGTTTTATCCATCATTTTCTTCTTGACAACAGGAAAGAACTTCATAGGAATAATCTCCCCTGTATTTGATGACTGGTTGCTTCTTTCCTTGCCACCTTTCTCTTGCTCCGATTCTTCTTTTTAGTTTTTCCTGTTCATCTTATGCCTATCTAGGGTCGGTGTAGGTTTTTAATCCAAGTGGATACAAGATTCAAAAATAATGCAGGATACAAAACCTGGAAATTAAATTTAAATTTCTCTACAGAGTCTTGGGAAAGAAGAAAAGTAATTGTGTTTTTAATGAAACGTCACTATCCACTGAAACCCTTGTGAATACAACCTTTAAGCTTGTTCACTTCCTCCACAAAACAGGAAAAAATCCCCCTTTAAATCAAAATATGTATTTGTTTTTTTCTCAGGTCTCAAATTAGGAATATTTTTGTGTGCTCTATTTTAACATCAGTAATAGGAAGTCCAATCCATGTGGCGAGGCATTTTATCATAAAGTCTTCACGATCCTTCCCTTTGATTTGTTCTGGTACTGCTGTAACCCTCAAATAGTCTCTGCATCAACTATCTTTGAATCAATTAAATTCTGTACCATTTAATCACACTTTAATTGCTGTTTCACCATTTTATTTCATTTCCTTTTCAGTGGTTTGCTTACCAGTTTTTTCATTTGAATGCCTGTTGAAACATCTTTTTTCTGAAGTCTTCTGGTCTTTGTGTAAATATTTCAACAGGGAATCGCTTATTTTGAAAATCTCAGCATGCATTTGGTGTTTCTCTCTCTAAAGTGACAGAAATTTCTTCTTTCAGCTGCAATTACCATGCTTTTCCCAACTCTACACAGTCATGCTGCTTATAGCCTTTCGAGTTTTCACTGTTGTTCTCTCTTTTTACTTCATCTTTTCTCTTCTTCTATATGCCACTCACACTTTAGCTACCATCTCCTGTTAACAATTTACAGTTGTTTGCAGGCTTTTGCTGTTGCTAACTCTGCTCAGGGCACTGTTTTTAGCACCACTGCAATATTTGAATCTTTCCTTATTTAAGCTTATTTACTATATTTCGTTCCTCCATTTTTCTGTTTTTGTCTGTTTCATTACTCATCTAGTTCAACTTAAAATCTCTAATATCACTCCTGCTCTCCATCTGTTTTTCACTTTTTCCCATTCACCATTGTATAGAGCCAAAGCTTTCTTATCTTCCATATTATAACTTTCTAGTCAGCCTTAAAATTCAGTTTTGACAAGCTTAAAACATTCTGCTGCTGCTGTGTATAATTTAAAATCAAGGACTACCAACCCACTTTGTACTGGGAGTAGCCTTATAATCTTCCTAACAACCCTTGATTTATCACCCTGTCAAATAAAATCTATAGCTTGTTTTTTTTTTTTTTATACAAAATTTGTTGGAAAGGAGACAAGTAGAACGCACAGAATCAGTGGTAAAATAAACCAGTCTAAAGCCTATACTCTTTATATGATACACAAATACACCCCTTTCTATCCTAAAACAAACAAAACAATCAAAAGTTTTGTCAAAGATGTCTATATGTCTATATTAGTTAGCTCTGTTGATGCTGCTAAGAAACTAGTCAGTTTCATTCCCAGGTAAACTATACAATTAGACTCCTTTGGAAATAGATAATGCTCATTCTTTTCTGGACCTGTGAGTTAATTTTGTACCTTAAAATCACCCCCCCCCCCTTTTTTTACATTCTGAAAATACTACATATGACTCTTCATCAGGGTCGGACAGCTATACCAAGAGATCATCTGCATATAAACAAAACTTTGCATATCTCATCTCCTATTATGTACCCGTTAAAAGTACAATCCCTTTACTGTCATGGACAGTAGTTCTAAATATAATGTGAACAGTAAGTGAAAAACTGGGCATACCTGTCTTGTACCTCTGCTTATGCCCACCATCCTTGAAACCCCTTGACCACTTTTATTTTAACCTTAAAATCCTTATACATGGGGTCGGAATGTCATTTCAACAGCGACAATCATCTAGAGCCATTTACACCACCTGGTGTCTAGCCCTGCTGCTGTAGTTTTTCCAGACCCCAAGCCCCATGTGTAAAAGTGGGAAAAATGGGTTGTGGATGGATAGATCTTTATACAAAGCCATCATTAGATCCACAAACTGTTGGTGAACCCAGATGCCTGAAACCTGATATGTGAAAAGTCCAGTTTACATGATCGAATGCATTGTTGTCATCCATTCTAGCCACCAGCAATAACTTGGCTGAACTGGTTGTATCCTCCACTACCAAAAAAGTGGTAATTAAATTGTCAAAAGTTGTTCTTCCAGAGATAAATCTAGTTTGATCATGGTGTATACATTTAAGAAGTATACCTGCAAACCTTTTACCCAATAATGCTGTAAAAAAAAATAATTATGATTAAACAGATATCCTCTACAGGATCCTACTCATTTGGGGGGGGGGGGGTCTTTCCCAGGTTTTAATATGAATGCAACAGTGGCATATTTACACATCGCAGGGATTTGACTGGTGATCATAACATAACCCCGTGGTATATCTTAAGATCACCTATGGTCTGTCACGTACAACCATATGTTATAGCTAACCACTAAGTAACTGTAGATCTTAAAAAAGGCCTATTAAGTGCATATAGGTACTGCAACTAGCACTCTAGGCATCTGCTCCATCTCTAGCCCTGCATTACCCTCTCCTTGCTCTTTCCCAAGAGGAAGATGTAAGGATTAGGTATGACATTCAACATATTCCAAAAAGAACAAGGGCAGACTTAGTGGATAAACCAGCCCCAACAGAAATCAAAATGCGTATTTGTTTTTCTACACCACATTCTCTCTGATGACTTGCACTATATTACTACTTCAAACAACACATTTCAAGGTTCACAACCTTCTCTGTGTATTACTACTTCAAACAACACATTTCAAGGTTCACAACCTTCTCTGTGAAGCAGTATCTCATCAAGTCCATCTTGAATCTTCAAGATGTCATCTACTTGCCCTAGCCCAACAGCTGTGCAATACCAATTTGTCCTAACAATAAGGTGCCCAAAATACACCTCTTTCTCTTCTGTCTTGTAGTGCCCAACTGAGTGGCATGTGCAAGCCTCTCCTCCTACTATAGCACTGATTACAGAATAAATGATTTTATATACTTATGTGCTAACTACATGGGTGAGACATTCCTAGGACCCTTTTCATCCAAAAGCAAAGCACAATAAAATAATGCACCATCAAAAGTTGTTTGGACAGGGTTACAAGTCATATTCTATGAAATATCGAGACAACACAGAATACAGCCAATGTATGCAGTAATATTATCACAGATTAAAGAGCCATCAGTACAAATGAGACAGGCCATTTTTGTGTATATGCTGTCATACAAGTAAGGATTATTAATGCATCCAGAGATTCTTATAATAATCTGTGAGCCTGAGAATAAAGCTCAAGGTAATGCTTTCAGTACATCCAAATGTCATCGGTGTCTCTTTATAGTAAACAAAGCTGTAAGTTGCATCTCTCAACATAAGCTACCTTAAATTATAGAAGAATAAAGAAATTAAATGTCCATAATTAAATCTCCCTCTCACTCTCTTTCTGCATATACGTACATAAAGAAATTAAAACTGCTAAGCATAATGCATACAGAGAGAAATTAAAACCTTTAAGCAAAATGTATCTTTTTTATAAAAAGTGATCTGTTTTGCAAATGAAAATCCTCGGTCACATGGTGCCCATCAACATCTATATTAATATGCAAAATCAGTACATTTTATATTTTATCAGCTCATCATTTACACTAATTTCTTACTCCTTAGTGTAAAGTGCAATAAATAAGGCTGTCTTCTTCTTCAGAGATGGTTGGTGGTTGATGGCTGGTTCTGAGGAAAAAGGGCAAGGACTAGTGACGTTTATGCTGTATTTTACTGAGAAGAAACCACATATTTCCCCTAGAACATCTTGCATCATGGAAAGGCCTTTTCAGATGCTCCAACTGCCCCAATCAACCTTACTGTCAAATTTATGAAGTACAAAAGACATCTTTTATGTACAAGAGAAACTGTGGAGCTAAGACCATGTCACATCAGAAATTCCCCAAACGCACACACACATATGCATGCACACATGTATACACACACACACACACACACACACACACACACACACACACACACACACACACACACACTGTCCCTGACATAAGCCTACAAGCTAGCACACTGCAGAAACAGCAGTGGAAAATAAAGGAAATGTATGTTGATGGACTTCTGGTGTGGGAGTCAGAGCTACAGCAGCTTACTTGTGAAGTTGTAAAGCACCTCTACTAATTAATGCAATCCTAGTAGTCAGAACAACGTCTATACAGTCTGTTCTTGGCTCAAGCCATATAAACTCTTTTGCTGCATGTTGTGATCCATCAGCCATTTTGCCTGTGCTGGACATAGTAATACCTAATAATGTGCAAATGGGATGGCTACTGAAAATTCTTCTGCAGAAATGTGCCAGGCCTTATTACACACTTCCCAGTACCCACTAATTTAAATGTTCAGTCATCCTAAGTGTGCCTGAAAATTAAACTCGAATCAAACTAAAAGCAGCAGGTGTGATGTAAGCAAAATAAAACCTCAAATTCGTCTGCTCTACTTTCTGAAGGTTGTCAGGCTTAAGCTCCAAGATGTTTAATGTGGGCATTCTGTACTGGCTCTGTTGTATGAAGTTCCAAGACTTCAGTAACAGAATATCCAGTACTGAAATGTTCATTTTATGCAAGGCAGACTTCAAACCAGAGTCAGAAAACTGGAAGACAGAACTGAAAGAACTAGACAAGCATTTGAGAAGAAATAACACCATAATGTTTTCTTGCTTGGGGAAAAAGAGGGACAATATTCTGCAACATGCATGCAGAAATACTTCACCAGAACTGTTGGACTTTTTACTTATTTAATCAATACAGCATAAAATTCCATAAGACTGTATCCTATTCCAAAAGCTCCTTCACAATGTTTCATAATTAAATTCCTTAACTTTAGGCATCACCAAGACATCCTGGATATGGTCACATTGCTTTGACTCATCTTGGGGCTCTACAAAGATTACTTAATGGCAGATCTTCCCAATCAGTTATGATAAAGACATCAAAGTACAAAGCTGTATGCAGTAAGCTCTCAGCAACCTTAAAATTCAGAGAGATACCCAACCAACTTACAAGTACTCTGCCAAGATGAATGGTATTATTTCAAAAATGCAAAAGAAATGCAACCGAATTTTAAACTGCTTGTGCCTTAATTTGTTCAAGTGAGTATTATTCTACAATTTCCCCTCACAGTTTACTACAGGTTACACTTAATACTGTAAGGTGGCAATATTGTCTCAAAGAGTTAGGTAAACAAACGGCTGTAACTAAGGAATTATTCTTTTCAATAAAGAAAACATGTTTAAAGTATAATGCATGAAAAAACTAATATGGTTTGTTTTCTTTTGCATTAATGTATGCATGCCTATGTCTTTAGTGATAATTCAATAAAAGTGCTTAAAAACTAACAATTGATAACTTTTCTCTTAAAAACATGGCATTATTTTCTCTATTGTCTGAGCAAATTTTGAATCTCATTCAACGAGATGCGGTGGAGGTCTGTGGAAATTTGTCTTTAAGTAAGCAGTTTTATTTATTTTTAAAGTTTTATTGCCCTTTCACGCATCTCAGTTTGGAGGCTGCATGCTCACTTGCTCAATCTATTGCTACATTTTGTATTTACTTACAGAGTTTTCAGAGTCCTAAGTGTGCAAGTGTGGTCTCTCTTCTGTGGGGAGAGGATCTTCTTTATTAATATACGCGTTGTCTAGGCTTACAAATGTTTGCATACCTTCCCTTAGAACTTTTAGTGGTTGGTGGGGGCGTGGCTAGGATGCTGAACTGATAGCTGCACTTCATTTCAGCTCTCTTACCTCAATACAATTCCTGACAGGAATTTTACAAAATAATATTTAATTTGAAGAAATTTTTATTACTAACTTATTTCTAATAACTCTGAGCATCTATAAGAAAAATGTTATTGTCAGAACTTGAACAATTCCTGTCAAATTAATTACTGGAAAATCAGCACCAATATCAGCTTTACAGCATGAGTCATCTAAGGAATACAGCACAAGACTCTTCTCTCAAAAAAGACCTGCAGTCTCTCATTACAAATATACAGGAACTTACAATAAAAATCGACAAGATGGACAATAAAATAGATACTTTTAAAAGAAAAGTGCTCACAACAACTGGAACAGCTTCAAGAAATGTTTACACAGCAGAAAGGACAGATATCACTTATTGAACAGTCATTAAGTGACACTGACACTAGAGTCCAAATAGAAGAACAACAAACTGAATTCTTACTTCAACAGAATACATATTTACTAGAAAAGCTTGATGATATGGAAAACCGAACAAGAAGAAATAATATTAGAATATATGGTCTACCAGAAAAATCTGAAGGGACAATATGATAAACTTTCTTACCACCTGGATACCAGATGTAACAAAAATACCTGAAGCTCTTTCATATGGTATAGAACGGGTGCATAGTTCACTAGCAGCTTCTGGAAATGCTTCTTCTCCGGGTAAGAACAAGCCGAGATCTATAATTGTGAGACTTTTTTCTACACAAGATAAAGATCTTATATTAAGAAATGCTTGGGCAAATTCTCCCATCAAATACAATGATTCATTAATAAGATTTGACAATGATTATTCTACAAAGGTGGTTTCAAAAAGAAAATAATTTCTACCAATAAAAAAACCTTGAAGAAAAAGCAACTGAAAGTCCATCTTTTATTTCCAGCAAGACTGAAAGTTTTTCTACCAAATGGAATAAAAATCTTTGAAACAGTAGATTCAGCAATAAAATACCTTACCAACAACAACATCCTAACACATGAAGAATCTATGGACTGGACAATAAGTACACTGAAGAGAAATGCTGAAGTAAATAATTTGAAAACTGATGAGCAAAAGAAAAAAAAACTAAAGGACAAATAATCTTACATATGTTATATTCTGTAAAAATCTAAAGAATAATACTAACAACAAAAGAAAAGTTCTTACTGTCTTCAAGTTACACCAAAACAGGTACTGTTTTCAATTATATTTTAAATGTCAAAATTAGAATAAATGTAAATACATTTATCTCAAATCACATCAATATACTAAGCATAATTTAAACATTACTCTATTTTTCATTATTATCCATCTATTATTTTCATATTCTTAATCAGAGTAATCAATGCATAATAATGTTCCCAAATAGTTTATTTATTTATTTATTTTCTCTCTTTGTGTTTTGTTGTTTTTATTTTTCTCTTCTTTTTATTAAATCTTCATTAACTTATAATACTTTAATCAGTATATGGTTATATTGCTTAATAGGTATAGTAATGGCTGCTATATAACTTATTATTAGTTACATCCCTGATAGTATTACTTTTTATAAGTTAAAAGTGTACCTGTTTGGATAAACGCTAATGCTGGGCATAAATGTGTTGCTTTTGAAATGAAGTATTTCAGTTAGGATGTATCATAAGACTACTTTAAATAATCTTAAAAGATGTTCTGCCTTTGACCCATATGCACATACTGATATAGTCCAGTGAAAAAATATGTTTTAAGTGATATTTTGAGGCTATAAGTCATGTGTGTTGTGGCTCCAGACATCCGGAGTTGAAAGATGCTTGTGACTAGCTTAGATATCCTGTTGTCTTTTCTTTTGTAGAGAAATAAGGCATACCATGTTTAAAATGCAAAGTTTGACAGTTGTGAACACTACTCCGTAAACTAGAGTGCTTGCATGCCACTACATGAGTTTGTCACCAAATAAGAGGAGGGAAAAGAAAAAAGAAAAAGCACATACCTTTTCCCGCTTGGTTCTCGAGACAATTTAACAGCCACAAACATCACTAGAAACTTGAGTTACTTATTGCTTGTCGCATTTACTTGTGTACGCCATCCCCTGACTCTTTCTAATTGACGTCTAGTCAGAAAATAAGCTAGGTTCACATTTAAAGATACAGAAACCTAAATTCCTTTTAAGGAAACATAAATAATATAAAAGGTTCATATAAATATACACGGATATTTATTTTTGAAGCACTTTCAGTTAATGGCTACTGATGTCTTCTAGCACCTTGATAGATAAGGACATATATCTGCTTGTCTTTCTATCAGTTTAGATTTCCAGACATTTCAGCTATCCCTTACTATGTTTTATACAGCAGAGTTTAAAAAGCAGAAATTAATCATCAGCAAATAAAATCACTGCCGTTTTACAAATTCTCTAAAGAAACTAGTAAATGTCAAGCAACTGACAGGTTTGTTTTGGGGAGGGTTGCCATTTCCCACGCTGGTGCTCCTGCAGAATACTACTGATGTCCTGCTGCCAAGGTATGCCCTCGGGTGGGCAGGTGGGATGCAACAAGAAGGTTGGATGTGCATTTGGCAAATCAAACATTTAGATGGCGTTATGGTATACTAGATGGAGAAAGTGGAAGCAATGATTGTATAGGCAACTATAATGAGTAACATAACAACAGTGGATTTGACCCGTGTGTCAATTATACAATGTTTATATCCCATGTGGCTTTGGGCTTTGTCGAAGCATCTGTGTTCTACACACATATTGTGTTGGATCTGATTTGAGTGAAGGGGGAGAGGCTTAGCCCACACCCTAATTTGTTACTGGGTTGCCATGCATTATGGGCATGCATTGTGGCAGGTACTCAACGGGCTATCCATCCTTAGATGGCTCATGCTGTTCCCGTTTGCTCATCTGAATGGTGACTGTGGCTGTGCTCTTCTTGTTATGTTGCCTGGCTGTGGCTTCACCCTTCTTATAATATTGTCTGGCTTTTTACATTATCAAGAATGACACAATACTAGTGTATGCAGGTATATCATGTTACTGTTAGTGTGGACAAGGATGCTTGACAATGCAACTATGATTCTTGGACCTTTCTGCAGACGGGTGTGTTGTCTGGCAGTTGAGAGCCTGGTTGTTCCTGATCAGCGGACCTGTATTTTTGTGTTTCAATGTGACTGCATGAAAGGATGCCAGTATTTGTCTGCAAGTTTGGTGAGCAGTAGATTCGTTGGGGATTGATTTGAGGAGACACTTGTATTATGGCTGGGGCACTTGACATTTGATAAATGTATCCTCTCAATGATGCGTTCTGTCTGGTCATTGGCTGTAAAACAGCTATTCTGAGAAATATTGTTGTGGTGCCAGTTAATGATTTGGATTAAATGTTTCTATATACAGTCGTGAAGCAATTGCCAGGATAAAATGGTACTCTTGCTGTGCATGGATCATCGTGGCTGTCCTCCGATGTTGGAGGAAAAACAAGCTTCTTGGACACCTTTTTGACGTGGTAAAGGTGTTACCCCATGGTTTGAATACGTTTTGTCTCTTTGCTGCAAAATGGGTTGGGAATTTTGGCCTGTAATATTTTCGTACATGGTGGTTTGAATCTTGTCAGCTTCCATTGTTTTGATGTGTTCTCCAGTATACTTTTGTTCGGTCATAGGATTGAATTACTGGTGTTGAGTAGGTCAGGATTGTATCTCCAGCACTTGTTGTCAGCAGATAGACTCACTGGTTGGGTGTCAGTCTAAGCTGTGGGAGTTGATGTGTGATATACATAGATGTTTGCTTTGAGGGTGTGGTCAAGTGCGCTGCAGTTTTACCTCTGTACTGTGTCAGTTTTCATTGTGCAGGGTCCCTCTGAGGGTTGATGGAAGTGTTGGCAACAAGACACTCAATCAGGTAACAACATTATGAGTGGTCTCTTGGATAAGGGAGCTGTCTAAATTGTGATCTTGTTGTCTCCAGCCATGGGAATTGTCATTGAAAAGCTGAAAAATGCAATCAGAGGAACATATTTAATGTCTACTAAAGAAATATTAATATACTTATACATTGTATCGCATTTCAGTTTATGTTAAACATGAAATATGATGTGGTTTCAGAACTATTCATGTTTTTATTCCAATATGACTTTGCAAATATTAATTTAAACACTGGTTTCGGACTTGAGTAGTCTAAAACAATTGCACAACAATGGTACTGTATTATACAGTAATGTCAGTAAATAGTTTTCAACAGATGTATGAAATATACAGTTATAGATTTTAACATGATGTTTATTAATACCCTAAATTATTTTGAAATGATACTACCTTAATCTAAATATTTGTACCTTTTTGAAACCTGCTTAGAAGTATTATTGAATTACAATAAGATGAGTAAAGAATATATGTATATATTTTAGCTGATTAGATTATCTTAATATATTATTCAATTATCTTTATTTAAAACTAAGAGGATAAGAGAAACTGATCCAAATATTATTTGTGAGGGTAGAAAGTTTGTTTGGTTAGATTCACTAACCAAACGAAGAGGTATATTACCTCAATAGGGAATGGTTTTTAAGGTTAAGAATTACAAGTTTGGAAGTTCTTTGTTTTTTGTTTTTTTTATTCTATCACTTTGGTGTCACTCAGAAACATGCAAAAATCATACAAGAAAAACTTTTTGAATTCTGTATCCAAGATGGAACTAAGAATAAACAATATTTACATAAACTTACACATAAAACAAACTCAAAACTAGGAAATGAAATGTTTATCCATAAATGTTAATGGTCTAAATAATAGTAATAAAAGGAGAAGCCTATTCAAGTACATAAACTTACATAAACCACAAATAGTCTTTTTACAAGAGACACACTTATTAGATAGAGATATAAACAACTTAAATATTAATAATTACACAGTACTAATAAACTCTCAATACAAAACAAAAAAGAGGAGTAGCTATACTACTGCAACTCAACTATAACACCTAAAATAATTACTACTCATCAAGATACATCAGGTATGTTTTGTCTAGTTTCAATAGAGTTAAATAAGAGAATCTATACGTTAGTAAATCTATATTGGATCCCAGGACTAGGATTAAAAACAGTTAAACAGCATTTTGAAGAGATAATTCATTTAACTAAGGGTAGCCTGATATTGGCAGGAGACTTCAACTGTATAATGAATGAAAAAGATACAGATTCTAAATCCAAAAGAAGAAAACAACCCATCTCTAAAGCACCATCAAAATTTATAGATACATTGTATTTAAAAGATATAAATGAATTTGCAGAACCAGACTCACTAATCTTCACATTTTATTCTCATAGATATAAAACTAACTCTAGAATTGATAGAATATATGTTGCCAATGACCTAATAACAAAATTGACAAAGTCAAAATCATAAATTGTCCTTTATCTGATCATAATGCCATAGTCTTTGAGATAGAGCTTACACCATTTTATTCAAATCCCATTACTAGGATACCTTCCTATATCACAAAATTGAGAGATTTCAAAGAATTTTATGAAGAAACAATCAAAAACTTTCTAGAAATAAATTACACAGAAGATATTTCAGAAATATATGTCTGGGATTCATTTAAAAGCAGTTACATATGGGAAGATATTATCCTGGTACATAAATAAAAGGAAGTTATGGAATAAAGATATGCTAGACTTACAAAACAAAGCAGATAAATTGAAACTGGAAATACAAAAGAATAATGCTACTCAAGTTCAAGAACTTACACAAATCAATAAGAAGTATACAGAATTGCTACACCATAAGATTATGATTAACTTAGAAAAGATAAAAATAAACTCATACTCTACTAATTCAGCACACCTGAGATACTTAACTAATAGAAAAAAAAATAATTAAATCTAAGCAAATAAAAGAAATATTTATTCCCAATACTAACAAAAGAGTTACGGAACTAAATGATATTTTAGAAGCATTCAGACTCCAATTTAACATTGATAATTCCATAAATACTCAAGATACACCTACTAAGGATATAAAAATACTTAGAAAACAATATTCATATTAAATTAACACAAGAACAAATAGACATTATAAACAAACCAATCAATATGACAGAATTAAAATCACAAATTAAAAGCTCAAGACAAATAAAGCACCTGGCCCAGACAATATGCTACCAGAAATGTATAAATTAATACCCAATCAAGCCATATCTTTATTATTAAAATTATATGATATAGCCAATAAAGATTTGAATATACCACCCTCTTGGAAATATTCATTGATATCCCCAATTATCAAACCAGATAAAGATGAGAAACAGTGTTCCTCATATAGGCCAATATCATTACTCAATATAGACTACAAGATGTTTATGGCTATATACAGATAGGATCAAACACTTTCTTCCTTTCTTAATTCACAAAGATCAAACAGGTTTTATTAAAGGAAGAAATACTTCAGATAATATTAAAAGAATACTAACATTAATAGATTATAGCAAACATAAAGTCCTAAATTTAAATGTAATCTCATTAGATATTAATAAAGCTTTTGATTCGGTTAATTGGAACTTTCTTTCACTAGTTTTAAAAGAATATAACTTTCCTTCTAATTTTAATAATCTTATCCAAATACTATATGAAAGATCTACTGCATATGTTAAACTGGGATCATATAGATCAGGCCCTATAACAATAAAAAGGGAACTAAACAAGGTTGCCCTTTATCACCATTGTTATTTGCATTACTCATAGAACCCTTTGCAAATCAAATCAGATCAAACAATAACATAAAGGGCATTTGTATTAATAAAATGTTAAACCTTAAAATCCAACTCTTTGCTGATGACATACTATTAACTCTCTCAGATGCAAATGAGTCTTTGAATGCTCTATTTAACTCCATGAATAAATTTCAAAATATTTCAGGCTTAAAATTTAATGAAAACAAAACTAAAATTATGCCCTGTAATTGTAAAAAAAAAATAATATAAACAAAAGATTTTCCAAATATATAGTAACAGAAAGTAAATTATTATATCTGGGAATAAATCTACTCAATGAATTAACAGATTCTCTAATATTTAACTATAATAAAATACTAGACAAAATAGAACAAACAATTGGTTACTGGAATAAATATATCTTTTTAACAGCAGGCAGATTATATCTTATTAAAATAATCATATTTCCCAAAATATTATACTTAATACAAAATTTTTCATTGCCACCTCCCAAATATATTATTCAAAGATACAATAAACTAATTTTAAATTTTCTATGGTTTCCAAATAAACCCCGTATAGCCTTAAATAAACATTTGCCAGATTGGGAAGATGGTGGAATTAATTTACCGGATATTGATTTATATATTACCTCATCTGTTATTAAAAACATAACACTATGGTTAAATAATTCATACACACCTATATGGAAACAAGCCCATGAGCAGATTTACATAGAAATCAATTATAATCACATACAAGACAACTTAACAGTAATACCATCACCCCTTATATGGATGTTAAAAGATTATTTTTTAGGGAAAAGGAATAATATTAATAAATTGCCATCAAACTATGCAAGTTCTACACTTTCAGTGTTCAGAACATATATAAACAAAATACCAAATATTAATTCTTGGATTTTTCTTATTTTCCCTATAGCTTTTACACCAAATATACTAGATACATTCCAAATATCTAAAATAAGTATACTTAAAGAAGAAACATTACTCTTTTGGCATCAACTTATAGAGAAAGGGAAAATTCTAACAAAGGAACAGATAATTTATAATTATAATATAAATAAAGACAATTGGCTGTTTTTACAAAATCTAAGGCATTTTCTTATAAATAAAATAGAACAAATGCAACCTTCAGTTAGACATGAAGCTCTAAAACTCATTCAATACCTTATTCTTATCACAAAACAGCCTTATCAGGGTAAAGGTTATTTGTCTAATATCTATAAAATTGTTAAAAAAACAAAAAACTATCATGAAAAATCATACTGGGATTAAAACAACCATCCTCCAGTTGAAGAAGAAAAAAGTAATATTCTAAAATCTTCCAAATTTTCTACATTATCAAAATACTGGCAATTATTCACTTGGAGATATCTACACAGAAGTTTCTATACACCACATAGGTTAGCCAAAATGTATTCTATTGAAGATCAATGTTGGAGATGCCATATCAAGATAAAAGCAGATTGGCAGCATGTTTTTTATGAATGTATATGTCTCAATATGTACTGGAAATCCATTAATTATTTTTTTCAGACTGTTTATAATGATAATTTTCAATTAACAAAGTCTTTAATTTTATTCAACTCTCCTATTCCAAACTGTGTACCAAAAAAAGACACTAAAATCCTATGGTCACTATTGGCAATTTCACGTAAAATCATAACTATACACTGGAAAAATGAGGCTTTGCCTACGTTCAAGGAATTTGAGACTAACAACAACAGTTGCTCACATGGAAATATTAACAGTGAAGAGCAGAACTAAAAGATCTACTTCTTACTATTAACTCTTGGATGAAAGTACTGGAAATACTTGAAAATATCGAAGAAGATATATCATCTTATGTTTCTAACTCTATGCAAATAACATTGAAATTCTATATTATATAGACACCAATGTAAATAGTTATATAATGGTTTGAAGTTAGTAATGTTTTAGAATTGTAAATATGTTATTTATCTTTATTTCATGTAATGTTTAAGACATCTTATTTGAAATAATAAAAAAAAATATTTAGTGAAAAAAAGAACTTTTAGTGGTTAGCTTTTTTTTTCTGGCAAGTCAGTCAGTTACTGATTATGTTTCTGCTTGTTCATTTCACCACAGTTTCATACCTATTTCTAAATAAAAACAGCTTGTTTTATTAACTTATGAGAATAAGTAACTGTTAACAGTTGTTGGCTGTACTGCCTTTATCTTTAACTTTGTCTTTATCTTTTAATATCGCTATTTCTAAACAGCCACTATAGCTTTAACGTCCTAGCATCAATCAGTTACACTGGTAGCCAATGTACATTTCTACTGCAAAACGTATTGAATGAAGCTACTGTACTTTTAGCAGGAAAGTTATGTCAAATGAGCTTAGAAAAGAGTGCCTGTAAATGCCAGCTACTACTTCTTCATCTTTTCTGTTTTTATCACTTTCTAAAGCATAAAAGACCTGCTTCTGTTTTAGATAGACTTGTCCAACTTTCTCTTATTTTTCCTCCTTCATGATTTTGATTCATCTTCACAGTACTGAAAATAATTTCTTGCCACATCCTTTGTAATAGTTTGGGTATAGTAGTCCTGCTAAAACGGACTACATATCAAAAATAAATAAAAATACCTCACAAAGAGGATTACTGGCCTCAAACAGATGCCCTACACAGACGGTCTCAAAAAACTCCAGCTTTACTCCATCGCATATCACCTACTCAGAGGCAATCTCTGCATAACATACAAAGCTATGTCAAACTCGGAGCTGTTGGACATGCTCCACTTAAACAAATCCCAATCCCTCCGAGCTACACACTCTAGGGACCTAAACCTTGTCAACACAATAACCAGAACATGCTGAAGGGTTAGATTCCTGTCCCAGAGACTTCCCATACTCTGGAACAAACTACCTATCTATATCAAACAAAGCTCCTCATTAGCACTCAAAAAAATCTTACTGACTGGATGGGAGATAGGAAATTCACCCCAGGATCACTTCTGTGGCTCTGCTCAACAGGGGCACAGGAAAATAATTTTCTTGGGTGGTGAAAGTCAGGGTACCATTTGGCTAGGCTTATATAGGCCCTAGGGCCAATAGCCTAGCACCTACCTATGAACCTAAAATAAAAAAAAAATGGTCATATACAATTACAGTTTTCAGAGGCTTCAAGTCTGAGATGCTTTAATGTGAAGTGATGGATGAATCTACATTGAAACGATCAAATTTCACTGATTTAGCGTTTCAGTATATCAACTCAATCTAAATCTACAGACATACCGAAAATCAACATAAAAAAACAAAAAGAGCATTTTTGCTCCAACCCTAAATGTACTAGCTCAGAGCTCACACAACAATGGGGAAAAAGTAAAAACTCCTTACCCCACTGTTGGAGATCTTGTGCTAATAAATATCAACTCATAAAGTACGCATATCCCCCACACACTCACAAGGGCATATGTTCATGCCCATGCATAAACATAAACACACACACACACACACACACACACACACACACACACACACACACACACACACACACACACACACTTGCATAAACATTCAAACACACATGCAAAATGATCCATTTTTACTTTATTCAACATACATTAATCAAATAACATACGTAATTCAGAAAAAAAATCTACCATCTGCCCTCCAACTAAATGCGCAATGCCCAAAATGGCCAGCCTTGCCTAGGCCTTTCACATGTGATGCACCACCACAAAAGTAAATATTAACATATCAAATACTTCACATGAATGGTTCACAACCGAACTGGAGCCATTTTTCTCTATGACTGATATCCTCTCACCAAAATTCTTTGACATAATGCACTGCATATCATTTTTTAACTTGTGTTGTTAACTCATCCAAGTTGCTTTGTTTCATTCCATGTATGCTGTACAGTGTGATTTCTTCAGTTCATTTTTCTCAATAGTCCAACATTATGCTAAACCTTATGTAGGCAAAGACAAATTACTAAGAACTATACATATACATTGTTTTGTTGATATTCTATTACTATTAGGAGGTTGCCTTTGGCTAGACTGAGGAGTCATTTCCCTCAGCCTGGGTTGGACTTTGTTTACTACTGCCCTGCTGTTCCTGTAGGGGGTCCCTCCTGGCAGAAGCATTTTGAGGCTGGAGATAACTGTGCTTTATTTCAGTCTTTGCTTCTTGGTACACTTTTTTTCTTGCCATAAGCAAGGAACATTCAAACCCTGTCACGTGAAGCACGATTAGCTACTACTTTCAGTCTGCAAATAGTATTTGGAAGGTTGGAAACTTATACTTCTGCCTGCTGTCACTCTTAAATAAATTTGGAGCTGAACTCCAGTATTGATCTAGTGTTTGACTAATCACCAGGAACAAAATCAAAGCAACAAAAGAAACCAGACACATGAAATATATCCAAAATATTAATGAAAGCTTATGGCCAGGAAATCAGCAAAGTCAGCAAAGAAGTCAACGAATGCCAAGGTATCAAGACTGCCACAATGACAGTAACTTCTCCACTAATTCTAACGGCCTGAACGATAAGATGACAATTCAGATACGTTTAAAGCTTTACACAGCACTGTACATTTTTTCTAAGAGACCGGACCTCTCAACTGTCCCTATTTTGTAAGAACATTCCTATTTCCAGGCCTGATTTACCCTTGCACATGATGTACCTACTTTTGGAGGTAGGTCCCCATCTTCAAGCTTGATATATCCCCTCCCACAATCTTCTGAATCCCTCTAATCACGCATAATTTTTGAAGCTGTCTAGTATACAGTGGATATAAAAAGTATACACACTCCTGTTAAAATGCCAGGTTTTTGTGATATAAAGAGACCACAATAAATCATTTAAAAACTTTTCCCACCTTTAATGTGACCTATAACCTTAAAATTCAATTGAAAAAGAAATCTGTTAGGGGAAAAAATATAAAAAAATAAAAAAAGTACAATAAGTTGGTTGCATAAGTGTGCACACCCTTAAACTAATACTTTGTCGAAGCAACTTTTGATGTAATTACAGCATTCAGTTTTCTTGGGTACACACCTGCCATCAATTAAAGAGACCGATTACCTCCAAATAAAGTTCAGCTGTCCTAGTAGGATTTTCCTGACATTTACTAAGTTGCCTACTACAGCAAAAGCCATGATTCACAGACAGCTTATAACGCATCAAAAGGGATCTCATTGTTGAAAAGCATCGGTCAGGAGAAGGGTACAAAAAAAATTTCCACAGCATTGGCTATACCATGGAACACAGTGTAGACAGTCATCAAAAAGTGGAGAAAATATGGGACAACAGTGACGTTGCAAAGAACTGGACGTCCCTCCAAAATTGATGAAAAGACAAGACAAAAACTGGTCAGGGAGGCTGCCAAGAGACCTACAGCAACAGTGAAGGAGCTGCAGGAATTTCTGGCAAGTACTGATAGTGTACTACATGTGACCACAATATTCTGTATTCTCCATATGTCTGGGCTATGGGGTAGGGCTGCAAGACGGAAGCCTTTTCTTACACAGAAAAACATCCAGGCCCAGCTAAAATTTGCAAAGCAATACATCAAATCTCCCAAAAGCATGTGTAAAAATCTGTTACGGTCTGAGGAGACCAAGGTTGAACTTTTTGGCCACAATTCCAAAAGGTACGTTTGGCACAAAAACACTTCGCATCACCAAAAGAACACCATCCCCACAGTGAAGCATGGTGGTGACAGTATCATGCTTTGGGGTTGCTTTTCTTCAGCTGGAACTGGGGCTTTAGTCAAGGTTGAGGTAATGATGAACAGTTCTAAATACCAGTCACTTTTGGCCCAAAATCTTCAGGCATCTGCTAGAAAGCTGAAGATGAAAAGGAATTTCACTTTTCAACATGACAATGACCTCAAGCATACATCCAAATAAACAAAAGAATGGCTTCACCAGAAGAAAATTAAAGTTTTGGAATGGCCCAGCCAGAGCCCAGACCTAAATCCAATAGAAAATCTGTGGTGTGACCTGAAGAGGGCTGTGCACCACACATGCCCTTGCAATCTGACAGATATGGAGCGCTTTTGCAAGGAAGTATTGGCAATATTGGCAATATTGGCAAATCAAGATGTGCCATGCTGATAAACTCCTACCCAAGAAGACTGAATGCTGTAATTAAATTAAAAGGTGCTTCAACAAAGTATTAGTTTAAGGGTGTGCACACTTATTCAAACAGCTAATTGTACATTTTGTATTTTTTATATTTTTCCCCCAATAGATTTGTTTGTTTTTCAATTGAATTGTACAGGTTATAGGTCACATTAAAGGTGGGAAAAGTTTTGAAATTATTTATTGTGATGGCATTTTAACAGGGGTGTGTACACCTTTTATATCCACTGTAGGTGAAACCACATTACATGACTAGTGGCACTAATAATTTAAAAAAGAGGATACTTATCCCTGTTTTTGCAATCAAATATACATGATGTTGTGAGGTTGACTTTAGTTAAAGTCTACAGAACTTAAACTACTTTGATAATGCGTTTATACTTTTCTATCATTTTTGTCACACTGTTTTTTAAAACATGCACTTCTAGTAGAAATGTGGGATACTACTCAGAAGAAGGAAGAGTTGTGTAATTTGATATTCAAAATTTGCACCAATTAGATTTTTGGGTGTATGTTCCTACTTTTTAAAGGCCTTTGTACCCATTTACAATGCCACAGGTTCAGAGGTATGAAAATTACACATTGTTATTGCAGGCAGTGAAAAGCTCTTTAACATGGAAATAATATTTACTTTGCTGAAGGGAAGTTAGTGGTACAGCCATCTTTGTTGATCACTCCTATAATGTATCGGGATTTATCAGAACAGACATCAAAGGAAGATTACAGTTAAAGGGCCCATTATAAGTACTATCATGTTTTTAGGTTTATGTAATGGTTCAAACCAGTCCTATGTAACAAAACCTAAACAAGAGGCACCGAAAGGAGGTTATGACTCCATAATTCTGGAAGGGGACTAAAATGCAGTACTCACCATTGGGCCAAACAGACCTGATATTAAGTTATCCAAATATTTTAAAGTCATAGATGCATTCCAAGATGCTTACCAAATTCCACGAGGAAGAAGTACACAGCACATTGTCAAAGCATCAGAATGTATTGTACCATTTTGCCAAAAATCACTTAAACGTTTTTCCTTATTTCTTATCCATATCTAGAGGTCTCAGACTATTCCTTAAAACATTGGCTGACCATTCACAACTTTTTAGTGCTCTCCTCTCTAGCAACCACATATACAAAATTTCTCATTTTTTGTATTGTAACATAACTAAGGAGTTTCTGGGTCACAAAGTACAGTTATGTACACTTACCATAAATATAGATGTTAGAGTGTATAAATATAGATGTTAGAGTGTATTCACTGTTGCAGTAATCACACTTGGGTTATCTACCTGCAGGTAGCCCTCAGTCGGCCCGAATACCAGAGTCTTAGTATTTCTGTGTCGGATGCTGTCGCTTCTTCCATGACGTCAAGTCGTCAGGGGTATAAAAACAAGCAGCCGATGCCATTAAACCAGTTTTTCTTGCCCCAAATGTCAGGAGCCCCCAAATAGGGAGCTAGTATATGAGGTGGAAACCACCACAAGTAAAAAGTAAATACCAATACCATTAGGAATAGCCATAGAGAGGAGAGATAGAAAGAGAGAGAAAACCAGGGGGCTGGAGGGAGGGAAATCAGGATTGCAACAGTGAATACACTCGAACATCTACATTTATGGTAAGTGTACACAATTGTACTATGTTCTTCGTGTTGCACTGTTGCAGTTATCACACTTGGGTTGACTCCCAAAGCTGAGGAAGGCTGGAGACAGTCAAGAAGAGTTAGGGCTGGCAAGTAGGCCCTGCAAGACTGCTACAGCAAATCCTGCCCTGGATTTGGAAAAGATAGGCAAGTAGTAATGCTTAGTGAAGGTGTGTACAGAACTCCAGGTTGCAGCTTCCAGAATGTCCCTGGTAGGGACTCCCCTGAGAAATGCTGCAGAGGTAGAAGAAGCCCTAGTGGAATGTGTTCTGACCCCCTGAGGGGTTGGTTTTCCATGGTGCTTGTAGCAAAAATGAATGCAGTCTGCTATCCATTTGGAAATGGTTTGTTTAGAAATGGCCTTTCCCTCTGCCCCTGTTGCAAAGCTGACTAGCAGCTAGTCAGATTTTCTGAAAGGCTTAGTCCTATCAAGATGGAACCTGAGCTGTCTGTGCACGTCCAAAGAGTGCATGATCCTTTCCCCTTTATTCTGAGGGTTAGGGAAGAAGGTTGGCAAATGAATGGATTGGTTTAGGGCCACACTGAACACCACCTTAGGCATAATGGACGAGTTAGTCCCAAGGGAAAGCCTGTCAGCATGGAAGATAATAAAGGGTTCCACTGCCATCAGTTCCTGTAGCTCAGACACTCTTCTAGCTGAAGTGATAACTAGAAGCAAGGTTGTTTTCCAAGAGATGAATTTTAACTCTGCTGAAGCAACAGGTTCAAAAGGGGAAGAGTGAGTTTTTCCAGTACAAAAGTTAAGGTCCCAAGCAGGGGTGGGTGCTCTCCTTGGGGGCCTTAAGTTGTTGGTCCCTCTCAAGAACTGTTTGATGAGAGGGTGAGAAAATAGAGGTGGCTCAGTACTGTAATGAGCTGAAATGGCAGAGGCATGAATCTTAATGGAGGAGAAGGATAGGCCTCTGTGTAGTAGCTCTGCTAGGTAATCCAGGATTAGAAGTAAGGAGGGCACTTCTTTGTCCTTTCCTTTAGACTGAATCCAAGAACAATATCTTTTTTTCATTTTTCCCCGCATAGGATTTCCTAGTACTAGGCCTTCTGGCTTCAAGAATGACATCCAGCACCTGTTTACTGCTGGTGGAGTATTCAAGGAATACGCCAGGCTGCAAGATTTAGGGTTTGCAATTGTGGATGCATAATCTGTTCCTCCTGCTGTGACAGCAGGGTAGGGGTCTGGTGTAGGTGCCAGGGTGGCGCCGTTGTCAGGCTGCGCAGGAGTGGGTACCAGTGCTGGCATGGCCCATCCAGGGCAATCAGAATTGTTCTTGGTCTGTCTTTTATCTTGGGTAGTACTCTTGAGAGAAGGGGCAGAGGGGGAAAGGCATAGATTGAGAGTTTTTTCCCCATTGATAGGATAGGGCATCCACATTCAAGGCCCTGCTGTGAGGGTTCCTGGTGCAGAATTTGCTTAACTGGAGGTTGTGTGGGGAGGCAAAGAGATCCACCTCTGGATCAGAAGGTTTAAGGTGCTGGGCTCCAATTTCCACTCGTGTGGGTCTAGGAGGTTTCTACTCAAGTTGTCTGCCAGTGAATTTTATTTGCCTGGCAGGAATTGAGCTTGTAGATGGACTTTGTTGTCCAAAGCTGTGCTCCACAGAGTAATGGTTAACCTGCAGAGTGGGTAATAATGGGTTCCCCCCTGCTTGTTTATGCACCACATAACTGTGGTGTTGTCTTGTTTTTATCAGCAGTTGTCCTGGAAGGATTAGGTATCTGAAAGCTGTCAGAGCATTCTGTACAGCTAGCATCTCATTTTGGTTGACGTGCTGGAGAATTTGGCTAGGCGCCAGTGGCCCTGAATGCATTTGCAACCATGTGGGCCCCCCATGCATAGTCTGATGCATCTGTGGTCAGGGTTTGGGCGATGTGGGGTAGAGTAAAATGCAGTCCCTTGTTATGGTTGCATGCTTGTGCCCACCAAAGGAACTCTGCCCTCAGACAAGGTATGATAGGAATGACTGTTCGCAGGTCCTGAGAATGCTGGCACCAAAGACTTTTTAAGTACCATTGAAGTTTCCTCATATGTAGTCTTGCATATAGAATTAGCAGCATACATGAGGCCATGAACCCTATGGCTTGCAGTTAGCTGGGTTCTGGTGGCCATTTGTTTGAAGTAGTTGTCAGATAGACCTGTTTTTCTGAAGTGAGAAATGCCATCTGGGAATTTGTGTCCAAGCTTGCTACCAGGAATACAATCTTGACTGGGCACCAGTTTTGATTTCATTTCACTGGTGGTGTACCTCAATGAAGTGAGAAGTATTTTTACAAATGCCAGGTGCTGAAGCAGCAATTCCTGGCTATCCGGCTGAATCAGGCAGTCGTCCAAGTACGGGTAAATTTGGATATTTCTCTGCCTGCAGTATGCAATGGTTGGAGCCAGGCATTTTGTGAATACCCTGTGCACAGTTGATAAGCCAAAGGGAAGTGCAGAAAACTGATAATGCATAGATCCTGCCTGAAACGTAGATATTTCTTGCACGATTCCCTGATGGAGATGTGCAGAGAAATTTCTTTTAAGTCTAGCGTGACTAACCAGGCATCCTTGGCTAGCAGAGGGAGAAGCTGTTGCAGGGAAAGCATCTTGAATTTTGGGACCACCAGGAAGGTGATGAGAATTGAAAGATCCAGGATTGGGTGCCAAGAACCCTCTTTCCTGGGTAACAGGAATAGTCTGGAGTATAAATGCTGACCCCTTTGTTCTACTGGCACTGGCTGAATAGTTTGGATGTTGAGCAGGGAAAGAACTTGGTTTTAAGCCTCTGCTCACTGGTTTGGAGGAAGGCCTGGAAACCCGCTTGGGGTTGGCAGTGAATGGAAGTAAAATTTGTACCCCTGGGATACAATGCTGAGGGCCCATCGGTCCTGAGTGATGGACATCCAGATTTTGCATGAAGGGCAAGTTTTCCTCCTAGGGGCACAAGCAATTGGGCAGGGCTTGGGAAGTAGAACTGAGAAGTCATTGTGAACTTTTTCCATAGGGAGGTAGCTTACCACTCCCTGTTTTAGGGGTGGGAGCACTCCATTGCTTAGATCTCTGCATACCCTGAGACTGTAGTCTGGGTGGTCTGCTTCCCCTGGGTCTTGTTTGGGAAGGCCTGGAAGAGGCTGGAAAGCACCAGTGTTTTGAAGGGCAATGCCTACTGAATCGAGGTGGTTGCACTTGTAAGAATTCTTTAACAGTTTGCATAGATTTAGCTTTTTCTTCCATCTTTTTAAGAACTTCTTCTGCTCTGGTGCCAAACAAAACATCCTTATTTAAAGGAGCGTCTAGTAATTTGGATTTGACATGATCTGGCAAGGTCTGCTCCTTCAGCCAAGCATGTCTTCTTAGTACAGAGCCAGGGACTATGGCCCTGCAAGATGCTTCTAGGGCATCAAAGCCACACTGCAAAGTATGCTTATTAACTTGGTTTGCAGAATGCATAAGCTCTTGCAAATCTTTATTTTCTGCACAATCTGGAAATACCATGTTTTGTTTAATGAGTTCCATTATATGTTGCTGGTACTTCAACATGTGAAACTGGCAATTCAATGCCCTGACAGCAAGAGTTGCAGAGGTATATACATTCTTACCCAATCTGTCTAAAGCTCTTGAATTCCTGTCCTAAGGGGTAGGATTTTTGGCTGTAGCAGCCTTAATACCTCTAGGTCCTGGGGAAATGATCTCTGGATCAGCAGTAGGATTCTTGAAAAGAAACTTGTGGGAATCAGGTACTCGGTAGTACCAGTCAGGTTTCCTAGGGGCTGGAGGTAAGGTGTCTGCAGTAAGACTGGATTCCATGAAATCATCATCCACAACATCCAGGACAGGGGGGATAGCTAAATGCCTTTGCTGAGGTAGCTCTACAAAATCTCTAAGTCTCTTTTTGGACTGAGGATAGTCTTGGCATTCCCAATGGAAATGCTCTCTTAAAGTATGCAAGGTTTCACCAAAAGAGAAATCCTCTGGAGGGGAGGCAGAGGGAATGGATTCCTCTGCATGTGAATCCTCATAGGCTGATAAGGGCATTTGCGGATAATCAGAAAGGTCAGAGTCATCGGACTTCTGGTCTGTAGAATCTGAAGGCAACTGATTTCTTTGTCTCTTAGCAGGGGAAGGCTGGCTTCCCCTAATTAGAGTTATAAGGTCTTCAGCCATTCTAAGCATTTATTTTTGTGGCATGGGGGCCTGAGCATGCGCTTTGGTCATCGGCTTTCTAGGTGTAGTGCGTACTCTGGGCCTAAGAAACTTGGTAGTTTTGGCTAAAAAAGAAGTCTGTTCGATTCGAACATCGGTAGGTCAGAAAACACCCTGAGAAGCCAGTGCCTGCACAGTGGCTCCGGACCCATCCAAGGTAGAGACATCCGCTGGTTCCATAGTCGAAGAAGCATCTCGCGGCATACCAGACTCCGAATGGGTCTCGGTAGAGGCTTGTGAATCCATAGAAGCGGGCATCAGGGGCTGCAAAGGTGCCTCACTGAGTACTGGTAGACTGGTGACTAGCTTAACAGAAGTATCGTTGGCAGTTTTGGACCTATGCGGTCTGTCTCTGTCTTTATCCTTACATTTTTTTGGAAGATCGGTAGTCGGATGGCTTACCAAAGCCATTTTTGAATATGGAGATCGGGAGCGAAAGAATTTAGCAACAAAAATAGCCCAACGATGAATGGTTCGGGTGTTAAACAAGGCACAATACCGACAGCGAGGGACGTTGTAGTCTGGGCCTAAACAGGTGACGCAGTAAGAATGAAAATCTCTGTGAGGTATTTGCTTTCCACAGGCAAGACAATTGTTCCTTTTTTCTTACTCTAACCGATGTCAGAAAAAGTTATCCTCAACGGGGTACTTAGCTTTAGAAGATTTCAGGATTATCAACTAGAAAAATGAAAATTTCAGGTAGCGGCCGACCGGCACTTGTGAACTGCTTCTGCTTCGGGCTCCTCCTCGGCAAGAAAGACTGATGTAATGGCATCAGCTGCCTGTTTTTATACCCCTGATGACCTGACATCATGGAAGACGTGACAGCAACCGATGCAGAAATATTAAGACTCCGGTATTCGGGCCGACTGAGGGCTACCTGCAGGCAGATGACCCAAGTGTGATGACTGCAACAGTGAAACATGAAGAACATCCTTAGACATTTGTAATAAGATCATAGGGGGGTTACTAGACCAATGGCCCTAGAGCCTTTTTAAGCCTAGACATTGATGCCCCAGGTTTCCCATTTATCAAAGCGTATAGACTAGAATGACTTTGGTACATGCCTGTACTTTTGGCAATCTACAAGCTAACCCCATCCATATAGGACACATGCAACAAAGCCAGGGGTGAATTTGTGATTTCTCATCCATTGGTCCAAACAGAGTTTGAATATACTTATGGAACAGCTCTGCTTCACATGATTTGAGAGTCTGTTCCAGAAAAGGGATAATCTCCAAGACATATTCCTATCCCTCCAACATGTTTTGTTTATGTCACAAACTAGGTTTAAATCCTTAGATCTGCTAATTCTAGTACTGTTCATTTTGCGAATGTGAAGCTGATCCAGCAGGGCTGGATCACAGAATACCCTGTGGGTTAGGCATCGTCTCCTACAGACTACTAAGGGGCAATCAGAGTACAGGGACAGATATTTCAGACAGTCCACATAGGACAGCTTTACACCATGTATTCTTTTGGTGAGGGACCTCTGTGGCCGCTCCAGCTGTTGCAAATGCCTGGCCAGGAACATGCCAAAGGGTGCACTGTGATCAATTACTGGTCTAATTAGGGCTGAGTATAGTGGGACTGTTATCTCCTTAGAGCTGGATACCATGCCTTTACTTATAAGCTGAGCCACTTAGAAGGCCTTTCTCACCACCATGGACACATGGTGATCAATGTTCAGGTTACTGTTAGCCTGAGTTCCAGTCCCCTACCATCAGATCTACTCGTACAGGAGTGTCATCGATGTTGTAATCTGCAGGGATAGTCATCTTCCCAAAGGGTATAATTACACATTTTGCACTAAGTTTTAGGCCATGGCTATGACACCAATTATTTGTCTATGCCAGACCCGCCTGGATGAGATCTACATCTTTTGGGATTCAATGGCTGTACCCAGTTTGCAGTCATAAGCAAATTTAGTCAACCAAACACCCTCTGCATTTATCTTAACTTTAGAGAAATACATTCTGAACAGAAGAGGTCCCAGTACTGAGCCCAGTG
Organism: Protopterus annectens; assembly: GCF_019279795.1. Classification (NCBI taxonomy): domain Eukaryota; kingdom Metazoa; phylum Chordata; order Ceratodontiformes; family Protopteridae; genus Protopterus; species Protopterus annectens. Next base: position 1,258,551,144 of record NC_056725.1, read on the forward strand.
GATGCCATGTGTAACAGGCCTCTTGATGGAGGTGTATTCCCCCTGTCTATCATCATGTGTCCTGTCAGCCATGTGGTTATCCATCAGGTGACAAGTATTTATGTCTAAATGTATATGTTTGTCTGTAACAACTGCGTGAGGAACTGTGTCAAATGCCTTTTGCCAGGTCAAGGTAGGCAGTTTGCACCATTTTACCCTCATCCACAGCTCTAGTGACCATCTCAAAGTAGTGCACCAGGTTTAGTAGGCATGACCTACCCTTGACAAAGCCAAACTTGGATGGTCCAGTGCTTGAAGATTTCCCAAGTCTTTATCGGGTCCATGATAATTCTTTCCATGGCCTTGCATATAGACTAGTCAAACTTATGGGGTCTGTAGTTTCCCCTGAGTCTTTGATGGTCTCTCCTTTCTGTAGAGGGATGACTGTTGCAGTCTTCCACTCCTTAGGAACAAAAACTGTCTTGATGGTGTGGTTGAATAGAGATTCTAGTGGGGCAGACAGGTGTGTTTCAAGTGACTTAGATGCATCCTGATCAGGACCCTTTAATACAGTGTTTTTAGCTTTGGAGAATGAGTGAGGATCTATTCTTTACCGATAGTTGTGAAAAAAATGGTGGAAGGTATATTAAGTGGGGATGAAGGGGAGTGAAACTGGAGCTAAATTTATCGGCCAGCATATTAGCTATATTCTCCAATTCGGTAAAGGCAGTTCCATTTACTATTAATTCAGCACACCGCTGGGTGTTCCCCTTAAGGTTGCTTACATAACTGAAAAATGCCTTATGGTTATCCTTAGCCTGGGAGACTAGTTTTGCCTCAAAGCTGGAGCAGGTGAAGTTGTTTAGTACCCAGAGTTTCTTGTTGAGACTGATGGAGTTTGTCTTTGGACATAGCTCTTCCCGTTTCTTGGACAGAAATTTTCTTTCTTTTGTTGTACAACCCATTTATAATTGGGTCCACCAAATGAGCTTGTTTTTAGAGTTTGTCCCAAGCTTATTTCAGTCTGGTACTGCTGCTTCTATGCAGTTATTTACATGCTTACACAGGGTTTCCATAAACACTTCTGAATAGGCCACAGTGTTCTCTAGTCTGGAACAGTAATTCTAGCAATACTTCTGACATTACTCTGGAAACCAGATGGCTAGCACTCAAATTGAGAATGCAAACAGCTATCTGCAGTTACAGCCAAGAATGTTATAGTGAAACTACAATGTTTTCTGATTAGATAAAATAACACACAATGTAATTTTTCACACACTTTTAATGGACTTCAAAGGAACTTCTTAGGAAATATGAAGTCCTTTAAGAAAATCTATTAAATTTAATATTATCAGTTATAAAACCTTAATCTGCGGTGGTGCAGCAGTAGCATTGTTGCCTCACAGCAAGAGGTTCTCCCGTTCGATTCTCGGCTGGAGTGCGGGGAGTGCCTTGTGTGTGGAGTCTGCATGTCCTCCCCATGGTTGGGTAGGCGTTCGAAAGACATGCGTAAATGGGTGTGCCTTCGCTGAAGGTTGAACGTCGAGCTGGCACCTCAGCGTTCATCAAAATCTACTGCCAATCATTAGCGGACCGGAGTTCCCCTGTGGCGACCCCTAACTGGGAAAAGCCGAAAGACAACAACAATTATAAAACCTTACAGAAGGGTTTGGATAACTTTCACAGATCTCAGTTAACTTAATGGATTATGAAAACAGAAGCCATGAAATTTCATTCTTAAAAGATACACATCCAAGTCTGTAATTCGCTCACTGAATTGTTACTATAGGAGAATTTGCAAACCATTATTTTAAAATGAAAACATTTACACTAACTCAACTATTCAAGAACTTAAGATTTAGGATTAGCTTTTAAATTGAGCTCTACCCACCATATTCAACATGCAGACTTTTTGATTTAACTATTTCATTTGGTAACGTTATCTCCAAAATCAAACACCTGAAATCGGGGAAGACACCTACACCAGATAGCTTAAACACTGATTTATACAAAGAGGAATCTGATATCAAACCTTTTTCCATATCAGTTTTCCTCCTTCCAGTACACTTTACATGGCCACTCCTGATACCCTTTGTGTATTAGGCAATTCCATTACAGTTATTCCCAAACCAGGGATGGATGTTTCCCTCGCTTACTCATACAGGCATATCTCACTCCTACATATGGAACCTAAAATTTATGCTAAACTATTAGCTACCTGCAACTAAAAGATTTAAAGTAAACCACTGAGTGCTGAACAAGTTGATTTGGTTAAGGGATGTAATCCCTCTAGGTTTGCAAAACACAACTTAGCTGAAGCAAAACATACAGTCTGTGGGATTAATATCTCTCAACAAACCATTTTTCATCATGGCGAATGGCACCTTGATGGCACTTTGTTCCCTTTGTTTCTGGATCTAGACAGGAATGTCCCTCATCTTCTTTTCAGTTTAGTTCAAGAACATTTGGTAAAGAGGCTTAAAAGCATCAATCTGCCTGCATCTGTAAATGCAGAGGCTTCCCCTCAAAAGGATGACTTACGAGGACAATGTTTTGATTATTCTTATTGCCCGATTCCCCTGAAGTGGCCCAGAAGAAACATCTAAATGCAAACTTTGCAACTATTACCTAAACACAGATAATTTCTGGGAATTATTTATTACAACTGACATTTCACATCTTGGAATCAGTTAGGACCCAATAATCTAACACAGTTCTGTCTACTTGAGTCCAAACTCCAATCTTATAAAATGCAAAACTCTGAGTAGTCTTGCTCCTAAAGCGATATCAGATTAGGAGAGAAGACTTTTCCACTATCAGCAAAGGATCAAATGTTGGTATGTGTAGGCTTTAGCCTCCTAAACAGAGGATGAGCTCTCAAACATTTACATTGGTTCAACAATTTTTGCTGTAAAAATGAGTGTTTCAGTGCTGCTTACAATATGCTATGCCACCCAACTTCAGATTCTCCTCATACTGGTGCTACAAAGCAGCCACCTTCTTACCAATGTCACTCCCATCTGTTGAAGAATTAAGTTGTCTGTCTTGCTGTAGCATAACATTAGTAAGGAAGCTAACTTCCATATGACACATTTACTATCAGGGAATAATCTAAAGAACACCCAGTTAGAACACTGGTCAATGTCTGGTCTTGTCTTTGTAACCCTTAGGCTTTGCCTCCAAGGAATGATGCAGGGCAACCTATTACCAATAACCCTAAATTCAAGGGTAATTACACATTTGTAATTATTGCCTTTGTTTCTAAACTTCACAGAATTACAGTTTCTGGTTTAAGCATCAGTTACTGAAAACTGGAGGGTCTGCCCAACTAAAACTCCTTGCTAGGTTTAGGTGAAGTGGTTTACTCCAGTTCCACCCAATGAGAAAGGCCTTTAATGGACAGAGAACATGTGCAGTTCTGAAATAAAAAGATTGTTGCTGGGCATGGATTGATGCATGTGTGTGTAATGATAGTATGCCTGCCTGACTGCCAGACAGAACTGTATGATGCTCTGTTTTTTGGTTTAATTCATTTTAAGAATTGTTTTAGTGCATGTACAGTGTAGGTAATCATTATACAGTGAAAAATTATGATATACTTATTGCAGCATTGAGCAGGTCATTATCTCCCATCACCTCAAACTGTTTGTCTTCTGACTTTTATCCAATATTGCCCCAACTCCATTGTGCTACAACTCTGGTGGTTACTGCTTACTGCTGACTGGCTCTGGAGCATGGAATGACATCTGCTGCTGAATGTTAGTGATTTAGGAGCAGGACTGCTTGAAACCTTACCTGTGGTTTATTTGGCTGACCTGCAGCTTATTTACTCTTGCAAGCTGGTTCAATATCTGTGGCAGTAGGGTGCTCCAAGTGTGCCTAGGGAAACTAGTTTATCTGCTGTGGACTTATGGTACTGGAAAATCATCTGCTCACTGTTCTTGTGTGATCCCTAGAAAATGAGACTTCCTTCACTGCAGCATAACCATGGCCATATTAATTTGCAACACTGAGTTTCATCAGTTTGCTGCACGAATCCTTGCAATCCTCCTTTTAGTTAAAGCACCAAATCGTCCAGTTTTGCATCACTACTTTGCTAGAACGCATGTAACCCCCTAGAAGCTCTACAATGATGGACTTCACTAGTCTACCTTTTACTTTTAGATTTGTACCACTGTTTCACTGGAAAGTTATTTACCACTGATATCCATGTGAATTGGCAAATTTTGTGGCACTGAACTTCATTAAGTCTCCACACATCTAGACTATTATCAATGCCCTTGATGAACTAGAGGACCTGTGGCACTGAACATCACTACTTTGGCCTCTTCTGTATGCATCATCTTTCACCCAACACTTTTAATAAATAAACCTTTGATGCTAGATGTAAACCTGCTGGCTTGTCGTATGGAGTTTTTCCTTTCATCGCTTATCCTTGGAATATTTTTTTTTATTTCTAATCATCTGTTGTTAGAAGCATACCGTGGTATTCTAGCCTCATGGCCACTGTGTGGTAGGAGTATTATCTACCCCTTCAGGATTTTTTAAAAAAGTCTTGTTTTTCCTTGAACTTTGTCCATCTAGGTGAGGCTGTGCTAATTTGACTTTAATGAATCCTTCTGTGAAGTACTGGCCTACCCACAGATTTTCCTCACTTTTGTTTGTTGGGCAGGACAGCCTGATCTATGTTGTTGGAAAGGCTTGCATGCCTATATTTAACTTATTCAACATTAAGATCTCATTTGTAATTTTTTTTTTTTATTTCAGGTCTCGTTGCAGTTTAGGTTAGTTATTACCTGCTTATTTATATTGCTGGTTATAATCTTCATGCTTCCTTCATTTGACTTTAAGTCTTCTGGGGTCACCAGCTCGGATAGCTAATCTACATTTTCGTTACATTAGTTCCTATACTTGGCCATTTTCATCATTGTTGTTTAATTATTAATGGATTATTACTTGACAGTGTTCTTTGCTACCTTAAAATAGACAGTAATTGGTCACCCTTTGTCCCTTTTACCTGGGGGACTTCCCACAATGAGTTTTATGGCATGCAAAAAGCTTGGTCTATCACAAAATAGAGAAATGGTCATCATTTTCTTCTACACTGGGGAGTCCCAAGGGATGCGAGCTACCGCCAGTGACAGTGCCAGTGCATGTTGTCATCTGGGACAGTTGAGTGAGAACTGCTCTCCTGTAGCTCCAGCTAGGGATCTTTATTCTTCTGCCAGGTTGATACACAACAACTGGGTTAATATCTTCTGCTTGAGACTGACATGGATTTTATAATGGAAACCTGGCTGAGCATTAACTGTTGGCAGCATTGAAGTAAAGATTTTCCACTGTACAGTAACACATACTGAAAAAAGGATTAGGGCTGTAAGTTTTTAATCAAACAAACATGCACTGAACTGAAGAAGCCAAAGGCAGACTGGTGCAAGAGCAAACTGTGGGCCTCTTGTCACCTGCCATCCAGCCGGTAGTGTGCGGACATTTCTCTAGCCTTCTCTGATTCCTCTACATTGATGTCACTCAGACGGCTGATTGGTAACTTAGCATTAGGATCAATGAGTTGGAAGCTTTTGTAAAATAACTCCTTGGTCTGATGAAATGATTCAGCTTGGTTCAAGTGGTTTTCTCTACTACCCACTGTCACTTACTGGGCTTGGTCTTTTTGCAGAGAGTCATTACCAATGAATTGGTGAAGAAGCAGCCTGCAATATGGCCTGGCCATTTTTTTTGTAGTTCCAGACTGATATACGCAGGGTAGAATCCCCAGATCTCCATCTGGCACAAGGCAGAAATTTTTATCTGATCACCCTGTGCATCAGAATATTCAGTTTGGCAGTGTTAGGGACACCCAAAACCTGTCTGACGCCTATAATAGAGCTCTTATGGGGAGTTCTTGGACTCAGGCTGAAAGCACAGTCCACCTCAGGCCACAGGAGTCTTAGACTGATCCTTAGCCTAGACTGTCTTGCCAAAGAAAAAATATTTTATATCTGAAGAACGTGATTTGGCTGTGCATTTTTTTTTTTTTTTTGCCAACTAGCTTGCCTCAGTAAGATTAGCTTTCTTAGTAGTGCACTGGTAGGGCATGTGGCTCATCCTAACTTCGCCCAGCTGTAACAAATTCCTGTTCGGTCTCCGTGTGCACAACTACCTGTAGTTTGCATCTGTTTCTCAGCAGGCTGAACAGCACAGCCCATACATTTATCACACCATCACTGCCTAAATTATTGGATGGGGTACTTCCATCTATTTTAAATAAGGCCCTTATTATTCCTCTCTAAAAAAGCAGAGTTAGTTGCTGCCAAACTGGACAACTACACACCCATTTTTAACATCCCTGCATTCAAGAATGCAGTTCATGTGCAGCTGGATTCCTGTCTCTAAAACAGTTTGTACAACTCATTCAAATCCAGCTTTTATTAGAGACTGAAACAACCCTTGCAAGAGTACTTAATGATTGCCTCATGAAGACAATTGTCAATTTCTCCTCTTAGTCCCTCTGACTCTTTCATCAGCCTTTCATATAGATGGGTATGGGCATTTTTTTTTTTTTAATTATTAAACATTTACTGTGGCATCTCGGGTATCATCCTGGTTTGTCTAATTCCTACCCTCTTACCTGTGGCATTCTACAAGGTTCCATTTAAGACTCATTACTGTTTACTCTATATATGCTGCCCTTGGAGAGGTTATTAGAAGCAGAAGTTTATTTTTCCATTCTTATGCTGATGACATGCAGCTTTTCCTCTCTCCCAGGAATTTCTGTCATTAATAAAAACTAGCCAGGAACCATCTGAAGCTTACTATCTCAACGACAGTTATCATGGCTATACACGCCATCTTCTGGGATTTGTCTGCTCCAGTACGGTCTTCCAGTGTTGCATATTATGTAATTCATGTTACGAGTGCAAAATCTGGAGCTGTCCTTAACAGCAGACTAACACTAAAGGACGAGCCCTCTGCAGTCCTCAAATCCGCATGTTTTCATTTCAGAAGCATCACTCGAATTAAGCACTTCACTCGACCCTCAGACCTTCCTGTGGTGGTACATAACATAGCCTCCCCCCAACTGGACTACCAAAACGCACAACACCCAAGGCTCCAAGACTGCAAATTTGACAGACTAGAGCTTTTTCAAAACTGTGCAGACTGATTACTTAGTGGGAGTACAAAGTTGCCAACATATCATACAAGTTCAGCACAATTAACATTAGCTGAAAATTTGACAGAGGATCACCTATAAGGTTCTTGTCATGGTGTACTTAGTCATGATGCATGAACTGGGTCTCCCCTGTTTGTGAGACTCTTACTGGTCAGGCTCTTATCTTCTGAAGACACAGCTTGAGAACTCTGGCATTTGTCCTTTTGTTTTTCACGGTTCACACTTCTGGAACATGTTACCTACCTGGCTTTACGGAACTCCATTACAAATAGAATCAATCCAAAAAAGGCCTCGGTTGCAAAGAGATGAAGTTAAATGAAAATTTAAAACAAGCAACTTATAAGTGCTTTAAAAAGAACTTTTATTAAACGAATAAATAAATAAATCCAGTAAATCAAGCGCTTTCGTCTCCAACCATTGGAGACTTTATCAAGACAGAGCATGCCCAACACAATAGTACATTTATAATCAAGGAGATAATTAGTGAACTAATCAGCATCCAAGGCTCATGAATAATTCATGAGTAATGACTATTCCTACATTTTAAAATCATATATCATATAAATACATATAATTAATTCATAATTTTAATATTATTCACTATAATTCATATAAAATACATATATGATATAATATATAAATATATTAAAAATGTATAAATAAAATCTATATACAAATTTCTACATTTCCTATATACTGTGCACCTTAATAAATATATCACAGTATATTATAATATAAATAAAACAGATAGTGTAAAATTAACACATAGATATATATATTATATATATATATATATATATATATATATATATATATATATATATATATATATATAGATAAATTAGTGCATATGTATCAACTATTATAACTACTATGACCTTTTAAAACCATCATCTGTCCAAAGCTTTTAGTCTTAAAAAACAAGTGATGGCAACAGATTCATTTAAGCCTGGCCATTGAGTTACGTTTGTTCTCAATTGCCATAAGGCTTCACTTTTTTTTATGTATAAAGTCCATGGTCCACCTCTTGGGTCTAGCTCAATAATCTCAATAACAGTAAATGTCCAGGCCACTCCATACAATGTTTTGCAAGGTCATTGGTTTCTTTCTGCAATCTGATGTCTCTCAAATGTTCATAAATACATTTTTTAAGCTTTCTTTCCGTCTTTCGAGTGCAAAAACAAGCACATTTGGAACAGAAAGCACAATAAACCACCATTTCAGTGTAACAGCTGCAGTTTTTTTGTAAAGAAACCTTTATACCATAAATGTTAAACTTTGATCCTTCCTTAATATATTGGCAATAATTAAAAACACCATTACATCAGTTTTTCTTGCCCCAGATGTCAAGTACCCCCATAATGGGAAGCAATTCTATACAAAGTTACACCTCCAACAAAAAGCAAATACACCAGAAAGCTTTAAGCATAGTAAACAAGAATAGCGGTATAGTCAACAGAAGTCAGGGGGCTGAAGGGTGGGTAACCAGGACTGCAAAAGTGAATACACTCGAACATCTACATTTATGGTAAGTATACACAACTGTACTATGTTCTTCGTGTTTCACTGTTGCAGTCATTACATTTGGGTAGATTCCCAAAGCTAAGGAAGGGAAGGAGGCAAATGGATAGCATTAGGACCAGCTATAAGGCCCTGCAAGACAGCAGTGGCAAAACCAGCTCTGGAATTTGAAAGAATTGGCAAGTGGTAATGCTTGGTGAAGGTATGTACAGAACTCCAGATAGCAGCTTCTAGGATGTCCCTGGTAGAGGCACCTCCGAGAAAGGCTGTAGAGGTAGATGCAGCCCTGGTGGAATGTGGTCTTATCACCTGTGGGGTAGGTTTTCCATGGTGCTTATAGCAGAAATGAATGCAGTGACCTATCCACTTAGAAATGGTTTGCTTTGAAATGGCCTTTCCCTCTGCCCCTGCAGCAAATGCAACCAGTTCAGATTTCCTGAGAGGCTTAGTCCTGCCCAAGTAAAATCTAAGTTGTCTGTGCACGTCCAAGGAGTGCAGTATTCATTCCCCTTTGTTCTGTGGATTAGAAAAGAAGGTTGGCAGATAAATGGACTGATTAAGGGCCACACTGGATACCATCTTGGGTATAAAGGAGGGATTGGCCCTGAGGGACACCCTGTCCGCATGAAAGATGATGAAAGGCTCCACTGCCATGAGGGCCTGCAATTCAGACACCCTTATTGCTGAAGTGATGGCTAAAAGGAAGGCTGTTTTCCAAGAAAGGAATTTCAACTCTGCATTTGCAGCTGGCTCAAAGGGAGGTAGAGTGAGCTTTTCCAATACAAAGTTAAGGTCCCAGGCTAGAGTAGGGGCTCTCCTTGGTGGTCTTAAGTTTTTGGCCCCTCTGAGGAATTGCTTCAGCAGTGGATGAGAGAAGAGGGGTGGCTCTGTATTATAATGAGCTGAAATGGCTGAGACATGAATTTTGATGAAGAAAACGAAAGGCCCTTGAGAAGCATCTCAGTTAAGTATTGAAGAATGTGCGGTAAATTGGGCACTGTTGTGTCTATCCCCTGAGTTTGGCTCCAGAAACAGAATCTTTTCCATTTTTCAGCATAGGATTTTCTAGTACTAGGCCTCCTTGCCTCCAGAATGACATCCATCACTTGCTTACTGAGGGATGGTAATGGAGAGCTCATGTAATTAGCCAGGCTGCAAGGTTCAGGGTTTGAAACTGTGGATGCAGAATCTGGCCCTCCTGCTGGGACAGCAGGGCAGGGGTCTGAGGCAGGTGCCATGGTTCCAGAAGTGACGCACTGCGCAGGAGGGGGTACCAGTGCTGGCATGGCCAGTTTGGTGCAATAAGTATTGCCCTTGGCTTGTCCCGTTTGATCTTTAGTAGCACTTTGGAGAGGAGAGGCAGAGGGGGAAGGCATAAACTGACAGGGCATCCACTTTCCAAGCTTGTCTGTGGGGAGTCCTTGTGCAGAATTTGTCCAATTGGTAGTTCTGAGGGGAGGCAAACAGGTCCATCTCTGGGCTCCCCCATTTGTTTCTCAAAATGTTGAACATCTTTGGTTCCAGTTTCCACTCGTGTGGGTTCATGAGATTTCTGCTTAGGTCGTCTGCCAGTGTATTTAGCTTGCCTGGCAGGAATTGAGCTTGTAGGTGCACTTAGTAGCTCAAGGCTGTGTTCCACAGAGCCATGGCTAGTCTGCAGAGAGGGTATGAGTGGATATCCCCCTGCTTGTTTATGTACCACATTAACAATGGTGTTGTCTGTCTATCAATAATTGTCCTGAAAGAATGTGGTCCTTGAAGGTTGTCAGAGCATTCTTTACAGCTAACATTTATTTTTGATTGATGTGCAGGTGCATTTGACTCAGGTTCTATTTGCCCTGAGTGCACTGACCTGCCCTGGCAAGTGAGCCCCCCATGCATAGTCTGAAGTGTCTTTTAGGGTTTGGGCGGCAGGGGGTAGAGAGTGAATGGCAGTCCCTTGTTGTGGCAGCAGGCCTCTACCCACCAAAGAAACTCTGTCCTTAAGCAAGGGATGATAGGAATCATTGATTCTAGGTCCTGAGAATGTTGCCACCATAGGCTTTTTAGATACTATTGTAGTTTCCTCATATTGAGTCTTGCATATGGAATTAGTAGAATGCAAGAGGCCATGAACCCCAGGGCTCGAGTATTTTCCTTGTAGATAGCTGGGTCTTTGTGGCCAGTATTTTGAAGTAGGCTGTCAAATGAACTTGTTTCTCTGGCGTGAGGTAGGGCATCTGGGAAGTTGTATTCAAGCTTACTTCCAGGAATACAATTTGTTGGCAGGGTACTAGATGTGACTTCTTTTCGTTTATGGTGTACCCCAGAGAAGTTAGTAATTTCTTTACAAATGCCAAATGAGTTAATAGTATGTCCTGGCTTTCTGCCTGAATTAGACAATCATCCAGGTATGGGTATATTTGAATATTTCTTTGCTTGCAAAATGCAATGACTGGAGCTAGGCATTTTGTGAATACCCTGGGTGCAGTAGATAAGCCAAAGGGCAGTGCAGAGAACTGACAGTGCATGTAGCCTGCTCTGAAGCGTAGGTATCTTCTACAAGATTCCCTTACTGGGATGTGCAGGTAGGCTTCCAGTGTTGCCAACTAGGCATTTTTGCCTAGCATGGGAAGCAGCTGATGAAGAGTTAGCATTCTGAATTTTGGGATTACCATAAAAGTGTTTAGGATAGACAGGTCCAGGATAGGACGCCAGGAATTGTCTTTTCTGGGTACCAGGAAAAGTCTTGAGTAAAATCCTTGTTCACATTCCTCTTCTGGGACAGGATGAATAGCCCTAATGCTTAGAAGAGAGAGAATCTGGTTTTGAGCCTCTGCCCACTGATTTTGGGGTAGGTCTGGCCAACCGTTTGGGGTTGGTAATGAGTGGAAGTGGAATCTGTATCCTTGGGAAACTATACTTAAAACCCATTTGACTTTGGTAATGAATTCCCAGTTTTTTGCATGCAGGGTGATCTTTCCCCCTAAAGGAACAGTTAGTTGAGCAGGGCTTTGAAGGTTTAAAATGAAGTCATTGTGAAAGTTTACCATAGAGGGTATCTTACTACTCCTAGCTTTGGAAGTGGGAGCCCCACACTGCTTAGGCCTGTGAGTACCTTGAGACTGAAGCCTGGATGGTCTGCTGGTTCTGGGTTTGGACTGAGAAGGCCTGGAAGAAGAAGGAAAGGACCAATTCTTAGAAGGCCAGTGCCTACTAAATCTGGGAGGCTGTACTTGCAGGAAATCTTTAACAGTTTGCATAGCTTTAGCTTTTTCCTCCATCTTTTTAAGTACTTCTGCTTTGTTGCCAAACAGGTGGTCTTGGTTTAAGGGAGGATCAAGTAATTTAGCTTTAACATGATCTGGAAAAGATTGCTCCTTTAAGCCAAGCATGCCTTCTAAGTACAGACCTAGTGACAGCAGCCCTGCAAGATGCCTCTAATGAGTCAAAACCACACTGCAAAGTATGCTTTCCAACTTGTTCAGCAGAATGCATTAAATCCTATAATTCTTTATTTTCAGCACAGTCAGGAATCAACATAATTTTCTGTTTAAGCGATCCAATAACATGCTGCTGATACTTTAATATATGAAACTGGCAGTTTAAGGCCCTAATGGCCAAAGTTGCAGAAGTGTATACCTTCTTACCCAATCTGTCCAAGGCCTTGGAATCTCTAACAGAGGGAGTAGGGTTTTTGGCAGCAGTAGCCTTAATGCCTTTGGGTCCCTGTGAAATGGTCTCAGGATCTGCAGTAGGATTCTTAAAGAGGAACTTGTGAGAGTCAGGTACTCTGTAATACCTGTCAAGTTTTCTGGGAACCGGAGGTAGAGTGTCAGGAGCCAGGCTAGATTCCAAGAACATATCTACAATGTCTAGTACAGGAGGGATAGCTAAAGGCCTGTGTTGAGGTACGAGTAAGAATTCCCTAAGCCTCTTTTTGGAGTCAGAGTAATCCCAGCAAAATGCTCCCTAAAGAGTATGCAAAGTTTCACCAAAAGAGAAATCCTCTGCAGGGTAAGCAGAGGGAGTGGAGTCCTCTGCATCAGAATCCTCATAGGTAGATAAGGGCAACTCCTGGTCAGAGAAAACAGAAATTTCAGAATCCTGATCAGAAGAATCGGAAGGAAAATCAGTTCTAGGTCTCTTACAGGGAGAAGGGTGGCTTCCCTTCCCCTGATTAGAGTAATAAGGTCTTCAACCATTCTTATCATTTGTTTTTTAGGTACAGGGGCCTGACCATGCTGTCTGAGCATCCGTTTTCTAGGCATGGGTCGAGTTTTAGGCCTTGAAGAACACGATGGCATCGGTTTAATATGCAAGTCAGTATGCCTGAACACAACCTCAGAAGCCGGTGCCTGCACAGCGGCTCTGGACCCATCCAAAGTAGAGACATCCACAAGTTCCACAGTTGAAGAAGCATCTTGCGGGATACCGGACTCCGAATGGGTCTCAGTACAGGCCTGCGAATCTGAAGTAGTGGGTATCAGGGGCTGCGAAAGTGCCTCACTGAGTACAGGTGAACTTGAGACTAGCTTAGGAGAAGCATCGTCGGCAGCTTTGGACCTATGCGGTCTGTCTCTATCAATTTGCATTTTTTCAGAATGTCGGTAGTCGGGTGGCTTACCGAAGCCATTTCTGGATAATTGAACTGAGTACCAAAATATTTAGATGCAAAAATGAACAGACGACAAATAGTTTAAGGTTTGAATAAGGCACAAAACTGACAACGAGGTACATTGTGGTCTGGGCCTAAGCAAGGAATGCAGTACGAATGAAAAATCTTTATGAGGTATTTGCTTTCCACAAGAAATGCAATTGTTAACTTTTACTGACATTTGTTTAGGGCAAGAAAAAGGATCCCCAATGGGGTACTTAGCTTAGCTGAAGACTTCGGATCCGAAACTCGAAAATGAAAATTTTAGGAGTCGGACGACCGGCACTTACAAACTTCTGCTTCGGGCACCGCATGGCAAGAAAGACTGATGTAATGGCGTCGGCTGCATGCTTTATACCCCTGACTACCTGACGTCATGAAAGATGAGACAGCAACCAACGCAGGACCCAAGACTTTGATGATCAGGCCGACTGAGGGCTACCTGCAAGCAGATAACCCAAATGTAATGACTGCAACAGTGAAATAGGAAGATCAGGAAGATTGATTAAATTGATTAATATTGGTTTCTGGACCTACTTTAGGAAGAAAGGCTGGGTTAGTGCACAGGGAAACCCTAAACTTATGAAAGACCACGTAAGGAACTTTAATGAACAAGGCTTGAAGTTCCAATACCCTCCTGGGAGAAGTGATAGCCACCAAAATGGCAGTTTTCCAAGAAAGGAACTGTAAATTTACTGATTCTGCTGACTCAAAGGGAGGGGAGACTAGAGCTTGCAAAACAAAGTGAGATCCCAGGGAGGCATCGGATCTTTCACTGGGGGGTTGTAACAGAAAAGCTCCTTTAAGGAATGTCTTACAAAGCCTGGAAGAAGCTAAGGAAGCCATGTTTCCCCCACATGGAAGTTAGAGATGGCAGCAGATAGACTTTAACAGTAGAAGAATTAGCACCTTGGTGAAAAATACCAGATAGAAATTCCAGAATAGCCGGAACCAGAGCAGTAAAGGAATCTAAGTTCCATTGCGTTTCCAGTTGCTATGATACATCTTTCTGGTAGAAGACTTGTGATCTGCTACCAGAATGGTTTTAACCAGAGAGGATAAACCAGGAGTCCTAATCATTACTGGAACACAGCTGTGAGTTTCAGACTGTCCAGGTCTGGGTGAGGAATCCCCGAGGGGTGAGAAAGCAGATCCGGAACTGGATCCAAGATCCATGGTGGACTACTAGGTGAGACCAAAATAAGGGGAACCAGACTTGGCAAGGCCAGAATGGGGCAATGAGGATTACTGTGCTCCCCAGCCTATGAGCTTTCTGAAGAAACTTTAGAATGAGAGGTAACAGGTGGCAAGCATAAAGAAGACTGGGAGGCCAAGCATGAAACAATGAGTCTGAGGACTTCCCCCGAGGGGGGTTCAGAGTGAAGAACTCGCTGCATTTCTAATTGGAAGGAGATGCAAAGAGATTGCAGCAAGGCCGACCCCACTGGAGGAAGATGTGTTCTGCTACTTAAGCATTCAGAGACCACTGGTAAGGCATCAGAATAGTCATGTTGAGTCTGTCCACCAGTATTTTGGTCCGTCCCAGAATGTGCATAACCACCAGAAAGCGGCAGGTGGAAATCGCTCATTCCCACTCTCATGGCTTCTCGACAAAGGGGGTAGGATCTGGTTCCACCCTGCTTGTTGATATACCAGACTATTGACATGTTGTCTGACTGAATAGCAACAGTATTTAGGAGGAAGATGGGCATGAAGGGCCTGCAACGCTAGAAGAACTGCCCTCATCTCCAGGATGCTGATATGCAAATTGGTCTCGGAAGAGGGCCACGTGCCTTGGACTGTCCTTCCCGAGCAATGCCCCCCCACCCTAGCTGGGAGGCATCAGTGGTCACTGTGGTTGTGGGAAAGGATGGAAGAAAGGGATGTCCCTGGACAAGTTCCATGGAGAGCACCAGAGAAGTGACTCCCTGCAGGCCCAGGAAATGCATATCGGATGGGACAAAGGTAGGTCCTGAAGAAACCACTGAACTACTAACATTCACTGGAGGACTCGTGTGAAGACGGGCCAAGGGTAGAAGATAGATAGTGGCTGCCATGGAACCCAGGGCCCTCACAACTGTTTCCGCTGAGGGGGAGGTGAGATTGAAGAATGTAAGAAACATGAAGTTTCAGATTGTTTACCCTTTCTGGGCTGAGATAGACTTTCATTTGTATGGTGTCTAGCCGTGCTGTAATGAAGTCTAAGCTCTGAACTTGAGTCAGTGATGATTTGCTGAGGATGATTGTAATGCCCAGTCTGTTTGCTAGAAGAAGTAATCCCTGGCATGGCATAGCAGACACTTGGTAGGGGCAGCAAGGAGCCAATCATCCAGGTAGGGATAGACCCAGATTCCCTGAAGCCTCAGGTGAGCCGCTACTTCCGCCAGGAGTTTGGTGAACACCCTGGGGGCTGTGGTGAGACCAAATGGTAGGGCCCTGAACTGATAATGATTGCCCCCCAGCCGGAAGCGAAGAAACATGCGGTAGTGCCTGTTCATTTTGATATGATAGTACGTGTCCAGGAGGTCGATCGAGAACATCCAATCCTCTGCTTGCAGGTACGGCAGAAGGGACTGAAGCACGACCATCTGGAATTTCTCCTTGGCTACTAACAGGTTCAGAGTGGAAAGATCCAGAATGGGTCTTAGGTCCCCCGTTTTGTCACTTAAAAGAACCTGGAACAGGTGCCCAATCTGGATTGGTCTGGGGGGGGGGGGGTTGGAGGACTCGTTTTCTTAGCAGCTTTTCTATTTCCAGTGCTGCTTCCTCCCTTTGTGCAGGTGGAATGTCTGGGGGGAGTTTTGGTGGGGGAGGTGGATCCACAAACGGGATGGAGTAGCCTCTGGATGTGATTTGCAACTCCCAATGGTCTGTTGTAACAGACTCCCACTCCATTGGATGTGAAGAAAGACAGCCCCCGACTACCTACAGAGATGAGCAGTCAGGCAAACCTTCAGGGCTGTTGTGTGGGTCTGTCAGAGAATGGTTCTCGAGACCCAAAGTTCTTCGGACCCCCTCTGCCTCTGGGCCAGCGTCCATCGTAACCCCTTCTGCCTCTGGGGTAAGAAGAGTCCTGAGTGTCCTGGGAGAACCGCGATTTCCAGAACCACACTTTCTTTGCCCCGTGCCGATTCCTTGAGAAAAATCTTTGAGGGGCGGAGAAGCGGATCCTGACGGCAGACAGCGTCTTCCAGTCCTTCTCACTCTGGACTAGAGTCTCTCGTACGGACTTCCCAAACAGGGAAGAACCATCATAGGGGGCATTAGAAAATAACACCTTGAAGGATTCTGAATATTGACACAGCCGGAGCCAGGCGTGGAACCTCATGGCAACTCCGGACCTAGCCACCCTGGAGGCTTCTTCCATGGCATGGGAAAGGAGGTGTATGGACGTATTCTCAACCACTTTCAGAGTGGCCATGTGCACAGAGAACATCTTCTTGCCCTCTGCCAATGTGGACTCTAGGGGAAACTCGGTGACTTCCTTGACTAAGTCATGCTGTAGCCAGATGATGTGCGCCATGTAATTCAGCGCCCTTATGGTAAAGGTTGCTGAAGCATAGACTCACTTCCCCAGATGATCCATCATCCTCGATTCCCGGTCAGGAGGATGCACTGCAGAGTTCTCCTGCACAAGGTCTTTCTTGGTGGCAGCTGTCACCACCATAGCATCTACTGGGGACCCCTTACTCCAGCTGGTCCTGTCCAGTGGGAGGGCTAAGAATTTTGTCTGGCCTTTTTGGAATAGGTTTCATGGTGTCCAGTTCCTTTCAAGCTCTAGAGGTAATTAGGTCCGCCAGTGGGTCTGCAGGGCTGACATCCAGGAGGTAGATGGGCCTGTGCCGAATACCTCTAGGTACACCGACTCGTCCGGGGTTGGTTTTGGGCAGACCACCCCCCTCTTTGGCATAGGAGTTCCATGAGGTCTCTAAAGGTGACATCCTCTGGGGGTGACTTGGGGAACCTTCCCCTTCCTCCAAGTCAGTGTCATCCATGAGGGACTTTGGGGAGGAGTCCAAGTGCCTACTTTTACACATTCATTTGCGAGGGGACCTCCTCAGTGGAACTCTCTGAGGGGGGACTTGCAAACTTCTGGCTGCCCCCTAGTGGGTGCTCCCTGAGGCAAAGCATACATGGGCAGTCCCTGAAATGACAGGAAGGTTGGAGCCATACCCAGAACAGAGGGAGTCTGGGTGGTTTCCAAAGAGGAAATGGTCAGAGGTCTTGACCCATTCGAGGGGACCCACTCCACCACGTCAAATGCTGAAGGGGAGCGGACATCCTGGGAAACAAGTAAGGGAGCTGCTCCTCTTGGATCTGATGGGGGAGTCGGAGCAGAGCCTGCAGGAGCTGAGATACCAAGGGGGAGACTGTGCTCTGACAAACTCAGAGCAAACAGGACCCCCACGGATCAGACACGGAGGCTACGGCCCCAAGAGCACTCTGATCCAAAGACTCCAAAACCAAGGGTCGGATCAGACAAGGAGCTATGGGGGTGAAAAAGGGCTGCAAGCTCCCCACTCCAGGAGGGAGAGGGGACTGGAGACTCCCATCTGGATCTAGGTGTGGATGAACTTCTGTATCATCCTGTCCATCTCTGACTCACTCAACCTGCAAGTGGAACGTGAAGTGGAAGCCACAGACACCGGCCAGGAGTGCCAGTGAGAGGAGGCTCTGGATGGTGGCCTAGATACTGCCAGCTCCAGGGAAAACCTGGGCGAACAGAGCAGAGGGATACTGGGCCTAGGAGGGATCCTAGATTTTGAAGGAGGCCACGACAGAGCAAAGCGGTCTGGGGACCGCTTTCTAGGTCTGTCCTTGTGACGCTTTTCCCCATCCACAGGCCTCAAGATGGGAGGTTAAGTTCTAGGGGCAGAAGTGGTAGTAGAGGTCATAGTACTAGTAACGGTGACAGCCGTCCCTGAAGCAGGTAGTAGTCCTTTCATCATTAGTTTAGCTCTCCTGTGCTTGATGGCTCTAGGATTGAAGCCTGTGCAAATAGAGCAGGCTGTATCTATGTGGGCCATAAACACACTACACCTAGAGTGTGGCCATCCACTGGAGAGAGCTTATGGCCACACTCCGTACATTTTCTGAAGACAGGCCTGGGGTTCTCAACCATGTCCATAAGGAAGCCCAACACAAACAAACCCACGCGCACGCTTACTTAATAAAGGGGTAGAGGAAGGCCAAGGAAGGGACAACACTAAAAGATAAACTCTACATTTTTTTTTTTTTTATGACAACCGACAACCAACGCGAGGTAGGGGAAGTTGAAAATGGAGATAAGGAATCCTACTCTAACACTAAAGGGAAAGGTATCACTTACCGAAATAACTTGCCTGGAGCTCAGCAACCACGATGTTTAGCTTTTAAGCGGCAAATGAGATCTGAGGGAAGGAAGGAGACAGACGGGCATTGTGGGTAAGGGGAGGAGCTTGGCGGTCTCAGATCCAATCCGGATCCGAATACCCACATGTCGAAGACCAAATGAAGTAAACTACTTCAGATCAAGTGGTTAAGCACACATCCATTCTTGGGACCTAAAGCTACACTATCACATCAGCAATACCAGATGACAAATACCTAACCCACCATATCCATCACTGCTGGAATAGGATGACCTTACCTATTAACCTACCCCATCAATGTTTAAAATCAATCTGGATGGGTGATTGCAAATTTTCACCACAGGGCATGTGGAGACTGACTACATAGGAGACACAGTTTCCCACCAATTCTGGATGATGTCGCTGAGCATCTTGATGGTCTCCTTTGTCCTTAAACGTAATAAAAACCTATGACTCTAAGAAAAAAGATGGGTATAAAATGAAAAGAAATGCATATGATCATAGCCTGATCTTCTGTGCAATACTGCTGCTCCAGGTATCATTCTGGCAATTGATAACAAACAAAACTTGAGCTACATCACAATTAGAAAAAGTTTGCCTTTCATTATCTTTATCCATTTTCTTCTTCTACAGAAAAAATGTCAATAACCTTAATTACTGCATTCCCTGAATACTTACAGTCACTGCCATGTTTCAGCAAAAAAATATCTAAATGATTCACTTACATAAAGATACTACTTGTCTTAAATTTAGGTAGCTCCTTCTAAATAAACATTTACAGTCACTGCTATATTCAGGTCAAGAAAAAAGGACTAAACCATTTACTTTTGTAAAGATTCTACATGTCTTAGTTTTATCCTCACTGAACCTTGTCTTGTCTACAAGGAATCACATTTCCTACCATTCCATATTTGTGCTGCATACTCGCTAACTTTCCTTCTGCTCCTCCTAATTACGAGTTGTATTTGCAAACAGCTAAGCAGTCTAGAGTAAAGTTAACTCTTTTTATTACAGATTCCTGGGGTCCCAAGTATTTATGTATACCAACTATGACATAAAATTCCTTCACCGTGCCCAAAATCTGCCTTGCAAGCAACCAGTAAATGTCCCTCAGGTGAGGCATCTTAAGTCCAATCCCACCTCCTCCACAATCTTAAGATTTCTCCAAAATCAAAATGAATGCCTTTGGAGGAAAAAAAAAAAAAAAAAAAAAAAAGAAGAAGGCTCCTAATCCTGATCAGCACCACCAACAGTTTTATAAAGAGATCCTGTGTGTTTCAAAGGATAACCCTTTTGCCATAAGGGCTTCTCAAGCTGAGGAAGACAATCTTCAGGTCTTGGGGAGAAGATAGTCCACAAACGGACCTGGAGTGAACCATAAACTTGAGTTTTCTTGTCAAGATACAGACCATATACTGTAGAATACATTATAGAATAAGTCTGGATGAGAAAACTAGTTATGGCTGTCTGAAAGAGAGGAAAGGTTTTGTAGTAGGTCTCTTGTCAGCTATAGGAAAGGGAGGCGTCTTGGTTGATATTTGGGTGAAGAGGGAAGAATCTGCATTCCACAGTGTCATAAGTAGGTACACAGCTCCCAGGTGATTCTGCAAGTAAACAGGCACGAAGAGGCTACAGGGGTCAGGTTAACAGCCCTTGGCATTACAGACAGGCTACAAAGAAAGCTATAGGGTTTGCATTTGGAATTCAGTGCTTATGGTAGCCAGCACTGGCTAGGCCAACAGTGGTTTGATAACCTTGCATATGGTATGCGGATCTTGTGAGATCATGGCACTCAGTAGGCTTGAGTCTGCGCTGTTCACAAGGCAGACTGAAATAAGGGATATCAATGCCATGTGAACCAATGTGAAGCAAAACAGCACTGGGGATAGAGGAAAAATAGCCAAACATGAGTAGCTGGCACTGAGGAAACTGATGCTAGGGCATCAAATGTCTGGTAACACTTTTTCCTCTTCCTCCTGGGGGCTTCACTGAGCTCCTAATATATGGCCTAGAAATCAGTGCCAATTTATGAAGTAGGCAGCAACAGTGTGCAACAGAAGTGGCAAGGTGTTGAAAATTCAGGAACACAAGCTACATGATAGTCCACACTATGCTTTATGTACTGTATGTAAATAAGCACATAAAAAGAGAGATTTAAATGAGGTAGTGCAACCAAACGGGACAGTAATGAGATGCAAATGAAGGGATTCAAACAGTGCCTATACTGAATGTTGTACATTTAGTATTGAGGCAGATTAAGTGTACCTTGGAACCCAGGAGGATTTCAAACCATGAGCCTCCCATTAGGACCATGCATAAATCACCTTTCTGATTTTTTTAAATGTATATTTGGATTATTTTAAGGTTTATTTACTTTTTAATAACTTATTGTTTTATAAAGCAAAGTAAGGTTTAAATGTATAGTCTTGAATATTTTTCCTAGTAAAAAGTGAAACAAAATTTACTAACCAATAAGAACAAAGTTACCCATTTCAACCATGAAATGGCAGTCATACTGCTGCCATTATAATCTACCAATGTTCATTCTCATCAATTACATCTATTTTGACTCTGTGCACCTTACAAATCTGATTGTAATAAAAAAAAGTCAGAGTGAAGTATTCCAAATTGCTTTACACAAATGCACAGAGGTCCTGTGAAGCCAGATAATGACTTTAACTTGATCATGACAGCAGGATTAGTCATTTACGCCTGCAGACAGCCCCCATACCCAGCAATTATATAGACACATGGTTGACTATCTAAACCTCTGATATCCGATAGTGGTAAAAGAAAATGATAATGACCACAATAATGTATGTCAAGTTTCTTTTGCACCAACACACACAGCCACAATATTTAAAACTTACTTCATACAAATGCACACTAGCCATGCAGAGCCAGAGTAAAGCAGACAAGAGGAAAAACTGGATTCATCCAAAGTTCCTCCAATGTGGCCAGCAGTCATAGCTACTTTGTAAACCAAGTACACCCCAGACAACTGACTGTGATAAAAATGTTGGCCACAGTAATGTATTTCACTTTTGTCTAGTAATACCCATTATTATTACTCTAAATGTGAAATTCGGCACCAAGTGAAAACTTTTGAAGTCTCTACAAAGAAGACCTAGAAAACAGCCATTGCAAAAATGCAGCCAAGCATTAACCAACACATTCAAAACCGCTCCATGATACTATGAGGGCAAAAAGCTCTTTATCGAAGTAATGTTTTTCATGTGGAGAGTTGATACTTTGAGTGTCAAATGGTGATTTGGAATCAGTCTAAGTCTGTGGAGTAATCTGTTAGCACTTCCATCTCTTAACCCAAAAAGGTTGAAAGTTCAAGGCCACCTAGGCACTATGCTTGTGGCCTGGTAGCTCAGAAGTCTGTGCACTGGTCTAGTAAATCAGAGGTCATGAGCTCAAATCTTATCAAGGTCTTGTTCTTTTCAGCATGTACCTAACAAGACATATGCAACAGTCAGAATGCCCACAAGGGTTCCTTAGCAGGAGAATCCAGTATATAAGCACATTATCTTATACAGATTGACAAAGCCCTACCTCTACCTTGGTCTCCTACTGATTACCAAGATACAATCTATGTCAGGCATACAAAGCATTCTTGGATCCAGCTCTGATGGACCACTCGTATATCCACAAAATGAACAACATGAGAACCACTACATCCAAGAATTTAAATTGTGCTTGGGTCATAAATAGGAAATGTTGACAAGACAAATATACATCTCAAAGGATCCTTATGCTCAAACAGGGTCCCCATCCATGTGAAGTAGACTCCATTCCCTAACCCTACTTAAGAGTAACATTGACTAATTGGTGGGAATTCTGAAATTTACCCAGAGTCTGACCCCTTTGTCTCTGACAGATAAAGGCAGGAAGTAACTATTCCCAAACTAACATACCCCCCAGCCTTTAAAAACTGCCTAGCATGCCCTCTCCTAATAAAATGCCCATGAGAAATAGGGACACAACTAGACTGGGTTGAGCAGCTTGATTTATAAAGGTTCTGGTGGTTGTTAGCCTAGTATAAACCTAGGAACCTATGAAATACATACTTTAGATATCAAGTTCAGTTTGCTTCCACACTGTAACCTTCATGTGTAGGTTGTTCACAGAGATTGGCTTCCATCAGCCTTTAGAGCAACTTCAGTATATTGTTTTCCTCTTCAATATTCATCCAAATGGAGCATTTTCAGGTCCAGCCAAGAGTTACACAATACAAAAAATGTTAAACTACTTTCAAATAGAGAAGATACAAGCCATACCTAAAAAAGTGAGTGAAACAGCTGTGGCATGACATGTCAAAACCACCCTGCTATTACTGTTGCTCAGACACAAAACATGTAAACATGACCACAGACCTAATCATTCATACATACACAGCAAATGTGCTATTATTCTCCTGTATCTGCAGTCCCAAGGATAGACATTAAAAATGGAGCTAGAAACCTTAGTAAAAATCAAGCTAAAAACCTTCGTAACCAAGTTATACAAACACTCATGGGTTTGCAAGAAAAGCAAAAAAGTGAGCAACACAAAACCAAACAAGCACAGTTTGCTGCTTGTAAGCACATTAATACCTCATAAAATGGCCTACTACTATTACTGTTACTAACAATGCAGGAATTAAATGTTGTTAAAATACGTGCAGTCTGAGTCAATGTTGGCTACGGTTGCCACCCGTCCCGTGGTCAGCGAGACACTCACGGGTTGAGCCTTCTCATCCCGCTTCCCACAATCACAGACAGCGGGACTTAAGACCCGTTTTCCCCTTTTTGCGCTCGCGAACTGCCATTGAAAAGCCAAAAATACTTCCAGTTTTTCCACGGCAATGCAGCTACGTCACTAACCCGGACCTGCAGTTAGAGGGATTCCCTGCTAGGTCCAGGTGGTGTAATTCAAGCAGTAATTGGCTGCAGGGATTCAAGGGTGTGGGGATTCACCTAGAAGAGCCCAATAAAGGTCGCAGCTGTAGAGCAGTTTTGTCTTAGTGGTCTACAGCTGTAAAGGAAAAAAGGTCTGAAATTTCTAATCCCAGCCAGCCAGCCAGCCTGCCAGCAAAGAAGGCAGCTAGCCTGCCAGCAAAGAAGCCAGCCTGCAAGGGAGCCTGCTAGCCAGCAAGGGAGCCTGCCAGCCAGCCCAGCCACTTGAGCAGACAGAGCCAGCCAGTCATCCAACTAGCCATTCCAGCAGGAAGGAAGCAAGCTAGTCCAGCAAAAACTGTGATAGTGGTAAGTACATAACATAGTATTTTGTGGCTTTAGTTATTAAAAATGAGAATATTGTGCTTTATTTAAGTTTTTAATGTTTAGAGGTAGATGGGGATGTAGTATGCAGTATTTAAATCTGTGCAGTGGCTATTTTGAGATTTCTGAGTAGTAGTTTAAAATAGGAATATATTGGGGTTTAATTTTTTAATGTTTAGAGGTAGACAGGGGTGCAGTATTTAAATCTGTGCAGTGGTTATTTTGATATTTTTGAGTAATAGTTTTTAAAGGTATAAAACCTGTATGTTTATGTAATTGTTATTGTTTTTGGGGGTATGATTTGGAAGCATCATTTTTAAAAGGCTGAACTGTGTGTATAGAAGTTGTTTATTTCTGGTGGGGGGCAGTGAAATATAAATTTAGTGTGATGTATTTCTATTGCCGTAGCTTTTTCAGGGTATTTTCTGTTTGCAGATAGAAAATGTTCGAGCATAGTTTGCACTTTTTTGTGTGGAAATGTGTGCAATTTAATGCTGTTTTCCAGGAAGTTAGGATATGCTGTTTGGGTAATTTTTCCCGTTAGTCCTTGCAAGTCAATGTGTATGTGGTACAAGTCTACTTTTTGAGGGGGAATGTTAATTAACAGTTATTAGTGCATTTATTATTCTAGTAGGTACATATAGCCAACTTGCCGAAGCGGATTTCAAGATTGTTTTCATTTATACTTGTAAAATGTGTGCATTTAATTTTTTATGCATTTTTAAGAAGGTTAAAATGTCCTGCTTTGCTTGTAATGTGAATATGGGTGTGCTGCTTTTACTTGGGCCTATTTATTGCATTGCTGTGCAGGGTAAATTACTTTTAATTGCTATGTTTTGAGGTAAAAGGAGCCAATGGAGTCTGCTGTACATTGTAGTTTATTTTACTTCTCTTGCAAGAAGTATTTTTAAAAGGTAAAATGTTTACAAACTTTTTTCCTGTTTATTTCTTTTTTTTTTTTTTTTTTTGTGGATGCTTGCTCAGAAGTTAATGCAGTGTATTTGAGATTGTGCTAAACCATGTCGTTGTTACAGGGTAGTTTGCTTTTATAAGTAGCAAAGTTTGTATTTTGTGTTTTAGTGATGTCTTCAATAAACTTACAATGTACTGTTTTCAATATAATCCGATTACGACCAGTGCTGCTGTTGGGCATGTTCATTAATAGAGCATTGCGCTGTGTAAATTAGTGCCATACATTTCTTTTAACTGCTGTGGTCAAAAGCTAAATCAGGTCTATGGTATCCACTGTGCATTCTCATTCATTTTAGTGTTTTTTTGGTCCAGTGAACGTGGTTAACTTTTTTTTCTTGAGGGGTGGGGTGAGGTGGGCATGTTCGGTGGTAAAAATAAAGCATTTAATTTTCTACAAGCTGTGTTAATGTTAGTTTTCAATGGCCAAAATGTCCCCTACATTACCTCATTTACTATTTGACCTTTTCCAAACTGTTTGTAATATCTCTTTTCTGCTCCATTCCTCAGTTCTTTTGCATGCCAATATTTTTCGAACCAGTTCTTTTGAGTGCCAATGTTTTTCGAGCCAGTTTTTTCCAAGTGCCACTGTTTTTCAAGCCATTTTTTCGAGTGCCACTGTTCAAGCCAATTTTTTGAGTGCCACTGTTCTTCAAGCCATTTTTTTGAGTGCAACTGTTCTTCAAGCCATTTTTTTTGAGTGCCATTGTTTTAAAAGCCATTTTTTTCGCATGCCACTGTTTTTCAAGCCAGTTATTTCGCATGCCAATGTTTTTCAAGCCAGTTCTTTCAAGTGCCAATGTTTTTCAAGCCAGTCCTTTCAAGTGCCAATGTTTTTAAGCCAGTTCTTTTGCGTGCCAATGTTTTTTGAGCCAGTTCTTTTGCGTGCCAATGTTTTTCGAGCCAGTCCTTTCAAGTGCCAATGTGTTTAAGCCAGTTCTTTTGCGTGCCAATGTTTTTTGAGCCAGTTCTTTTGCGTACCAATGTTTTTCGAGCCAGTTATTTCGTGTGCCAATGTTTTTTGAGCCAGTTCATTTGTTCCTACAGCAGTATGTTACTGCACCCTACTAACACAGTTTTGGCAAATATGTTGCATATCAGGTAAGTACAGATTCAAGCATGAAGAGAGCAGCAGCTTCATCACAGTCAACCAGCAGCAAGAGAATATGCAAGTGGCAAGATGTTTGGAAAACAGAATTCGACTGGATCGAGAGCTGCAGTGATGTCAAAGCGTTCTGCAGGTACTGTAAGAGAGAATTTCTAGTGACCCACGGTGGAAGAATCTATGTCGCACGACATGAGGCAACTGAACAACATAAGACTGCTATTCTTCAGGCTAAATCCAGTCACCTGATGACAAAGTGGGCAAGGAACGCAAACCTTGAGAGACCAGCACTTAGGATCATTGCAGCAAAAGCCTCTGAGGTGTTCCATGCTGCTAAGCACAATATTTCCTGTAACAGCTTGGACTGTGCAGTAAAGTTGGCCAGCCAGTTGTACAGTGACTCGGACACTGCAAAGAAACTATCTTGTGGAAGAACCAAGGCTGAAGCCACAGTTGAAAATGTTTTGGGACCGCACTCATTGGAATGCCTCCTGCATGACCTTCAAAAACCAGGCACTTCATTTGCAATTTCATCAGATGCTTCCAACAAGGGGAACATAAAATTATTTCCACTTGTTGTGAGGTATTTTTCTAAAGAAGGGGTGGTGAATGGCCTTTTGGACTTCTATGAAGACCCTGATGAATCTGCACAGGCTATTTCACAGCAAACTTCCAACATTATTTATTTTATTTATTTATTTTATTTTACATTTGTTAACGGGGCTGGTCCAACTGGATATTGAGCCCATTTTCAGTGGAGGCCTGGGGAGAAAAGCTCCAAAAATACTTTCATTTATAAACAGAATTACAGACAGTAACATTTTAGTTAACGAGCATTTTAAAAAGTGTCAAATTCTGTCAGGAGCAAAAGTTAGGACATAACATACTAACAGTCAATTTAAATGTGGACTAAAAAAAAAATTAGTAGGCAGGAAAGGTGGAAGTGGTAGAAATAGATGGAAATGTTAGTCAGGGTTTATGCAGGGGCAGAGCCAGCGGGTTCTAAGGAAAGTTTTGAGCTGGGTTTTAAAGCATTGAGGAGAGGAGATGGAAGAGAGATTGTCAGAAAGAGAGTTCCAGGATTTTCCAATAGTGTTAGAGAACAAGGAGTTAACTGCCAAGTTGTTGGCTTTACAAGTTGCTATGAGGTGTTTGTTAGAGGAACATAAGCTTTTGAGGTTGCAGTATGGAGTTATAAGGGAAGTGAGCATAGGGGTATTAGTGGGCTTGTACAGAATTTTTTGGGCTAAGGAGAGTTAATAGAACAAGATCAGATTTTGCAATTCTAGCCATCCTAATTCCTTTAAGTTTTTGCAATGGTGAGTTCTGTAAGTAGAACCAGAGGCAAATCTGGAGATACTATTATAGGCAGTAAACAGTTTCTTAAGGTTAGATTTGGAGAGGTTAGTATAAATAGGTGAGGCATAAAGGAGGGTTGAAACCAGATGGGAGTGGGCAATGGAGGTTCTGGCCAGTGGAGTAAGGAATGGTTTGATTCTATAAAGTGAGCCTAGTTTTCTGTTGACTTGTTTAATAGTGCTATTTATGTGAGAAAGGATAGGTTATCTATTTCAACTCCCAGCAGCCTAGTGGTGGGGTCTGGAGATATACTGGTGACATTATTAGAGAGGATTATGGAAATGCACTCCTTGCCCTGGAACAGCATTTCAGCTTATGGGGCTAATAATGCCAGTGTGAACTATGGGAAGAAATCTGGTGTGTATACCAGATTAAAAGAAAAAAAGTGTCCATCACTCCAGAAGGCTAACTGTGTTGCCCACATCATTCACAATGCAGCCAAAAAAGCTGCAGCACAACTACTGTACGACGTGGAAGTATTTGTAATGAAACTTTTCAGCCACTTCTCAGGTTCTGCCACAAGGACCAGAGACACGAAAGACTTCTTTGAGTTTTGTGGCATGGAATTTAAGAGTCTGTTAAGACATGTGCCAACAAGGTGGCTGTCACTACTCCCAGCCATTGAAAGAGTAGTGAAAAATCTCCCAGTGCTCCAGTCCTATTTCCTCTCCCAGGGAGAAGAGGAGACCCCCCCCCCCCCGACAGATATGGCAGTACTTTTCAGCTAATGAGCATGGTGAGAATGCATTGCCTACGCTACCCCAGTACTATTTGCACTTTCTCTGTGCTGTTCTTGTTGATTTTAATGAACATATAAGTACATTAGAAAAATCAGCACTTACTGCCATGGAAACTTCTTGTGTAATGGTCTCTCTGAAGCAAAAACTGCAGGCAAGAGCTGTAGGTGCTTTCTTTGGAGGGAAACTTAGGGCACTTATGAGCACAATAGATAGCACTTCTGAAAAGAGACTTCATTGTGTTCTTGGAGACAGCAATGAAATAGCACTTCTGCTAACAAACTGAAAAGAGACTTCATTGTGTTCTTGGAGACAGCAATGAAATACCTGGAACAGTGGTTTGATTATACTGAAAGCAACTACTTGTTTACACGATCTAAAGTATCTCTAATTGAGCCCTTTGCTTTCAGTGACTTACTTAATATGACCACTGCCCTGAGTCTGCAGGATGTAGATGAAGATTATCTTTTTAAGGACTACTTGACAATTAGGCCCTTTCTCGAACAGTTCTAACACAAGCTTGACCCCAGGAGAGAAGTGGCTGAAGCTTTTCAAAGAAGGGCCTGAGCTGACTACACTATATCCGGTAATTGTTAGGGTTTCTTCTATACTGACCTCAAACGCATTTGCGGAAAGAGTTTTTTCTTTGGTGAAAGGTAAATGGACAGATGTGCGAAACAGATGTAGTGTGGACTTGTTAAAAGCCGAACTAATGATGACTGTAAATTACCGGATGAAATGTTGTGACTTTTACTCAAATATTGTTTCAAATCAGGCCCTTCAAGCCATAAAATCAAATTCAAAATACACTTTAACAAAAAAAAAGTGATTTAGTGTACTAGGGTGCAGTTTTTGTAATTTTGTATTTTTCTTTGTTTAGCATTAATTTGCTAGTGTGCAGTATATAGTACTAGAGTACAGTATGTAGTTTTGTGTTTTTTCTTTGCTTTAGCTTTGACAATAAAAAGTCTTAATTTTATACTTGGCTTGTATGTGGTATGTAGATTTTTTAAGTTTTCTTCCTGAATAGTCATGGTTGGTTTATGCATTTTTTAACTTTTTAAATAAACAAGTGTCTGTTTAATGAGCAGTGTGTTTTTTATTCCTTTAAAGTTTATTTACCGTTACAACTGAGTAATGTGTGTTTTTGCAGTAATAGTTCACTTCATTTAAATGGTTTGAGTTTTCAGTATGCTGTAATGTCACAATGTTGTATCCATAACTGTAATACTGCATCTCCTTTAACACCTCTGGTGATGTTGTGGTGGGGTGTGGCCAGCATCATATTGGCCACACCCCCTGTCCTATTGGCCACACTCCCATGTCCCAGTTTGTTAAAAGGTGGCAACCCTAAATGTTGGCAGATCCGGATCACAGTGAGTTAATGAAGGAACACAAATGACTTTAAAAAGAACTGCTGCAGAATTTATACATTTCAAATCTTCTTCTTTCGTCTTTTCCCGGTTAGGGGTCGCCACAGTGGATCATCTGTCCGCTCATGATTGGCAGTGGAGTTTTACAGTGTCGAGTTGCCAGCCCGGCACCCAACCTTCCACAGAAGGCACACATGCACACACTCACACCTAGGGCCAATTTAGAATGTCCAATTCATCTACTGCATGTCTTTGGGATGTGGGAGGAGACCGGAGGAAACCCACGCGACCACAGGGAGGACATGCAGACTCCGTACAGAAGGCACCCCAGCAGAGAATCGAACCGGAGAACCTCTTGCTGTGAGGTGGAAATGCTAACCGCTGCACCACCGTGGCTGCCCAAATTTATACATTTCAAATAACGCATCCAAATTATTGCAAATACATAAAGAGACAGCAACTATCATTCCAGATCTCGGAATTTAAACAAATCAATCTGCAGTATGTTTTTCCACTTTTCCAAAAATACAGCTAGTCTTATTTTCAGATTAACTAATTCTTCAATTATCTTCAATTATCTACAAAATAATCTAAACTAAAATGTAATAATTTATAATCAGCACAAAGCAAGCCAACTGGAGTTTTACATGCGGTCATTAACACCCATGTGCTATAGAATGCCACACTAAGACGAAAACACGATCCAGTCCATAGCATTTTCTAAAAAGTTAAGTATAACTCAAACAAATGTAAAAAAGGTTGTGAACCCTAAAGGCCAATAAAAAGGTACAAATAACATGTCAATAGTCTTCTTTACAGTGATATAATATATCAATACAACAAAATGTTAATGCACAGCAACCCAGAATGAGGCTTTTCTCTAAAGTTTCACAAACTGCCACATCTTGGAAACTACAACTTACACATATATTCCCAGAAACCTTTATTAGTCAGTTGTGAGCTTTCACACGACATTAAGAAATTCCTGTCCTTGTTCTGAATTGAAATATTTGTAGAAATATGAAACATTATCTTTAATTATATAATTATCAATATAAATAACACAATACCTCAACTTCACTGTTCAGGAATTCTGAACTAAGCCAAATACAATGGGGGACAAAGGCCAAAAATAAAGGACAGTTTTCAAATATTATTCTTATTCACTTAAAGTTAATAGAACATATGGTTTTGAATCAACATGCATTCTCTGAACAAGAAGTATAAAACTCCAGTGTTTGGCATTACTGATCAACTGCAATCCTCCGTGATTTACCAGAAAAATCACAACTTTTATGCAGGACAGTACAAAAACGTCAGGGAAAATCAAAGACATTCTCCAAATTTTATGCAGGACGGTACAAAAACGTCAGGGAAAATCAAAGACATTCTCCAAATTTTATGCAGGACAGTACAAAAACATCAGGGAAAATCAGAGACATTCTCCAAAATCAGGAGCAGTTGAAGGGCATGAAACACTGAACATCTCTCAAGATGTGCAGCTTACAGTACAGTTATCAAGGTCTACAGTTTCACTTGCTGTCACACAAGGATTTGCAAGTCACTTGGTTTTGGAATATCAAGTGCATATGAAATGCTTCATAACTTCTTACTTACTAGTAAGCAACTAACAATATCTCCAGTAGAGTGTATTATAAATGAACACTGACTTTTGTCTCCCACCATAGTATTCCACAACATGCCCCCTCAAATCACATGTAGCTCTCCCAGTTATGAAATTATGAATATAAATATGAAAATATAAATGGTAAGTGGTAAACCATGATTGATATCTCCAATGGAGGACATCCCAAATTAATAACTAGTACCATGTTTGATATTTCTCCCACACCCTTTCTACTGCTATTATTAAGTAATAAGGCAGTTACTGAAGGAATGCAGCCTCAAAAATTGTCTGGACACCAAAAAAAGAGCAATGGGTGCTAAATGGGAGTATACAAAAGTTGTTATAGGCTTGAATGAGATAACTAGCCATATAAAAAAAGAGAACCAGTTCTGTGACAGCCAAAAGCCTTTGAAAAATTGTGCTGCACATAAGGGGAATCATAGCTACTGCAAAAATAACTAAATAAATACAGAAAACCTGGTTAGGTAGAGGCAATGCTGTCCAATGAGATAACTATACAGCAAGAAATGAGGCACAGTTCTTAAGCACTAAAGCCTGCTTCTAAAAGGGGCAGTCACTGCAGATTTCCAAAGTTCTTTCTAATGGTAAGTAGTTCCTTGTTTTGTGTAGATTTAGAAAAAAAGGCATGACCATGAATAAACATAAAGTAATGCTGTGCACAAATTCTATCCTGCAGTACAGTAAAAATACCACCCGAGATACTTAGCATTAAGTTAATGGGAACAGAAAGCCACATTCCACCAGTTTTTCACGCAGCTGGTACAGGGAAAAGGAGAATAAAATTCTACGACAAAAAAAACAATTCACTAGAAACTGCTAAACTTTTCTACATAACAAGAAATGTGCAAACTAAAATACAATTATTTGCAGTCTGACACACTGTATATTTCATCTCTGAGTCGTCATTTAGCATAAACCCACAGCTTCTTGCCACCCAGCCCCAACACCAAATTATCCAGATCTTACACTATTGATATCTGGTTGCCTGCTAGGATTATTTAAAAAAAAAAAACGTACTTTTCTGACCGCAGCATGCTGACTAATCATTTACTCTTTATATTTGCAGGCTTTCTACTCAAGCAAGGAGAAGAAAGCCAGCAAACTGCTTGGTTAAGTGCACCCCCCACTGCTCTGCAACTATATCTGCTTTCAAAGGGGTCTCCAAAGCCATTTATCTATTTTAAGTAAAATAAATACTGCTTATTTACTTAAAATAAACTTATAAAATAAAAAACAGCCCAAGGCACCTCTGTTCAAAGCAGCCAGAGCTGCAGCACCTTTATGCCCCCCCCCCCTCAAGCTGTGGGCCCTGGGCGACTGTCCAAATTATCCTTATTATAATCTGCCACTGATTCAGTATCTTAAGAAATGTTTAAATACACAGATAAGTCTTGCACACCTGGTGTTGCACTAGTATAAAAATGGTCAGCATACAGGATATGTATGCACTTCACCATAGAAAAATGTTGTGAGTGGTGGCAGTCCACAATTAATCGCACCTTTTCATTCTGGTTGCAGCTGGCACTCACCCACTGGAACATCCTGGTGGACTGTGGCAGCAATGTCAGTTTAAGCCAAAACTTATTTTCCGGTCAGTCAAGGTATGGTAGATAGTGGACTACCAGGAAATGGATCGTGACATAAGGAGTCTGCGAGATAGAATTCACCCTCATGATGAATCTGGGGGATTGTGTGATGGTTGTCAAACCAAAGTATGCACAGCATTTACCATTCAAGTTAATGGCATTTTTCAGCAATCAACTTGCATATGCTTGGTATATTGTACGCTTCAACTATGTAAATACTTAGCATGTTCTCAGCAATATGTTTTGCATGTGCAAGAGTATCTCTGGTTCCTTATAACAGCAGAGGAGAGCCATTGCTATGCATGGCTTCTATAACATTACATGCCTCCCACAGCTATTGGTTCTACAGACTGCACAGATGTAAAAATAAAGGACCCACCTAGTTCTAACTCAAATGTATAGGTGAATCAGAAGGGATATCATTCTCTGAACTCATGCAGAAGGGATCATTTCAAGGGAGACAGTGAGAGTGACAGTGAGAGTGTGCACGCATGCATATGTGGACACTAACAACCTCCACAAAAAATATATTTGGCATGCAACATTGCCCAAGCTGAAACTTCTTTGCAGCCCGACCTGCCTATAAAAAGAAACAGGCACTGTCTTACTTGAATTATCCTACACTTAGTATGTCAAATAACTGTACAGCCATACCTCTGGTAGGAAGTACTAACCTGCTGTAACACCCATAGAAAAATGAGGGACTGTAGCTTCCCACCACCAACATCCACACCAGCTCTGGGGATAATGCATGGCGCTTTGCCATCAGGCAGGGCAACAAATAATTATTCAGTCTTTGTAAGTTGCACTGACAGTGGTGGGCCACCCCTTATTGCAGATCGCTCCAACTTAGTCTACTGTGCCAACCTTTTGCCTGAAAAATTACATCTATAAAGCACTGGCAACACTTGCCTATTGTCCTTTGGTGCCCAGCCATGGTATTGAGGTCCTTCAGAAAGAGCTGTTAAGGGCTTGCATCTGGATTTCTCCCTCTGCACAGGTGACATTTCCTAGCCTCTGCCAGCTTCGCTGCCTCTTACCGTACTTAATCTATACATAAAAGAAATATAGCAATACATATTTACTGTGATCGTGAAAGACTTGTGCAGACAGTGTGAGTGTATCCGTTTCACACAGGCACAAGTTGATATTGTGCAAGCCCTAACAGCCCTGGTTTGTTCAAACATTCTAACTCCTGTGAGGTGCTTGTCAGTTACGGTGAGAGTCACGATAAGCTATGTTGCATAACAACTACACAGAATCAAATCTTCTGTGCATGATAGACACACGACTGGACCTGTGTATGTTAGTCATGGCAGAAGGAAAGAGGAGTGCAGGTCAGAGCACTGGCTGACCACAGTGTTACACATACTTTTGCCCATAACAGGCAAGAATGCACAAAGGCTGCACCTCTAGAACATTAACAGCTTACATGTTGTACATATAACAAAGTAAGCTCACGCACAGCAAATTCATATGCATTTGGTTAGATTTTGTCCAGTTAAGACAGACACAATGGAGCAGATAAGAGGCAGAATGCATTTACGATCCAGGTTAACGATCCTCATGAAGATACTTTGGTTTTCTTGGGAAAAAGGGCGGACTTCCATACAATCCTTAATGTTCACACATTATGCCTGTGTTTAAGGTAAATTGCTACTCCTAAGAGAGTAAACTCTCATCTAAGTTTCTGTAGGGCTGATCTGGGGTCTGACATGCAGTATCTGTGAAATCAACTTGGACAGATAGGTCTCTACTGAAAAGGGTAACCACTTTATATAAATCACACAAAACTAAATGCAGCTGTATACAATACATTAAGAACATACCCTTGCCAAACACAGTAAGCCATTGCTAGCCCCTACCAATATGCCTGGCAAACCACTTGATATAATCACACAAAACTAAATGCAGCTGTATACAATACATTAAGAACATACCCTTGCCAAACACAGTAAGCCATTGCTAGCCCCTACCAATATGCCTGGCAAACCAACACTATTCTATCAGCCTTCTGAAGTTTGACCATAGTTGTCACAATGAAGAATGTACTCTCAGCAAGCCACCACTAGATGTGTACATTTCACACACAAAAACCTTCTAAATTCAGAAGTCAATAAAACATTCTATGTCCTGTTTCACCCAGTTGTGAGAAAACTGAGATGCATTCCCAAATGATGCAAGCTTATATTCTTTTACAAATCATGTAGTCAAGTAGGTATTAACTGCACTCTTATAAAAGTATTTATTATGGCTTCAAACAAAGCAACACTTGTATACAGCTTGCTCATTAGGTACATGTCAAACAATGTTCAGGGCACTACTATATGACCACCTACCAATAAACTGCAAGCACAAACCTGTACAAAATGTTACTAACGATTCACAAATGTGCGGATACATGCTTCTGTCTGCCATCTTCCTGCACTCATGAAGTTACTTCGGTTTCTCTGGGAAAGTCACGCAGACATGGCTGCTTTTAATGAATGAAAAGCAGTCCTGTCTGATGTACTGAGGAAACACAGATATTCCTTTGTTACATGTTGAGGGCATATGAGGAGACACTGCTGGGCGTCTAGGATGAACTATTTAGGAAGGTGGATGCATGATGTAACCTGGGCCAAATGACGATGAGAGCTACTGGTCTACGAAACAACGCAGGCACCCCTACAATGATGCAGGTTATGCCACCCAAACTTCTTCCACTAATGGAAAGAAGAGGTTCAGTGATAACATCCTGGGATATACCGAAAGTATTCACTGAAACATTTAAACACATTTCTTCATGCTGACTGCATATTTTTCAGTCAAGTAGTTGTACTCTCTGCAAGAGGTAGCCTGATAAGAACATACACGTCAAGGTGGTATCAGTGTTCTTCACTGGTGCAGTCTGCAACTCATTATGAACGGATATATAGCATTTAAGTACATCTGCAATGTTTGAGTCAGTGAAACTATGCACAATCTGCACACAGGCTATTTTACCTGGCATAGACCGAGGGGAATAACTATAGATAAGTACTGGGTATGGTATACATTGTTTGAAGCAGGTTGGGTACATCTAGAATAGAGCCATGGAATATATTTACTGCATGTTATTGTTACTGCACCAGTAGGTATATTACAGATATTCCAGTGGAACAACCAGCAGTAGTACCAGTGCTTCCTACATTTATGAACATCATCATCAGTTCTGCTTTGCTCAGACTACTTCATTCTACACCTGTACCTCTGTACTAATGTGCACCTTTACCTTACAGAACAAGAGGAGCATGAGGTTCATAGGTTGGTACTAGGCTATCAGCCCTATGGCCTATACAAACCTAGCCATAACAATTCCCTGGCTATTTCTTCCCACAGTATTTATTTCCCTGGACCCCTGTCTAGCAGGGTGACGGACATGATCCCCAGGTGAATTTCCTATCTCCCATCCAATCATCAAGGTTCCTTTTGAAGAGGGCCAAATAGGTGCTCTGCTTGACATGTATGGGCAGTCTATTCCAGAGTCCGGGGAGTCTCTGGGGCAGGAACCTATCCCTCCAGCAATTTTTGTTCATTGTGATGACAAGGTTTAGATCCCTGGAGTGTGCGTCTCTGAGGGACTGGGATTTCTTTAACTGTAGCATGTCCAACAGCTCTGGGTTTGACATGGCCTTGTATGTTAAGCAGAGATCACCTCTGAGTAGACGATATGCGACATAGTATAGGTGGGTTTTTTTTTAGACTGTCAGCATTGGGCATCTGCTTTAGGCCTATGATTCTTTTAGGGAGGTACTTCTGCCGCCTTTCCAGTTGTTGCAGATGTCTTGAGAGGCACATGCCAAAACAAGGCGTTATATTCTATAATGGGTCTAATGAGGGATGGGTACAGTGGGGCAGTGGCCTCCTTTTTTCTGGATGAATTGCCCTTAGTGATGAGGTGTGCCATATAGAAGGATTTCCTGACTGTTGTGCCGATGTGGTTATCGAAAGTGAGATCACTGTCCACCTGTGTCCCCAAGTCTCATCGCACTTTCGGTGTTTAGTGTACTGCCTCCTATGTGGTAATTCAAGGGTACATGTTTTTTCCCAAAGGGGATAACTATACATTTTTTGGCATTGAGCTTCAGCCCATGGCACTGGCACCAAGCATCTGTTTCTGCAAGGCCCTTTTGTAGAATATCCACATCATTTGGGGATTCACTAATGGCTCCCAGTTTGCAGTCATCTGCTGTAGTCTTAGCTTTGGAGAGTGCGTTTTTTACATGTGTGGCCATTGTTACCGGAATTTGGTAATCTTTCAGTATTGAGATGGGCCCTCTAGGGGGTGAAGTTTGCACTGACTCGATCTGCCAGGATATTGGCAGTGTGTGTGTGTGTGTGTGTGTGTGTGTGTGTGTGTGTGTGTGTGTGTGTGTGTCACAAGAGCCCTCAATGCACCTATTGAGACATGGTAGTACAGAAGCCAAGCATGCAAATTATACATACCACTCTGCATGCTTTCCTGCTTAACTGTAAACAAAAGGATACCCCACTGCTATGCAACACAGCTTTATACCTTTTTGTGCATCACACAGTCAGACAATCCACACAGGACAGATTTTGAAGACCTTGAATTTTCCTTGTGAGAAACCTTTATGGTCTCTACAATTGCTACAGGTGTTTGGAAAGGTGCATACCAAAAGAAGTGTTGTACACTATTATTGGGCTGATGAGGGAAGAGTACAGGGAGGTTATAACTTAATTTTTTTTCTGGAGGCAATACCCTTACTTATGAGATGACAAATATAGAATGTCCTTCTTACCACTGTGGAGATATAGTGATCAAAGGTAAGGTTGCTATCAACCTGTGTGCCCAGGTCTCACCACTGAGTGTGTACTTACAATGTTGCTATTGACGTGGTAGTTAGCAGGAACATTTCTCTTACTGAAAGGGATGATAATACATTATTTTGCATGGAGTTTAAGGCCATGACTTTGGCACCAATCATTTGTGTAAGACTGTCTTGTAGGATGATGACATCATTTAGAGATTCTATGACTGCTCCCAGTTTGCAGTGATCAGCTTTGTCAGCCACAGACCTTTAGATTTTGCTTGTACTTTGGAGAAATAGATTCCAAACAGTAGAGGTCCCAGGACCAATCCCTGTGGGCCACCACTGGGTACAGGTCTGCTGTTGGAGGTGGATTCCCCTTTTTGACTATATGTGTTCCATCAGTGAGCCAGTTAGTGACTCATCTAATGATATAAGGGTTGATACCCAGATGGGCGCGTTTGTCAATGATGCCTGAGTGGGGGATAGAGTCAAAAGCCTTGGGTAAGTCTAGACGGGCTGTATGCACAGATTTCCACTCGTTTAGGACCTTGGTGACTGTCTCGAAGAAGTCCACCAGGTTTAACAGGCATGATCTCCCTTTGACAAATCCATATGGAGTAGTGTCAAGTATGTAGAAATTACCTATTTCTTTTCCGATAAGGTCCATGATGATTCAACTCCATGGCTTTGCAGATAAGGCTAGTCAGGCTAATACGTCTTTAGTTCCTGGGGTCAGTGGAAGCACCACCTTTGTGCAAGAGAATAATGGTGGTTATTTCCCATGCAGCTGGGACAAAGCTGGTGCTTAGACTATGATTGAAAAGAGTACCCAATGGTGTTACTAATTCTTGTTGGAGCCCATGATGTCATCAGGTCCCACAGATGTTGTGTTTTTGGACTTAGAGGGCATTTACGACCTGCTCTTTAGAGATACAATGGGAGAGGTGGTAGGGATGTCATGGGGTACATGTGGCAGGGACAGAGCACCCCAAACATTTGGTCAAGGTAATGCCCTACAATGAATTCTTATGAATTCATAGGCTATGTAGCCTTGATATGAGCTTTGATTTAGAGATTCCATCTGTCAATATGTAGTAAGCTCTTTTCCCTATATTAATGGCATCAAGTTTACAGCTAGGCATGAATACAGTTGTAATACGGAGGGGTTAATGTATGTGTTGAGATGTGGATGTAAGAAGTTTTACATAAGGAAAGCTTACAGGAGATTTAGGGGAAACAAGGTAGGGGAGAGGTGGTAGGGATGTCACGGGGTACGTGTGACAGGGACAGAGGAGTGAAGTTTTCACAGAACCTGTCGGCCAAGAAGTTAGCTATGTCCACAGGCTCAGTATATGTGGTATCATTAACTACCAGTTCAGCACAAATCTAGACCTTTCCTTTTAGGTTAGGGATGTAACTAAAGCATGCCTTATGGTTGTCCAAGTTGAGGAAGCAATTCTGGATTAGTACTTTGTAGGACTTCACAAGCAGTCTTATTTGCTTGTTTAAGCCAAGGATGGAGTGTTTCCAGTTTAGGGCTCACTCTCTCTTAGAGAGCAATTTCTTCCACTTATTATAAAGCCTGTTAATGGCAGTTGTCCACCAGGCAAGTTTGCTCTTCCTTGAGGAGCTTGTTTTGGTCCTATCAGGTACAGCCCAGTCAATGAAGTTATACAGGTGTATGTACAAAGCATTGGTGTAGAAACCAGCATATTTGCCAGTTCCATTTGAGGGAGGAGGTGCAATGAAGCTATTTATACTATCCCGTACAAGATGCTGGCACCCCTTGTGATGGTGTCGACCAGCTGGTCCAGAGCACTGGAGGTAACGAAGTCGAGGAACCTTTGGGCAAGTGAGTTTGAGCACGAGTAATTTACCCAGTCAAGGGATGGGTAGTTAAAGTTGCCCAAAACCACGGTGTTTGGATGTATCTTGATAGACTCAAGTAGATCCAAATAGACAGAGTGGGTGTCCTGATTCAAAGAGGGGGTCCTGTAGCTGGCAATGACTTGAATAGGTATCCTAACAGCTAATTGCGCTTGAAGTATCTCCAGGGAATCATAATGTTTACCCAATCTGGAGGTGTATTTATCTTTAATGAATATTGATGCACCAACTCCTTTGTTTTCACACCTTCAGTTTGTGATCTGAATGTGTGAAAGGAGGTGTAACCCGGTATGGCTCGGGTGCTCTCCACAGCCTTGAACCAGGTGTTGAGATTACACAAATGTCCAAGTCTTTCAAGGTGAGGACTGCTTCCAGGGAGTGCAGTTTCATGTCAAGACTCCTAGCGTTTAGTAGCATAGCCTTGAGGTTGTTTGTAGATGGAGTTTTTACTCACCAGGAATTTTGTCCTTGAGACACTGCCTAAAAAGGCATTATGGGGGTGGCAAGAGCCTTAGCCTGTAGCCAAAATCCCATGGGACACAGATGAAGACCATTTTGGGCAATGCATCGAGGTCTGTCGATCATGTCATCCCAGGCTTAAACAGACTTTGTAATGAGGATGAAAAGTTTGAGATGCAAGCTCAATATACAGCTGACATGTTTAGGAAAAGGGGTTATGATGAAGAAGAAATTAAAACTTCTCTAAAAAAAAAAAAGTCTGAAATAAACATTTGGGGAAAGAACAAAATATTGTGAATAATAACATAGGAATATTTATTGTGAATAATAACATAGGAATATTTCAACCTAAAAACAACAGTGTTATTATACTTTATAGACAAAATAAATGTTTACAGAGATGTAGATTTGGGTAATAAGGATAAGTTTTTTATTACAACATAATATATTAAGTGAACATTTACTAGATTCTTTAAAATATGTTTAAAAGTAAAGAGCTTTTTAATTTAATTAAGAAATGTCCTTGCATTTCCTATAGAAGAGGATGTAATATTGCCTATATAGTAGTACACAGCAGATTTGTTCTTCCATCTGACAGGTCTAGTATCCAAATATTTTCACCTAGAATAGGTACATTTGCATGGAGCAAGTGTTCAGTATGTAAAAATATTGCTAAGAAATTTTCTAGAATAAATGGTGTTTACTGTTATCCTAATATGGAGTTTTCATGTAATTCAAAGGGGATTATATATAGGTGTCCCTGTGAATTATTTTATATAGGAGAGAGTCAATGGTCATTTAAGGTTAGGTTACAGAAGCATATCAGGGATATTAGGATCGATCATGTCATCCCAGGCTGACAGATACAGGACCCGACTCCAGAAACTACGGCAATTATTGAAGTCAATCATTTTCAGTTTGCATTGACGCATCATCCTAGGTGAAGGTAAAATGCTGCTTAAAACTAGGGACATAGCTGCTTGAGACACACAGTCCCAGAGCTCAGTCACGTCTCTCTTCATATAGTCCAGAGAGGTACATCTCAAGTTATTCATACCAGCATGGACTATGACGGAATCATAACAGTACTTGTTGTTGGCAGACTTGAGTGCATGTGATATGATGGATCCTGGCACCTGACACAGCTGACCGTGACCTTTTCCTTATCCAGCCTGGTGAGAGGGACATCTGTGTGCGTCTCACGATGGAATCAGCTATGACTAATACACGTTTGGTTTTGTGTTTTGAAATAAGGACTTGACAGGTGAGACACTGGTGCGTGAGCTATTATGTGCACTGTGTTCTGCAGAGGAAGTATGTGTAACATGCTTTTGTTTGTATTTGGGAAGTCTCTGGTGTTGGGTATGTTTCTGATGCAGACTTCCGCATATGTAGTTATGTGTGATGTTTGAGTAGAAGGTGAGGTGTGCATGCTGACAACCCACTCACTGTTATATGTACTGACTGGTGTATGAGAGAGCATGGATTCAAGGTTCTTAATATACATCTCTCACATGTTGAGTTTGTGTGGACTAGGAGTAGAGGGTTGTCAGTGAATATGAGGCGGTTGCTCCAGTGCCTCAGGATGCCCATGTCAACCAAACTGGCTGGAGAAACTGTGGAAAATTGTCCATCTATAGTGTTAGGCAAGTTTATATAGTCAGGAAAAAAGGTTGCACTTAAGAATGGCTAGTGGGCGAGAGGTGGGTTGGTACTGCTGAGGCTAAGATTAGTGTTCCACCGGACAGTAAAGCAGGGCTGCAAAAATAACTCGGAGGACCACAAGCAAAGTGCCAAGGGGAAATTTAACAAGCAAAACGTTTGCATCGATAAACACCAATGGTAACTACCACTATGCAGCAGTGCACGATGGTGTGCTATATGCAAACAAGCGCAAACTCGGGGCTTAAATAAAACAAAAATGACCCTTTTATCTCAAAACTAGCCAATAAGAATGCTCTCTGAGCTCTAGTCCAATCATCCTTGATTAGACTGGACCCAGACAGCACTCTCCTCCCACAAGGGTGCAGAAGGGCCTTCACCAACATGTATATGCGATCTTGATAAACTCATTTCATGAGAGAATTAAAGCAGGCACGAGTGCTCCTTGTGCTGCTGAAAGGAGAGTTCCTGGATCATGGGTGCAGGAAACCAAACTCAAGTTATATTTCCGTCACAGGAATTAGAGGAAGTAGCTGCTGGCAGCCTATGATGAAACACTTCAAAAAAGTGTATGTCTGGTAGGACCCAGGGCAGCTCCTGAAAAGGTCTACATGCATTCCACAATCTGGTCATTAATGTAAGCACCAAGCACTGGGATGATGACAAAGCACTGCCACCCTGACCTCCTCCCT
The DNA here is from genome assembly GCF_019279795.1 of Protopterus annectens. NCBI lineage: Eukaryota > Metazoa > Chordata > Ceratodontiformes > Protopteridae > Protopterus > Protopterus annectens. Next base: position 1,258,593,342 of record NC_056725.1, read on the forward strand.
GAGTGAGAATCAGAGGTCCCATAAAAGCACCCGGAGATGTTCGTGAAGTCAATGAAATTATGTACAATAGGCACATGTGACAGACACCAAGGTGCTAAATTGTTGAGGATAACCTTAGAAAAAGAGAATAAAGACTCGCACATTACATCCAGTACTTGGAGAAAAGACCAATATGGCCATTGTACAATGATCACTAATAGAACAATGTTGAAAAAATAAGCAGTGGAGAAAGAAACAGGTTCAACAAATAAAACGGATACAATTAGCCAACTGCTATAAGCAATACTGCCTTAACACCATCCTGTCCTCTCTCCCCTTTGTATAGGGCACAGCAATTTTAGGGCCCTACCTAAAAGGACACAGTTCTATAAATGCTCTAACACAGTTGTGCATAGCAATAGTGCTCAGAAGAGACTTACTTTAGTCTGTCAGAGCAGCAAAGAAAGATAGGTCTTGCTTGACCAAGATTCTTGAAGGTGAGCACATGGGAGATAAAAAAAAAAACTCAGTAGTTCTGAGAAATAACATCTCTATGAAGAAAAACAAAACATTATGTTTCATGGAAAGAAATATTCCTAAATTATGAAATCCTCAAGGACAGTACAAACTACAATCACAGAAAAGTCTTTTCCTTGACAGAAATTTAATTTCAATGGAAATGATCAAGTCATAGTATGTCCAGGTTAATTCTTCTAAGATAAAAGTCCAAATTTCACGGTAGAACTGAAGATAAGACTGGACATAATGCAGCTGACAAGTCTGCTTTAAAATGTTTAAGAACTGGGGCCTATAATTTAAAACCAGCACTAAATCTAAATCATAACATTGTAGAAAGACAACCCCCTCCAAGCCAGTGGTGGTGGGGGGGGGGGGTTACCATTCCCTGCAGAGGGCCTCCAAGTTCTTGCCCAATTTTTGACCACATCAGATGAAAGCACTGTGACTCTAGCTACTAATGGCAGTGTCTTTAGAGGCGGATGGGAGCATTCAAAGAATGGCCCAGAAGTTGATGTACTCAAGAAGGTACCCTTGGTATGGAACAGGAGGTAAGGAAACCATGTCTGATAAATCCAGAAGAGAAGTGCAAGAACGGATTTTTTTTTTTTTTTTGTCAGCAGCTACTTGGTATTGTTGGCTGGAAGCCACTGGATTACGGGTTAAAAACAAAGCACAAAGAATCTATACAGCCAAGGAATTGAAGAGATGCACTGAGGTACAGTGAGAGGGTGTCCATCAGAAATACAGTACCAAGACTCATTTGTTAATATTTTTGAAATTCCTGCTGCAGGATGTACGAGAAAAAGGTGTCCTTGTCTGAATGACCTGTTAGAATGTTTGCCACCTCAGCAGTGTGCATCACAGATAAAACAACTTATCAGAATTCCTTATTTATTTACTTTTGTTATGCAGGACGTTCCTACTGTGCATAAATTTATTTTCAATAAGAGGCCCAGAAAGAAAACCATTAGTCAAACATTACTAACACAGATCACTGCACACTTCATGAACAAAAACTGTAACAGAATATATAGTAACACATAAGCATAACCTGGCCATCTATTGTGTCCCAACTACATAGTCTGGACAATTATAAAACATAACTAGACACACAGATAAAGATGTTGTTTTTATATATGCATGCATGTCAAACCACACAAGGTGTGCTAGGAATTTTGCGGGTATATATACGTTTCCTGCTGAAAACAGTTGCAGG
>NC_056725.1:1258600055-1258610055 GCF_019279795.1 Protopterus annectens
TACAACTATAAAGCTATGCAAATTAAATGAAATACAATTTCCATATTAATAGATAAGAACAGTGACAAAGAGAAAGAGACAGTATTACCAGCTACACAAGGTCACTTAACCAGAAAGTGCTCCCGAGTCTCCCCATACAAACACACACACACATTTTACTTTAAACATTTAACAAGATAACCCCCTGGACAAAATTGCTGGGTACAAACTGATCAGAGTTTAAACTATCTTTAAATATGGTAGTGATTTTTTTAATAATCTGACCATATATTATGCAATCATTAATAACTTGCTTTTTTGCCAGTCTCACGATGCCTCATTCGCTGACATTGAAGATGACAGTATTACTGCTGCATTTGGTACATATTATGTAGAGTAGAGTATCCATGCATACTCACATGTGTGGGATATAGTTATATACAGTATATGTTCTACACATGTGTAATTATACGATTTTGTGTGTGTATATATATATATATATATATATAATATGTGCACTGTATATTTATATTCTGTAGGTTTAAGGAATGCATTTCATGTTGAGTGGCAAAACCAGGAATCATGACCTAGGTTGTCTAATCACACAGTGCATTATATGTTCTATGTCACGTACTAGACCCTCCTTTATTCCATTTATCCACTGTTGTTGGTTTTTTGTTTCCTATTGACTACAGTAGGCTATGTTTATTGCCCAAGTATCTGTTGAATGCAGCTTTAGGTGGTAGTTTGAAAACATAACTGCAGCACGGATGAAGGACTGACTGTACATACAGCTCATTTTGACCTTCCAAAGGCTTTTGAATCTATCATATAAGGGAATACTGATATTTTTAAAGCATCAAATGCTAGACTGTTTGCAGTGGGGGGAAAAAATAAAACATTTTTATGTAACAAGGCACAAAAAGTCTATCCATACAACTTACTTTGATTTAACTAAAGCATTTGACACTGTACCCATGGTAGATTGCGTAATCCATAAATTTGGGGAATTTAGAGTAAATGAAGCCATGGCAACTTGAGCTCACAAGTGGTTATATATGATGGATAAGAATAAGAGAACTCCTGATCTCACCTTCTGTCACCACTGAAGACCGTTAGGGCTGTGCCATGATATCACTCCCTTTAAATGTTACACCACTCTCTACAATGTCCATAACCTTGGTAACACCACCTCCCTTCTTATGCACTTGGATTGCAGTAGAAACTATTTTGCATTCACCTGGAAAAAGCCCCCGCCCCCCCCCCCAGTCTTTATTGGTGGAAAACAAGTTGAAGTTGGTAAGAAAAAAATAGTAAAAGACCTTTGAGCCCTTTCAGATGGTGTGAATTTGTTTCATACCCATATATCTGCCAATATCCATTGAGCATATGGAGTTACCTAATTGATCCTTTGTGGCATTGAGAGCCATTCCAGGGAGGTGATTCTCCCCCTGCTACACTAATTACAATGCAATATGTTATAATCAACACACTTGTCAACTGGTGCAGTGACAAGGTACAGAGATTCCCCATGTGACAAAAGGCGGTACTGTCAGCACAGCTGGAATTTTGTAAATAATTGTCATTTGTGAATATCAGACTAATTTATACAAGATGCTGGTGTTAGAAATGTATTAGAACTGTATGTCATATAAGATGTTTGCGTTACAAATGTATTAGAACTGTATGTTATGTGTATATCAAACTGCTCTGTACAGATGTTTGTGTTGAAAAGGTATTTGAAAAGTGCTTGTGCTTAAAATGTATCCACAGTGTGCCTTACTGGAAGAGAACAGAAATGTACATGCATTATTTTAACTGTTTAAATGTATATGTTAAGAGACGAAACTGGAGGGTTAACCTCAGTCCAGCAAACTTTAGAAAAATATCCGTTATTAAATTACATTATAGGTTAGGCCATAAAGAGGCTAGCTGACAAGTTTCAATTCAGCTAGGGACACAAAGTGTGTACTAGGAAGCTTTCTGTATTGTCTTCATGCTTCCAAAGTAGCAATTAGTTCATCCTGAAGGAATGCAATTGTTTATGACTTCCAGCATCTGCCAAAGATCTGAGCAAAAGCCCTTGTATGAGTATTTTTACAGGTAGATGCTAAATACTGCCAGCTTCATCAATAGGGTTTAGCCTGGGAACTAGAAGTCATAAATATTCTGGGAAGAAATACCCAGGGAATTGTTATGGCTAGGCTTGTATAGGCCCTAGGGCCGATAGCTTAGTACCAATCTATGGCCATAAATTATGTCATTCTGAATGCTATCCCAGCAGTAATATTTTGGATATTATTTTGAGAAGTCTCTTAATGACATTCTGCATTCTGTCTTGAACCTAACAACAAGAACCATTCACCATATCTGCCTGGATTTAATGAAGTAAGTTTCTAGGAAACGGTATAACTCTCGTAGATTCAATCAGGAATATAGTGAAGCTTAGTTTAGATATTTTTCTTTATTTGTATATGCCTGTACTGCAATGTTTTAAATATTTTCTGTGGTTTTGAACTCTGATGTCGCTGTGAGTATATATTTAGTATTGTCTTGTCTTGTTTTTTATTATTAAATATATTTAAACCTTTTGTGGCTGATTTTTATCAATATTTAAGTTTTGAGAATACTTTCATATTTATTTGCCGACACTGTGTGGGCCACTCCTAAAAGTCTTGCTCAAGCTACCGTTTGTATTAGTATTAATATTATACAGTAAGATTGGACATCCTTTAAGGGTCTTAAAGTAGCTGATAAGGAGTGACTGGTGGCAGTGGTAACCACTGAACAGAAGGGGGCATAGCTAGTAAACTGTGCCAGCCTTTCCCAGATGTGTGTGTGTGTGTGTGTGTGTGTGTGTGTGTGTGTGTGTGTGTGTGTGTGTGTGTATATCAAACATCAGAGTGTGTATGTCAGCTACTTGGGCAGGGACACAAAGCACTGGTTGGATAGAGAGGGTACAGTTGTCATTCAGCCAAGATCTCAACTCTGTAGCTGTGCCAGTGGGGAGTCTTAGTGGGAATCTGGAGAAGGAGGGAGAAAGTAGCCCTGGACTGACTGTGGTCTATGTGTGCTCTTAAGGGAAATTGCACTTGATGCTGAGAGCTGCACTTGGAAATACTGTGTGTGCACCTGTCATCCTCGAATTAAACTCCCCCCACTTGCCAGTGGTGAGGATTGAGGCTCCTTGATTACAGGTCCAGTGGTGCATAGTCACACCCCAAAACACACTGGAAGACCTTGTCTTAGAACCAAGGGCTACAGCAGCTCTCTCTCTTCCCTGTTTTTTTATCACCTTCTTAAAGGAAACCTGTGCTTTCTTATATATAGCATTGAATGCTCCATAACTTTGTGAAACCGTTTAGAAGGACCTCTAACTTTTTGAAACCATTTGCTTAGAATGTCCTGACTTGAACCCACTTGTCCTCAGTAAAAGATACCATCAACCGCAACTTAAAATATGATAGCTTCATAGCTCAAAAAAACTCCCTTGCAAATGAAGTAAATTCCTCTTCTCAGTTAAACTCATCCTCTCAATCTGTACTTTCAGAAAGGAAATTGATGACTGTATGTACATTTGAGAATGACATCAGGTCCCCCATTGTCTCGATGGGCAGTAAGGTTTAAACTTTTTCACCAAACCCATGAACATGTGCATCAAATATGCTGATGATTTGCAAAGTCGGTTACATAATTGTTTTAGTTAACAAAAACATAATTTTCGTAAATCGTCTACATTAGATGTGTCCAACCTGCGGCCCTCAGAGCTCTGCCATGCAGCCCTCTAACTAACTCCAACATCGATGTATGCATGCCCCAAAACACTCTTTTGTTGTGTTTTTCACGGCCGTGACCTGTAACTCTAACATCGCTGTGCGCATGCACCAAAGCATCCTTCTAGTTTGGAATTTTTTGCACCACAGAAGGGTCTGTGTGTTCGCCCCATTATTTCGTGCCAAAGAATCAATGTGTGTGTTCTTGCTGAAGAGGGACTCGTCTATGGATTTACTGCCATTGCCTTTTAAAGAGACAGCACTTAAACTGTATTAATAGGTAAGTATGGTGCGAGTGAGTGCATGCATGAAAGCAGAATGTTTGTGTGCGTGAGTGTGAGTGTGAGTGTGAGTGTGAGTGTGAGTGTGAGTGTGAGTGTGAGTGCATGACAGAGAGACAGAGAGAGACACATGCACAAAGAGGCTAACGTACAACCAAGTAGGCTCACAAATGCATCCTACATTAAAAGTACACTTTCATTAAATTGCAGCTTTTCTGACAGGGAGAGTGTTGTATTGAATATGAAATCTTACCTCTCAACTGTATGGATTTTCGAAGAATGTCTGGATTTTTACCTCATCTTCCAATTTGTGTCTTTTGCTTGTCATCCAAGGTAATGCAGTCCCAGGGATTAGGAATGATACAGCAGCCTAGGGTTAATGGGTCAGTAATGAATTGACTAATGTGGGACTGTAGCATATAAAGTTAATTGTTTTTTGTGACAAACAAAAAAATCACCCAGTACTGTCTTGTCATCGGTGGGTTCTAAGCAGTGGTAGATTGGACAACAGTAAGCATATCTTTGGTGGATCATCAATACTGGCAAATCAGGTGGGCACAATGTCATTTTTTTAAATGTTGGGGGTTTTAGTGTGTATGTGTGTGTTTGTGTTGGGAGTACTGCAATAGTAGATGATTATTAAAGACAGAGACTTACAAACTGTGGAGAATATGTTTGTTTCAAAACCTGATACTTGGGTACTAGGAATGCCAAAAATAAATTTTTAAGACATAGCTTCTTGCCATTTACAGTGAATGGATATTTACATTTAATGGACAATGTTAGCAGTATCAGTGTGGTCCTGTAGAGATCTGGAGGATGCCAAGTCTACCACTGCCAATGTCTTGTAAAGTGACCTGGAAATGGATATTGGGGTGTTACTTGAAAAAATACAGCAAGTGGGCTTTGAAATGTAGTTTAATTAAACAAAGTGCACTTGCAATTTACAGGCCATAATTTAATTTATTTCAGGTAGTCCAGATCCTGGTAGATTGTATACCATTAGACTTAATTAGGGAGAGGTGTCATTCTGTGGAAATAAGCAGACCTAGTTTCAGTGAAAGCTCTGTGGTTGTTTGCAGGTAGGAAGCTGCAGGATGTGGAGCTAATGTGTTTTAGTATTTTTAATGGATTTGTCATTTCAAAGTATGGTTTTCTTCGTTGCAAAAGACAGGATTGAATGAGCCATATAACTCTTAACTGACAATAATGGGATAGAAACATTATACGTGATGTATAATGTTTGCAGCTACACTTGTTTCAATAGTGTCTGTGATGCATAACTATTTTTGGGCCTGTGTCCCAATTTTATTTTTCGCTTTGTCCAGACTTCTTGCTCTAAGGTTGAGAGGTATGGTTCCATGCTAAATCAGAAGGTTGCATTTACCTTGGAAGACTTTTCAGCATAATTATGAGAAAGAGAGCGTTTTTAATATCTCCACTTATTTCCAATATAAACTGCCATGTAACCTTGCAAATAACTTTCTTATTACGCTACTTTAATTCTTTTGGAATTGACAGGTATGCTTCATTGCTTCGGATGTAAGCATAGTGTGCTGTGACTGATTTCTTGCAGCAGTCTGCGGCTTACTTATCACAATAACTTTTCTGTGTTTCTGGGTGTGTGATCAATTTAACAGTTTTAAAGATGTTTTCCAAAATTAAATAAATACAAAAAAGTAATCCTTTCTTCACTTTGAGCTATTGACAAAGTGTGGGAATTTGTTTTTTTCAAAAGCGATAAGTCAACATTACAGCTTAGTAAATGGTCAGTCTGTGAATAACTTCTGCACAAATTAAAATGTCTGAATGTCAAATGGCTTTAGATTGGAGGGAAGTTATAGGTTTACTCCAGTATGTAGTACGATCTTAGAGAGTTTACAGATTTCTTATTGATTTAATTTTTGCTGAGCAGTTGTTTGTTGATTTACTGATGGTCCTTTTGGTGGTGGGAAATTGCATGGATCAATCCATTTCTATTATGATTTTTTTTTTCAGATATTTTGCCTTCCAGACAATTTCAGTCAGTGAGACTGTGTCATGTGATTACTGAGGTTGCCTATTTTACAAGTAGGGGCTCCTTTTCTGTGTGTGTGTGTGTATATATTATATATATATATATATATATATATATATATATATATATATATATATATATATATATATATATATATAAATATATAAATATATATATATAAATATATAAGAGAGAGAGATTTAATATGTATACTGAATATATTTTATGCAAATGGAATTCTTAGTTAAATAGGCCCCTCTTCTTAGACAAGTAGACTTGAGTAACCAATATTAGATCTTAGTCATCCAGCTGGGAAAGTTTAGTATGTGGATTTTCCTTCCGGTTTGATGAAGGCTATGCTACTTACTTAAGGAGTACATTCATGGCTATCCATCCAGTTGTAGTGTTGTTGAACTACATTGTTTGATGAGAGGAGCTTTTTACAGAAGTTGAAAGTTTTTGTGTCAAGAACCTGTCTATACAAAGTGGCCTGTTTATGTTGCAGTGAAGATTGTGGTCTTAGTGAGTGTTTTAAATATAACCAGTATTTCTGAGGTGGAGAAAGTCTCTTAAGGCAGGATCTTTCTTAGCCTGGAAAGCAAGCCAGTGATGAAATTTATAGGGGCTAGTGAGAGACAGAGGAAAGCAAGAAGCTTTTTAGTATGTTTGGATAACTAAGTGAACTCAGTCCTTTGACCTTTTTTTGTCAGAAATGGTTGTAGTCTTTCTTTTGGCAGGGTGTTTTGCTGAGGCACGTGCCAAAAGGGGTGTTGCGCTCAATAATTGCTCTTGTAAAGGAAGAATACAGGGATGTTATGACCTCTTTGTCCATGGATGTGATACCCTTACTAATGAGGTGGGCCATGTAAAAAGCTTTCCGTACAATGGAGGCAACCTGGTGGTCAAAAGTCAGGTTTCTATCAACCTGGGTGCCCAAGCACCTCACGATTGATTGCGTGCTTACAACATTTTTATTAATGTGATAATTTGTGGGGACATCACTCTCCTCAAAGGGGATGATTGTGCATTTTTTTGGCATTTAGCTTGAGGCAATGTTTCTGGCACCAGTCATTTGTTTGGGTGAGACCCTCTTGTAGCTTATTCAGAATTGTTTTAAGTCAGTAATGTGAATTCTTTACTTTATTGCAAATTTGTTGGCTTATTTTTGTGGATTATAGTATTGTAGGACTACTAATGTAGACACTGTAGTAGGTGGACTACTGGAGTGGTTTTCCCAGTGAGAAATGCTAGTGCTGTAGTGAATATCTGTTTATTTGTAAAAAAAAATCTATATATTAACTAAGATGTTAAAGTTAACTGTTAGATAAGAGAATTAAAATCAGAATGAGAATTAGAATTTTACGGCAAATATTAGGCATTTATTACATTTATTAATTGTTCGAATTCACCTACAGTACAGCCAGGAGGTCGACTTTGGTCTCCTGTGGCAGCGAAAGAGTTAACTATATGATATATTTTATATGCGGCCCCGAGACAATTTCTGTTCACTCAATACGGCCCCGGCAAGCCAAAAGGTTGGACACCCCTGCTCTACAAGGAGTAAATAAATGTGTCCCTACAAAGAAGGGAGAATGAGCAGCAGCCCTTTGTGGTTCTTAACTAAACTTGCATTTTAGAAATGGCACTGTTAATCTGTGCAGCCTCGTCCTAGTTAATTGTTAGCCACCTCTATAGCATGTGACCACATACAAACAGAAGAGAACCAAGAACCAAACATTTCAGTACCCTACTTGGCAACACCTGCAAGGTCAGCCAGTTGGTCACCTACTACAATCCCCCAATGGTTAACATGACTGCCACTTCAGAATGCATGGAGTTATACACCTAATGAGTGTGTTCTCTCAGTTGGTTTAAGCATTTAGATTAAAAGACTGTGTGCTCACTACAAACATAGTCAGGGCAAACATCCAGACACCCTCTCTTTTATGGGAAATAGCCACAAATACAAGTATATCAAAAGCTGCTGATATACAAAGAGAATGTAAAGATAAGAAGTACAACACTTTGTTTCAAATTGTACAGTACTAACAATGTATCTGTTAAAAAAAAAGAAAAGGAAAAATTCCAAAAAAGTCATCTTGGAGTTTGTATCAATAACCTGTGTCATAAACCTTATTAATGTACCAAAAATCTAACTAACTTGAAATTTGACATAATATTTACAGTTCTTATTCACATATACAAGGATCTTTAGCTTTTAGAAACCCTAAGCAAAAGAAAAAAAAAAAAAACTTTACTGGTATGTTATACAGTTCCATCTGCAACAAAATGTCATTGTTTCTTACCTTCTTTTAAAGTCATTTTCTAGTGCTGATGCCAAATGTTCATCTTTAAAGCTCTTAAACACAAGTAATTGATCTCTCCTTATAAATATACAACTAACTTGCATTGAACAGCTGGAGCTTTTCTAAATGCTCGGTACAAGATATAGGCTTTATTGATTGAATTCTGCTGGAATATAATCTGAGAAGTTTTTCATGCTTTTACTATTCCCAACACTATAAATATGCAGGGAAACAAATTATTATATATGTGGTCTAATTAATGATCCATTTAAAATAAATTTCTGTGGTTGAACCCAAATATAAACTGGGTCTACAATAAAAGAAAAAAGCTCATTACATACAAAAGAAATGTAAGTCTCTAGTTACCAAACACTTTCGCTAAACTTAACAAGGAACTCCAATCCCTAATCAAAATCAGTCAAAGCCAGATGTGAGGTAAAAAAGCTGCCCAGGCAAAAGACTATGACAAAGCTTTCAAAGCCTGCTTTATCTAGGTTAGAAACATGAGAAACAATGTCTTGCACTGTGCAAAGCTAACGGTAAATGATTATCATGTAACAGGACCCAGAGGACATAGGCAATCTACTAGTTGATAAATTTAGCTCTAATCCCCACCCCACCCCCAATTCCCAGTTCACATACCAGCAATCTCCCATCAAATCTCCCAAGAACAAGTCCTCAAAGCATTTTCCAAGGCCAGGAAATGGCTTCTATAGCACCAGATAACATAACAGGATGTGTGCTGGCCAGCCAGCTACAGCTGTCAAACATCCTAAGCTATTAAATATCAGTCTCCAAACTGGCTTTGTGCCAGAAGCACTGAAAACAGCAACAGCCACCCCCCTGCACAAAGGTGGGGCATCAACTGGCCCACATAATTATAGACCCATAAGTCTGACCAACCTCATCTGTAAGGCTATTAATAAATAAGGACACAGGCAAATTACAAATTTATCCTAGCCTGTTCAGTTCTGTTAGCGGCAGACCCTGCCTACTTAACCTAGTTTACTTCACTGAGAGGTTTACTGGAGCAAAACACAAGGGGAAAACTATTGGTACACAGCGCATATCTAGACCTACAAAATGTGTCTAAAACCATCCCACACTCAGTTACTGTTGATAAATTCACTCAGGTAAATTCTAATCTCTACGCAGCTCAGACAGCAAAAAGGTTCACTAAAAGAACCCAAGAAATCAGGGTGAGTGGCTCTACCTTCAACAAAAGACCAGGTTCAGTCCTTGAACAACTCCTCTTTGAGGTCAGTGTTCAAGGGTTTATGGCTAACCAAGTTTGCTGACAACATTATAAACTCTCCAGAAGACACCAAGATCCTTCAAAATGGCCTTTTCCAAACAAATAGCTAGTATCAAAAACCATGACCTAGCATTAGATGCCAAAAAATGTATAATTGTACTCTTCTATTGGCATGTTTTCCCCTGTAACTATCATAACGACATCACACCCCTGAAAACTGATCCAGTAGAAAGGGACTTGGTAACCTACATAGACAACTAATTTTCCTTTAATCATAATGTGTCCACTATTATAAAAAAAGTCATTTTTATTGTGCAGCTTATCAGTAAGGGTATGATATCCAAGTCTGGGGATGAGATCATTCCACTGTACTTGGCACATATCAGGCC
>NC_056725.1:1258615055-1258720055 GCF_019279795.1 Protopterus annectens
CCTCAGAAAAAAAGGTGTCTATGAGGAATCAAAGTTCTAAGACTAGGAAATCCTACTTATCCAAATGGAAAAGGTTTTCTATTTGGTGTCGGTCTCGTAACCTGAGCCCACTTACTACGGATGTTCCTTTGGTTCTCTCTTGTTTGTGTGAGTTGCTCAATGCTGGTTTGGCCTATTCCTCTATTAAGGCCCACTTATCAGCCATCTCTGCTTGTCTGCCTTTATCTCCTCCTTTAGCTTCTAGATGAGAGGTTAAACAATTTCGCAAAAGCGTTCTTAATATTGGATCTCAAAGGACACCTGTTTTGCCTTCCTGGGATCTTAATTTTGTTTTGGAGATGTTAACTTGGGCTTTTTTTGAACCTGCTGTTTCAGCTTCCTTGCAACATTGTTCTTGGAAGACCATTGTGTTGTTAGCTCTTACTTCTGCCTGACGAGTGTCTCAGTTGCAGGCCCTTACTGCTTGTTCTCCTTTGATTTTTCATGAGGAGAAGTTGTCTTTATGCACTCATCCCTCTTTTATGCCCAAGATGGTTAATGATCTTTACCTTAACAAGTCTATTAATCTGCCAACTTTTTTCTCCACTCCACAGTTTTGACAGTGAGAGGGTACTGCATACTTTGGATGTGCATAGGCAACTCAGAATTTATTTGGATCAGACTAAGGCCATTTGGATCAGACTAAGGCCATTTGTAAATCTGATCAGTTGTTGGTTTCTTTTCATCCTAGATCTCTGGTCTAGCTGTATCCAAGCAAACTATTTCTGTTTGGCTTTCTAAGCTTATTTCCTTTTGTTACACCTTTCATGCAAGAGTCTTCCTTCCTCAGTCGAGGCTCATTCTACTAGAGCAGTGGCTTCTTCTGGTGCTTTTTTCAAGGGCTTGGATACTAATACTATTCTTGAAGCAGCTACCTGTTCTTCTGTGCATACCTTTACTAAGCACTACAAGTTAGTGCTTAGTAAAGGGTCAGATTTGCTAGTGCCATTCTCCATGGCTTTTTAAGGAACTCTTCTTCTCCTTCCCCTCCCACGTTTCCTCTTGACCTTTTGCACTCTCCCAAATGTTAAGAATACTGCAGCAGTGAATGTAAGGACATAGTACAGTTGTGTAAAATCTTACTGTAATGGTATAGGTCCTTGCCTTCACTGCTGTAGTACTCGCTCGCTCCCTCCTTCCCCCCAGTCATTTACTGTACCTTCTGGAAGTACAGGTTACCTCTTTGTTTCTGTGGACTGGTGTTCCTACTGGGGCAATCAGTTCTGTTTATGCTAAGCCTGAATGTCACCTTTATGCCCTATGGTATGCAAGGAGCATTGGAGTGATGTTTAGGCGTACCTTTAAATGCACCAGGAAGTCTTTGATATACTGGCCAGATGACAGGCTTCCACGGCAGGGAATCCCTGAATTTTTAAGAATTCTGGAGCAGTGAAAGCAAGGACATCTACCATTATGGCAAGATATTACAACACTGTACTACTGATATAGCTACCGAACAGACTGAGGTAGCAATATTTCAAGTTAAAGAAGAGTAAATGTAAAGTATATTTGATGCAAGTATGACTTTCTAGCATTAGATATAATGAAATTAGATACCTAAAAAGTCAGAGCAATTGTGCAAATGCCAAAGCCCAAAGACAGACAGACAGACATCAAATGGGATTTCAGAAATGGACTATCTTCCAAAGTTTGCACCCATATAAGCCTGAAATAACTATGCTTCTCAGAAGATGGTAAGTGCAGGATGTAGTCTAGAAACAGAGATATGAGCAAGAAAGGGGTTGTGAAACTCAAACTAGTTACAGGTGCACCCGTGCTAGAATACTAGGACGTGAATAAGCCAGCTATGATGCAATGGTATGGGAGATGTGACCTTACAAGAGAAGACAATTTGTTTAAAGATCAAGAACATTTAACACGTACAAGAGCTATGCTCAGACAAAAAGGGAATGGTTAGCAGTAGTGCATGAATGTGAAGAGAAATAAATACTTGACTAGGTCTATGATAAAGAATTAAATAAATACTTGACTAGGTCTATGATAAAGAATTGTAAGCAAAAACAGACAACACCTTACAAGCATATTCATAAATCCTTATGTAACAGGCACCTTTGATACTACAGACAGTGCTCTTAATTTACAGAACTATGATATGAAACAGCTATACACCCAATGTGGAACTATATGTAGCAAATATGAGAGCTATTTGCTGCAGAAGAATAAAGAATTGTTAGAAAAAGAGCTACAGAGGATTCAGGTGCTACTGCAATTACTAATGACAGAAGTGAAATAAATAGGAGAGAGATGCATTGGCCCTGAGCAGCTGACTTGAGTAAAAAAAACATTGTTAAGGGGAAAAATCAGATCTTCACTTTTCTTTCAAGGAAGTAATAATGATGTCCAGTGTTTCGTAAACAGAGCGGACAAAATAAAAAGTTCACAATCATTTGAAAACATAGCTGACCAAGAAGTTTTATGAAGCACATTTAATAGTATTGTGCAAAGAAAGGGTAATAGAACACATGTTAAGTACTATATTACATAATCATACATTACTGAATAGCTTCCTTTATCCATAGTAGGCACATAATTGTTTCTATTCAAATGAACCATGTATATCACAATGACCTACAGTCACACGACACAGTGACCTCAGACTCTTTAAATATCTTTTCTAACATCTCATCTTAACAGAGCTGCACAGAAAAGTTTCTCTTTTCCACCTTTTACTTTCAATCTTTTATATGCATATTACTTACTTAACCTGCTATGTTTTTCCTCAAGAAGATGAAAACTGATACTTTGCAACTTGTTGCTTTCACTTATAGGCACCCCAAGGTTTATTGTCTTGCAATAATGAATGGATTTGTATCATTATATTGCAACTTCATTCATTCATTATTTTTTATAGTTTATTTGATTTACTTTTATCATTTTACTCTGGTTCTGCCTGCTCCAGGAAATGCTGCGATGGATTTACATGAATCAGTCAACTATCTTGGTTGATAAAAAAAAAAAATTTCCTTGAAGTAATCAGTCTAACAGCTAAAAGTGCAAGTGTCATTAATGCCTTGAAGTCTACGTTCTTGAAGCAGGTGATGCATGATGATATCATATCTTAATGGTCCATGACATAAAAATCAGGAATTCAGAAATCACTTGCATGAGTGAGAGTTCAGGCATGTCATGGCAAGTCTATTTAACGGTGATGAACAGGAACAAGCAGAGAGAGGTCTACCTAAACACACAAGAATCTTATGAGTTACAGCAGTAGCAGTGATGGCTATGCAGACTGCCATCTTGCAGTTTTCGCATACAGGAATACTCTGCTGCATGGACTCAAGTCTCTCACTTGCTCAAAGTCAGTAGAAGGTTGACAAGCAAATTATCTACATCAGCTGTTTTACTGATGCCTGAAAATAAATACAAAATAAAGGAAAGATTGAACAGAATATCAACAGAGACAGAAACATGCAGAAGGCTACCAGGTTTGTAAGCAGGGGAGAGATAGAGAAGGAAGTCTACAGCTTGCAATTCAAGTAGGTGGTCAAACAACCAAACCAATATCCTATGATGTCTGTGAGGTGTCTGATTCTTTCTACAAATGTTTAAAGACAAATGTATCAAAATACATGGAAGAAAAGCAATTCGAAAACTCTCAGCCAATACCATCACTGGAAAATAGAGACTGTGAGAAATAGGATAGTCAACAGTTGCACAGCAAGGGGTCCCAAAAGTTGTATCTGAAATAAAAGTTACAGTACACCATACACTGCTCCAAAATGAAGATTAGATGTTCAGAGTAAATAGCAGTAAGAGAATGAGCGACCTGTACATCGGCACTTGACTTGAGAATGAACATTCTCCAGCAGGGTTCTCCATCAGGGTGTTAATGCCTACTGAAAAACGAGTCTGCCACTTATTTTTTGCATGCTAAGTAGCACTTTTGCTGTTTAGAGAGTGTAAAACAAATTTTTTTAAAAAAGGGTGCGTGTGGGTGAGAGAGAGTGCATGCCTGCATTAAAGTAAGAGTGAGCTTGATCGAGCTATTATTTTACACTCACTAAGCAGTACTTTTGCTGTTTGGCGAGTGTAAAACTAAAAGAAACATAGAAAGAAAAGTGTGTGTGTGCGCACACATGTGTATTTATGTTTCTGTCTGCATATCTGAGTGTATGCATGCTTGTGTGCATGAAAGCAGAAGTGTGTCTGTCTCTCTATGAAGAGAGAGCAATCAAGCATTGGCAGCAGCTGTTAAGAGGTTTGCATACCTCTCGACCTCTTAGCTCAAGAGATGTGGATAAAGCCTAAAAGGGGAAACAAAGGCTCTAGAATAGGAACAGATTTTAAATACTGCTCTTATAAAAATTGCAAAGTTGCTTCAATAACAGATTTGTGTTAGTATGCATTTTCTGAAGCACAAGTGTGTGTGTGTGTGTGTGTGTACATGTGCGTGAGACAGCGGGATCGATTGCCCAGTGGTAGCAGTTAAGAGGTTTGCACATCTCTTGACCTCTTAGCTCAAGAAAACTTGATAAAAAGACTGAAATAAAGGGGTAACAAAGGCTTAAAAATAGAAGCAGACTTTAAAATAATGTCTTTATAAAATTAAAAAGTTGGTTCAATAATAGGATTTGTGTTAGCATGCATTTTCTAAAGGAAATAAACTGAAATGTATGTCATTATTTAGTGACTACAATCCCCAGTGATTGGCAACAACCCACACATTTTAGGAGTATGAGACCACAAATATTAAGTAAATATCTGACTATTTATTGAAAATGTTATATTTTCTAAGTAAAATACTTTCTCCAAATATCATTTACATATACTACAGCAAGTTTTAAACATGAAGTGGAGAAATGTTTACATTGAAAATGCATATAAAAAGTAGTTTAGTAATAATAAAAAATAAGTAAAACACAGCAGTTTTACAGACAGACCACTCTCTAAGCACAATAATGCCCTCCAGGGTGTGTGTTACTGTGTAATTAATGCCCTTTCTGGGGTGTAGAGCCCCCTATGCCTGTTCTGTCAGGCCTCATAACAGCCATTGGTGGGTATTATTTACACAGTTAGTTAACACACATCCTGTTGGACATTATTGTTTGCTTAATATTATGTAATATTCAAACTCTGAAAGCTCACTGAAGAAACAAGAATAGTACACAGACATTTTGAGAGTTGATCATGATACTAAAACTGGGGGGATGGCATAATGGCTAATGTCTTCATCTTATAAAAACAAAAGGTACAAGGTTTGACTCTGACCTTGGGTTACTGGGGCTAGGTTTAAAAATGGTCCTTCAAGGCAGTTAACCTAGTATTGACATATGAACCTATGGACACTGAACAGATGCACTTACTGAGCTGTTTATTGATATGAACAAATCTTTTTTGAAGCACAATACCACATTGTGCTTAGTGCAGAGTTAATTTAAAATGATCAGTGCAACAGACTGCATGCCATCTCTGAGAATGTGTACAAAATAGATACATAAATACATTTTAAAACACGAAAATAGGGACTACCACATGGATTATACAGCTTTAAATATGCTAATTCCTAGCTACAGGAAGCTAGCTATAGGTCATGTTGTACACATGACATCTAGAGAAACAGCCTGAATAAATACCTCACAAGATTTGAAGTACATCCCTAGTGTAGCTGTTCTTTCCAAAGCATTCTTACAAAAGCCATATCCTGCAGTTACAGAAAAGTAAGGGCAGTTGCAAGAAGCAGGTTATTTTCAACTCATACTGTTGTAAATTGTTCAAGAAAAGTTACAAGACTGAAGAAATTGCCCTTCTCAAAGCCTTAATGGTTCACATAAAAAAGCAACGGAGTTCCTCTGTCATTCTACATTATTTCTATTTTGGCTGTCTTTATTCTAAACTGGCACCACTACCACCTCATGCACAGGTCAGGGACAACACCCACTTGGTCATTATGACATGCGCTATGACTTAAACAGGGTATGCCAAGTTACTTCTCAGAGCCCAAAGGAAACTCAATGGGGATGTGAACTTGTGAAGTTCTTGAGTAACCTTAAGAAATTCTTCCATTACTATGGACACTGACTGTGATTGTCTTTCTTCAAAAGAATTATAAAGAATCAGGTATAATAGCTGACAATGATTCACCTAGAATGAGATAGATGGCTTTTTTAGAAGAATTTCCAATTCCATTTGCCTAAATAGGAAACATTATGTAAGGGCACTATGCGAGGGGATAACCTGATTTTACTACCTCACTGACTAAGTGGTCAGAGGTGAGGGGATATCATGCTGACTGACCACCTCAGAGTTGAAGTGGTGGCAAGGAAGGGAGTCCAGATTGTTGGTATGTTCTTGAAAGGAAGAATCCATGCCTACCTAACATTGTTGAGCTCAACACCCCTTCCCAAAACCATAACCTTCTTGCCAGCTATTAGCAGTTTACTGGTCTTATGGATGCTGCTATTACTTATTCTGCTGGAATTTGCAAAATCATGGTGTCTACTGGCTCTTATGCTTTTCCTGGTATGAATGCTGCAGCTTCCAGAAAAGGAACCCAATTGATGCAATGTGCAGATCTCCCAATTTCATATTCTACATTTGGATAATAACCTCAGGACCAAAAAACCACAATACAAGACAGACCCTAAAGGACATACTAGCATCCACATCAAATAAAGTAAGCTGCAGCCAGACATATCAGTCTAAAAGGCACTTTCCATTCCTAGTCCTCTGGTGGCTTCATCAGTAGAGATATAAATAATTCTGACCAGATAACACTAACCACATGTGCCTTCAAGATGACAAAGCTGAACATCAGGTAGCTTGTCTGATATCCAACAAGTCTCATTAAGGATATATTTTTGATAGTAGGCCACATGCATCATACAGTTCAGTATCCTCAAGGATAAAAATAAAGAATATGAATAGTTAATTCCCAGTTTACCCCTCAGCATGGAACTCCTTGTGCAATGAATGGACCACAGTAACCTGGGGCTGGAAAGATTTTTTCATGCAGCCAAAGTAACAGTGTAACAGTCTTATCAGTATCTGTAAGCAATGAAAAAAAAACCTTGGCAAATGTGTAAGAGTCTCCCAAAAACATTGGCAAATGGGTAAGATTCTCCCAGCCTTCCTAGGGATTCAGGCTGCTGAGTTGGAAGGAGCCTACATCAACTTTAAAATGTCACACAACAGTCTGGTTCTGTGCTGCAGAAGGATAAAGTCCCGACTCCAACCAAGGCTACTGGAGTTTGATTATTGGGGTTGGCTAATGGAGGATTCAGGCTGGGGGGGGGGGGGGGAGTAAAGGCAGGGTGGCCTGCTCTCCTCTACAGGGAATGGGGAGAGGTGCACACACAAAGTACACTTAGAAATGCAGCCTCTCACGCAGAGGCTGGAGACACCACCACTTATGCTATGCCAGGAAGGGCATGGGCTGCTTCAAGGAAATACCTCTTGCAGGAGTGAGGACACATCCTTTGCAGACAGCCACTGTACACCCTTCTCTGGCTCCTCACCAGGTGTAAATGCAGACTGGGATGTGGAGAAAACAAAAAAAAAAAACAAAAAAAAAAAAAAAAAACTTTGAACCATCCCAATGGCTACATGAACAATAATCCCTCTTGGCTGTCTCTCTCAAAGTGATATAAATGAATAAGCCAATAGGCTGACAGAGGTTTTATGTGAGCACGTAGCAAAGTCAAAATATAAATAAATAAAATACAACAAAATACATCTACAACAGTACCACTCAGAAATTTTGTTCTGGTGCCTACAGGCTTCCTGTAACCTTCAGTGATGAGAATGCATGTTTGTTATGGGACATTTTATTTCTTCTTGTAAGAGTTTCAGAAGATATTCAAATGTGAGGATCTCCAGTGGGAGTGAAAGGAAATATCATCCCTTTTCCTCAAATACATCCACAGAAAGGTACTCTGAAGAGAGATGCTTTTTATCTCTGGAAAAGGGAACACAGCATTTTCCTGGTTTTGCGTGCCGGGCAGCGCCGGTTAGATAGGGTATAACTATTCCCGGCTCCACAAAGTCTCCTCTTCAATTTTTTCCTTGGATCTAAACAAACTTTCAACTTAAGCACTCAAGCCATTCATTTCTCAGCCCGGCACTTGCTCAAAACTTACAGCAAGCACTTTTAAACCCTAGCACTACAGAAGGAAAAGGCTCTCTATTCAACCTTACCAGCCATTCAGTAAAGGTTTACTGTACCTATCCAGGCATGTCCAAAGGGCAGTTTCAGGTGTACTCTCCAGTCCAACTGGTGAATCTGGGCATTTTGAAGCAATGTAACAACTGCCTCATGTACACAGAAAACCCTCTCCTCCTACCACCAAACACTAATACATGCGAGAGATGCAATTATACAGCCAAACTGGAGGCTAAGCTCTCTCAACCCAAGACTGGATCAGACAGTCAAGAGGAGAAGAGAAATACTGGCATCACACCACCAGTCTCACACAGACCCATCAAACCAGCACTGGTAAAAAATACACGTAAATATATGAAAACATACTCGGAGGCTCTAAATAAAAATCTGCAAAAGCAACAAAGCCCTCCAAAGCAGACATCCAAGCAACCTCCACCCCCTCCCCAAACACAAACCATGAAACACATACTTCACAAAACCAGTGTGCCACACAATCACAGCCCTCAAGGCAAACTAACGTACCCAACATACTAGTCCCACTCACTAGGCTGAATAAGGAGAAGGTTACTGTTAGCTGCCTGTTGGGTGCCATGATCGGCCACATAACACAAGCAATGAGGTCACTCCAGAACAAGTACAAATAAGACTCTGTCATTGTCCATGTTGGTGTGAATGACCCGAGCCGTACCTCCCTGGACTACATGAAAAGAGACATGGAAGAGCTCTCTGATCATGTAGCCCAGACCGGTATGACCCTGACCTCGAGTAGCATCCTGCCCACACCAAGAATTATACCACGGTATAAAGAA
The DNA here is from genome assembly GCF_019279795.1 of Protopterus annectens. Classification (NCBI taxonomy): domain Eukaryota; kingdom Metazoa; phylum Chordata; order Ceratodontiformes; family Protopteridae; genus Protopterus; species Protopterus annectens. The sequence goes on from NC_056725.1 coordinate 1,258,624,026, forward strand.
AACAATGATCAATTTCAACAACTGGCTAAGTTTCTGGTGCAATTCAAAGGGGATCCAGTGTCAGTCTGCCTGGGATGACATGCTCGACAAGCCACTCTGCTTCGCTAGAGATGGCTTGCACCTGTCACCCTTAGGCTTTCTAATACTGGCCAAGGCTCTTGCCACCCCCATATTGCCTTTTTTAGGCAAGGCTCAAAAGACAAACTCACCACCGTAAATAGCACAAGTAACAAAAATCGGAGGGTAATACTACTCAATGCCAGAAGTCTAAACCTCAAAATGCACCCACTCAAGGCACTCCTCAGTATGGAGAAAATAGATATATGTGCAGTAACAGAAACCTGGTTTAAGGCTGCAGAGAGCACCCAAGCACTACCAGGCTACAACTCATACCATACATTTCGGCCACAGAACCCAGACCGAAATACAAAAGGTGAGGGAGTATCCATATTCATCAAGGATACCCACAACTCCAGGTTAGTGGCACAGCATGATGCTTCAGAGATTATCCACGTGCAACTAACAACGGGAAAAACTGCAATTCAAAATTGTAGCTTGATACAGATCACCCACCATGTCCCAGGACCCCCATTCCGCATTTCTGGAAACACTGGGTAACAAAGGTCCTACCAAACACCCTAATATTGGGTGATTTCAACTACCCAACCATTAACTGGGAGAACTACTCAAGCACAAACTCACTTGTCCAACATTTCCTAGAATTTATAAACTCAAACGTCCTGGAACAACTGGTCAACACTCCCACCAGAGGAGACATTATATTGGACCTGGTCATCACCAACATGGGCGACGGTGTTCCACACCTGAGGTCAACCCTTTGCTGGTTAGATCTGACCATAAACAAATCACTTTGGATATCCACATTCCACACCCACCCCTGGACAAGGAAACCACCGTGAAAAACTTTTCAAAAGCAAACTTCACGTTACTTAAGATGGAGGTGGAAAGTTTCAAAGCCTCCATGCTAAAGGATAACGCTGTCCAAGCTGCAAAATCCTTTACTAATGCATTCTACAGGCACCTACAAGATGGATTGTGCTATCCCAAGCAAAACCAAGACTCACTCCTCCAAGAAAAGGAAACCAGTCTGGTGGACCCCTGCCATAAACAAGCTATACAATAGGAGGAAACTAGTACAGAAAAGAGTAAAATCCCAAGAAGGAAAGACATCCCTGATTAGTAAAAGCAAGAAACTATGATCCCTCATAAAATGGTCCAAGGCGAGCTTTGAAAGCAAACTTGCCAAGGACTCCAAAGATAACCACAAGGCATTCTTTAGCTATATCAAAAATCTAAGTGGCAATGCTCAAATCTGCTTGGAGTTAGTACAGAATGGCACAAAATACTCTGAACCAACAGATATTGCCAACATCCTGGCAGACAGGTCCAGTGCAAACTTCACCCCACTCTCACCCTCAAAAGGGGCCATAACCATACCAGAAGAATGTACAGCCCCTGAAATCTCAGACACTCAGGTTAAAATAGTCCTCTCCAAAGCCAAAAACACAGCATCAATGGGACTGGACGGTGTCCCAGGCTGCATCCTATACGAGCTCAAAGACAAATCAACCCCTCACCTAAACACACTGTTCAAACACAGCCTCTCCACAGGCTACATACCCATAGAGTGGTGAACAGCAACAGTTACTCCGCTCCACAAAGGTGGAGCCACAACAGACCCTGGGAACGATCGCCCTAGAAGCCTGACAAGATTGGTCTGCAAGGCTATGGAGCCCATCATCATGGAACTCATTAACAGAGACATTGGGAACCTCCAAACACTGGACCCTACCCAGTTTGGCTTTGTTAAGGGCAGATCATACCTCCTAAACCTGGTGGACTTCTTTGAGAAGTTGCCAAGGCTATAGACAAGGGAAAGGTGGTACACACAGCCTACCTAGACATCGCAAAGGCCTTAGACACCATTCCCCATTCTGGTATTCTAGACAAGCTCACCAGCCTGAACATAAACCCCTATGTCACAAGATGGGTTGCCAATTGGCTCATGGACAGAACCCACATGGTGAGAGTTGCAGGAGCTAGGTCCGACTCTAAACCGGTTACAAGTGGCATTCCCCAGGGCTCAGTCCTAGGACCCCTCCTGTTCGGCATATACTTCGCAGAGGTACAGACAAGCACAGGAGGACTATGGCTGACCAAGTTCACAGACGGCTGCAAACTAGGGGCTATAACTGACTCACTGGCTGACACAGACATCCTCCAAAAGGGTCTCACAGATGGATACCTGGTGTCAAAATCATGGCTTCAAGCTAAATGTCAAAAAGTGCACAGTTATTCCCTTTGGAAATAACAAAGTACCTACAAACTACCACATAGGTGGTAGTCCCCTAAATACGGAAAACGTAATAAGGGATCTGGGGACCCAAGTAGATAGTAATCTCTCCTTTGATAATCACATTGCCGAAGTGGTTAGAAAATCCTTCTATGTGGCCCACCTAATCACAAAAGGGTTTGCATCCAGATCAAAAAAGAGGTCATTGTGCCCCTCTACTCATCAGACCCATCACAGAGTAGAATGGCCCATTTGGGATGTATCTTACAAGACACCTGCAACAGCTCGAAAGACCACAGAAGTACCTCACCAAGAGGATCACTGGCCTCAAACAGATGTTCTATGCAGCTCGACTGAAGAAACTCCAGCTGTACTCGGTTGCTTACCGCCTGCTCAGAGGTGATCTCTGCCTGGCAAACAAGGCCATGTCCAACCCAGAATTGATGGACATGCTCCACCTAAAGAAAACCTTATCCCCTCAAACCACAAGCTCTAGGAACTAAACCTCACCACAACAATAAATAGGACGTGCTGGAGGGATAGATTCCTGTCCCAGAGAATTCCCATACTTTGGAACAAGATACCAATCTACATTAGGCAGAGCTCCTCGCTAGCACTCTTCAAGAGAAACCTTGACGAGTGGATGGGAAACGGAAAGTTTACCCCAGGGATCACTTCAGTGGCTCTGCTGAACAGAGGCACAGGGAACTAATCTAAGGGGGCATCGAAAGCCAACACATTCTAGCTAAGCTTGTAAATGCCTTCGAGCAGATAGTCTAGTACCTACCTATGAACTCAGGAACCCAGAGCTCTGCTACCTTCTGCCTTAGTCAGGACATGTAAGCCAAGAGGTTTAGGGCATTCAGAAGACTCTCTTTCCAAAGAGCACTCAGTAACATCAATAAAATTAATCTTTCCAAAGTTTTGCTGCTTCTGCAACCTAGTGCAGGGCAGGACAGTGGGACATGACTGGGAGCTGAAAAATCCAAGAAGAGATGTAGCATATCCTAAAGAAGGGGAGGGGTGAAATTCAACCCAGTGTAAGGAAATAAATTTGGTAGGCAATGAAAAGTTCCCACCATGTGTGGAATACATAAAACAACAACAAACAGTAGTGAAGTCAGTTTAGGAAGCAAGAAGAAGGCAGGGTACAGCAGCTGCAGGTCTATGCTATTATATGTCAGAACTGAAAAATGTAAGAATGAAATCACCACAAAACACAGGAAGGCAGACTCCAGACCCACTGTTGGGTGCTGGGATGCCAAATCCAGTCTCTAGTATCTGTGTATCCAAGTCCAACATAAGACAAGCGGATCATCATCTTCTTTCAGCTGTTCCCATTAGAGGTCGGCACAACAGATCATCTGTTTCCATTTCTTCCTGTCCTCTGCATCTTGCTCTGACACACCAACCACCTGCATGTCCTCTCTCACCACATCCACAAACCTTATTGTAGGCCTTCCCCTTTTCCTGTTACCTGGCAGCTTCATGCTTAGCATCTTTTTCCTAATATACTCAGCATCCCTTCTCAGCACATGTCCAAACCAACGTAATCTTGCCTCTCTGGCTTTGTCTCCAAACCTTCCAACCTGGGCTGACCCTCTAATATACTTATTCCTAATACTGTCCACCCTTGTCAGACCCAGTGCAAATCTTAACATCTTTGATTCTGCCACATCCAGCTCAAACTCCTGCCTTTTTGTCAATGCCATTGTTTCCAATCCATATAACATAGATGGTCTCACTACCCTCTTGTAGACATTCCCTTTCACTCTTACTGATACTAGTCGGTCACAAATCACTCCTGACACTTCTCCACCCACTTCATCCTGCCTGTGTTCTCTTCTTCACCTCTCTTCCACACTCACCATTACTCTGAACTATTTATCCCAAGTATTTAAACTCATCCACCTTCGTCACCTCTACTCCTTGCATCCTCACCATTCCTCTATCCTCCCTTTCATTCACACACATATATTCCTCTTCTCTGTAGATCATATCTCCATCTCTCCAGGGTCTCCTCCACCTGTTCCCTACAGATAATGTCATCTGCAAACATAATAGTCCACGGGGACTCCTGTCTGATCTCGTCTGTCAACCTGTCCATCACCATTGCAAATAAAAAAGGGCTCAGAGCTGATCCTTGATGTAATCCCACCTCCACCTTAAACGCATCTGTCACTCCCACCGCAGACCTCACCGCTGTCACACTACCCTTGTACATATCCTGTACCACTCTTAGATACTTCTCTGACATTCCCGACTTCCTCATACAGTACCATAACTCCTCTCTGACATTCCCGACTTCCTCATACAGTACCATAACTCCTCTCTAGGCACCCTGTCATATGCTTTCTCTAAGTCTACAAAAACACAATGCAACTCCTTCTGACCTTCTCTGTACTTCTCCATCAACACTCTCAGAGCAAACATCGCATCTGTAGTGCTCTTTCCCAGCATGAAACCATACTGCTGATCACTAGCTTCCACTACTCTTTCCCATAACTTCATGCTGCGACTGATCAATTTAATCCCTCTGTAGTTACTACAGCTCTGCACATCACCCTTATTCTTAAAAATTGGTACAAAAACACTTTCTCCACTCAGAGCATCCTTTCATTTTTCAAGATTTCATTAAACAATATGGTTAAAAACTCCACTGCCTTTTCACCTAAACACCTCCATGCTTCCACAGGTATGTCATCTGGGCCAACAGCCTTTCCATTCTTCATTTTTTACATAGCTATCCTTACTTCCTCCTTACTAATCCATTGTACTTCATGATTCACTATCCCCACATCATCCAACCTTCTCTCCCTCTCATTCTCTTCATTCATCAACCTCTCAAAGTATTCTCTCCCTCTCAAAGTACTCTTTCCATCTGCTCAACACACACTCTTTTTGTGAGTACGTTTCCCTCTATCCTTTATCACCTTTACCTGCTGCACATCTTCCCTAGCTCCGTCCCTCTGTCTAGCCAATCGGTACAGGTCCTTTTCTCTCTCAGTGCCCAACCTTTCATATGCCTTCTCCTTAGCCAAGCGGATACAAAGCAGAAACAAGCATCAGGATCTAGACCTGCGAGATGGACATTGGTGCCAGAGCAAATGTCTGCTACAAAGCTGGTTAAAACCACATACTTTAAAATAATCAAGGTAACACCAGGGATTGGCTGGCATAAATCAAAAAGCTTACAGTGGGTAAGGGAGCAGATATGTGCCTTGTGGCCTGCTAGCCAACACAAAAAACAATACAATACAAAATGTCACCAGCAAAGCAAAACAAATGATGTGAAATAAGGAGGAGAAACAATGCAGGGAAGTAACGATAAGGTCACAGTCCATGACAAATTTTATGCTGAAGAGAGGCTAGGGATTGTTTTTTTAAATAGTAGGGGGACAGAGAAACATAACACATTTTTGTTCTTAAATGGAGGTAGAGAAACAGTAACTATCAAAAAGGCCACTGACACTGGAACCCAGGCAGCCAGAAAAAAAAAAAAAAAAAAAAAAAAAAAAGGCTTCCATGGGACAACTACACTGAACTACTAAGGACATGAGTTCTGTCCAATCAGCTGGTCTAGGGAAAACTTAAAAGGCAGGGGTAGGAGGGAGAGGATGCAAGGTCAATTGTGCGAGGCACTGGAGAGCCATCATTACAAAAGCAGGCTTGGAGATTAGTTGAAGAAGTCAAAACACTACCTATAAAACTTACTTCACCTTATGTCTTTTTTGGGATTAAGAATCTGCAAAGAAACTAGCACAGAGTTCTGGGATTGGAGGTAATGAACCCATTGTTTATTCTCCTTTTCTGGGCATTTAACCTTCTCATTAAGGTGAACACCCCTTTATGACAACATGTCATTTTGTACAGCCTTGTGCCTGTGGGGCCTCATAATCACACTGAAATAGGAAACAAGTGAAGAGGTGCAGCGGTCACTCCCTAAATGGAGAAAATAAAACATACAAAGTGGTTACCTGAGAAGGGAAACTAATTCCTACAGGAGGATGCTTACTGATACATCTTAACCAGAATGAAAAATTATGAGAAAAAAAAAGCAAAATAATACAAACTACCAGAAATAGTAATAGAATCAGAGTGAGCTTTGTTCATGCAGAATAGTGGAGAAAAATGGGAAGCAGACACAAAATACTCCAGATATGGCTGTCACAGAACAGCAGATGAAAAAGAAACATCTAAGCTGTGCAGGAGATGAAGTTGTGGCTGAATGGATCCTAATTATAGTGGGTCTCACATTAAGACCATGTTAAGATTACTCTATATGCAACACAGAAAACACAATGGACAGAAAAAAAATTGCTATAGCTACAAAATAGCTATACACAGAGCAGTGTGGAAAATACAGAATAGAGAGAACATGGAATGAAATAACAGAGAAAGCTAGGAGGAGACAAGAGGGAAAAAACAGAAGTACGGTCAGAGATTAATTGAATGTGGTACAGGAGCAGGCTTGCAGCTGAAAAATGAGAGGTGCTTTCTCAGGGGAATAGAAGCTATTATGAGGAAATGTCAGTGAAAGAATGATGAACAACATCTGAAAGGAAATGTGGGTAACTAGCGGAAGAGCAAGAATTAAGGATCTGATAGTAAAAGTTTAAAAAGATAGCAGGCACTGGAAAGAGTTCAATGAGTTGATGAAGCAGCCTGAATACTTAAGCCAAGACATTTATTTTACAAGTAATAAATGGTTAAGAAGGGCTTAGAAGAGGCATTGGGGCAAAGGAGATATTACACCAGGAGAGACTACACAAAGGTGGTGTATAGTAATGCAATGAGAAAGGAAAGTGAATATACTAGGGAGTTGAGACATGGATGGAAGGCTGGGCAGATAGTGAGGAGGGTGGAAGAGTATGACTTGAGATGGCAAATAGGGCAGGAAGGCTGGGGCAGTATGAAACCAACAAGTAGCGCTCTTGTCCAGGTGGCATATGGTGCTAAACTTGTTTAAAGGGTTAACAAAAGAATGATGTATGCTGGAAATGAGGGCAGGATGGAAAAAGAATGTGACACATATTACAAAAATGGAAGTTGGAAGACAGGTTGTAAAGAGAGAAGTGAAGGTGAATGGGAAAAATAATTTCAAGAAAGACTGCTGGGTTTGGCGGTTTTGTATTTTTGGGACTGATGGGAAAAAGAACAGCTGGGGTAAGAGGGATGGTTGAAAAGAGGAGAACAACAAACAACAACATGTAAAGGAGGATTACAAAAATAAAACAGAAGGGCTTGAATGAAATTAGAAAGGGACTGCAAGGAAGTTACAGGAATAGAACAAAGAAGAGTGACAGTGAGGATCTGAGGGGGTCGGTAGAATGAATGAGTCAGAGGATGATGAACAATTTAAAACGTCTGTTGGACTACACAAGCATATTGCTAGGTGATTTTTGACACAAATACAGTAAAAAAACTTCAAGACAAAATAAGATAGTGTTTCAGCGTATAATTAATCACTGTCCCCGTCTTCCTCTTTTTACACGGGATCAAGGTGTCACATCAACATTAATCAATGTGACCACTTCACAGAGTCAATGTTACATCACTTATAGTTTGCCACACATTCATTCTGTGAACATGTGCAAAAAAAAAAAACAAAATTCGGCACAAAAGGATGACTCTTTACAGACCTCGTAAAATTCCCACAGAAAGTAAATTCAAAATTGAAGCTGTACACAGGCAATAAAATACACCTTCAGGCCAAAGAACAAAATGACCAGGGTTTGGATAACCCCAAATATCACATTCAAGAGGATGACAAGGGTCCAAAACAAGATAACGACACTAAATCCATGCCATTGAAAAAATTAACAGTGTTACCAAAAACAATTCTCTCAAAACTTTCAATAAGCATTTTTGAAAGGAGCACATCCCTTCCTACTCCTCATATCACTTAAATATACTAAACGCACGGTTGTACGATTGTAGGGGGAAAAAAAAAGTATAACATCATGGGCAGGAAATTTCAATTCTTGGTCTGCAGCACTCAGCTCTTGAAATCAAAAGTGCTCAGACAGATGCTGGAGTTCACAAAGTAAATATCCTCAGCAAAATGCCTAATGACACTATCAAATCTCAAAACTGCAAAAACCCTGCATAAAATATTCTCCATTAATGTCATTTTAATGAAAGTGTTCCAATATTAAACTAAAACACTGCCTAAAAATAAACAAATAAAAATTAAAAATATATGAACCTAGTTGACAAAGTCCATGACAATGCTGCTGTTCTAGAATAAAACCACTTTTTCTGCCTGCGATTGAAAAATTAAAATACATTTCATCACGTGAATGTGTACTTTTCCCTCAAAGTTTCAGTATGGCATTCTTCTAGCCCAGTACATAAAGAAGGAAAGAGAAAGAGAGATTATTCAGATCCTGCCCAAGGCATTATTCCATGCAGCATATGCAAAATAATTTAACAGATGAGGTCATCACATTAACACTGGAATAAAAGCAATCTCAAGAACGGCTTACAGCAGCATTGCAGAAAAGTCCAGAGTTAAAGCAATAAGAGCCAAACTCCCATGAACTTACTTCCTCAGTTTGACAAAAAAAAAAGGAAAAAAAGATATCTATAATTCAATACCCATGATGGTACTGTATTCCATAATTCTCCGGTAAGTAAATCAGAAGTCTGTGGAAAGGCAAAAGGTGATACTTCAATAATGGCCAGGGTTTAAGGTAATAAGAGGGAGGAATTCTTGACATAGAACTCAGAGCTTATAAATCATGATGCAGGTATGGTAAGCGTTACCGGAATCACAAGCCTACTTCAGGAAAATGGAGCATCACTTAGAAAGTCATATGATGGTATGAAAACTTTGGCTTGGGGATATGCCACCCCATTGGTGACAGCTATGTTCTTGAGGAGAATGTGCAGATGTGGCCTTAACTATATACTGAAAGTATTATACTTAAAATCACTAAAAGCAGCAGGCACTCACTAATATGGCAGTTACTACGTGGGGTTGCTGAAATGAACAGCCTTCAGAAGCATATTTCAGATAAAACAGTGATAAAAAGGTAAAGCAGCATTACCAGCAACATGTGCAGCACATTATCTAGACAAGTTATGCACATATTGGTTACAAGTCAAGTAAAATGCAAGACCATTTGGGACTTACCAATAGCCACCCTCATAATGTACCTCCCACCTCTAGAAGAGCAAGTCAAGCATGGGATGGATGAATCTGTGAATGCCCATCTAGTCAAGGATAATCCTGAAGAACAAGAGATTGTCACTCAGTTTACTCCAGGGATAGGCTAGGTTAAAAGTTGGGTAATAAATCTGTTCTACCATCTTGGATTGTTTTATATGTTGTTGAAAATTCAGATCTAAATCAGGTGTTGTTGGAGTTCCATGGTCAAGGAGGGTTTGATCCTTGTTGGAATGGAGTGAGGGGCTTAAATGAGACCAAGTACAGAAACAATTCAAGCCTGTACTGGCAGTTGACAGTACTATGTCAGTATTTAGAGTTATAATCTTTGGTTAGGAAATGCTGAGGCCTTTCTATATGTGCACTGTGTCGGGACAACCAGTGTACTATATAAATAGTCTGATTAGAGCAGAATACAACTGAAGAATAACTTATTTTAGCTAAATGAGATATTTTTTATATACCAGCTGTACAAAACAGAATGATTTCCAGATAACGTCCCCTCTTCTGACCACCACACGGCATTACTAATCAAGGTGTCAATACCCTGATTACTCTGTCAATTTGAAGTGGGGTGCAAAGCTGTAGATGAAGTTGGAAACTAGACTTTTTTTTGTCAGGTACAACAATTACTACATTTTTTACTGTATTTAAATTTAGACATTTTTCAATACTCAATACTCAAGTTTACAATCAGAAACTTTGTGGCCTACAATCCATACATCTTGGCTTTCTTATCTTTTTTAAATCAAATACAAACATAAAAATGAATGCAGACATGTTAAGACTGTAGATTAGTTATCTGGGAAAACAGGACTTCAACGTTAACAGCAAAAACTGAGATCAGAGCCATACTACGTGACAAAGTGCATGAGGTCCCATCTCTGATTTTTCTAATGGACATAGCATCCAGTCTCAAAGTACTGTAAGCATTACACAACAGTGTCATGTACCTGAACACAGCGGCCAGTCTTTAAAACCTTAGCTTGTTACTTACTCTGCTCTAAATTAAAACTGACCTGATTATTTACAAAATGGATTCTGAAACTGTCAGTTCCATGGATGTTGTGACATTGATCTTGGCAGCCTGGATCTAAATATCTATCTGGGTGCTGGAGGAGGCAACTGAGGAGAGTTGGAGCAAGTGATCAATGCCAGATCCTGCATACAAACAGTAGGCAAGACTGCTTGTTCTGCAGTATTAGTGGCTTTTATTGAAGGCCAGAAGAATGCAGTACGGTGCACTGGGGAAGTCCAACAGGATCTTGAATCAGTACTTAGCATGGCAGCTGAAAAATATATACAGATAGAAGCAGGCCTTCAACCGTGGATCCAGTACCTGCTGCTACACAGAGAATGGTAGGACAGCCAGTGGAACAGGGTTTATGGCAAACAGCAAAAATGACCCAGAGGCCCATTTGATAACCTTACTACAGAAGATGTACCTGTATATACAATAAAAAAAAAAAAAAACAGCAACACTAACCGATTTTGATTCAAGAATATGCATAAAGTACAACTAAGAAAACATAGCAGTAATTCTTGTCAAAGGCTCTGTGACACCAGCCACTGTTACTTGTTAATGCCATTAAATTTCAGGAACAAAAAGCTTTCAAAATTACGACCTAAAATCAGATGGAACTTTAAGCTGCAAGTTTTCAAAATTACGACCTAAAATCAGATGGAACTTTAAGCTGCAAGAATGTTATCTCATCAAGAGAATATGACCAATTCAGCATATACATAGTATACAGTATAGTTTTCATGGTGGTCTGGAATATTCTACATAAACTGTAACCTCCAAGACCATCTGCACACACAAGAAGGTTTGCAATTCTGCCTTCACAACTTTAACTTGCATTATATTTAATCACAAAAGCTGCCACAATATTTAATGAACACAAGAATAATTAAACTATCAGCATTTCAAAATAACTTATGTTATTGTTCTCTCCAACTAAAGAGTTAGCAGCCAACCGGAGTATACAAGTCCACCTACTGCTACTTCTGACAGTTCTTTTAGCAAACCCATGAATAAAGTGGTCCTACAGTTATTCAAAAAGGCTAGTCATTATGCAGTCAGTTTTATGCCAGCGTAGAACTACATTCCATAGCTTACTTGTCATTTAAGCCCACTACCCAGCTTCCTATCCAAGTAATGAAAAAAGAAAGATTGTGGATCGTACTGACTGGGGTCACAATGCTCAGGGAAAAAGTACATTTTCTTTTAACATCACACCGACTATGAAAAAGACCATACATAATGAAAATTAAACACCAATGAATGGAAGAAGCATGGCGGCTATCCAATAAGCAAAAAGGATGCATTCTTAAGTGGCAGTGCTATTTTCTACACATGATCACGGCACACACCCACTGTTAAAGCCATCATTTATATTCCTAAAGGAAAACCAAAATAAGTATTTTTAGTAAGAAGTATGATGTGCACTTCCAAATAGTGTACCAAGTCTTATGATTATATCTGTACACACACCACCTACAGCATTATCCATATGAACAGAAAATGAATCAATAAAATAATTCCTCAAAGACAGGGCTAATAATTATTTTAATATGAGCAATGGCTGTACTGTGTGCTGACTGCATAAACTGACACCCTATCCATCCACCTGCAGGGATACCAGTGACCAATACTGACATGTTATACCACCTAACTGCGTTCAGAACCAAAAGCACCACACCCCTGCTACTGCAACAATAATTACAGCAGAGAAATAATAAACCTGCACACCAAATATTGATTTTTAGGAATCCAACAAAAGGGGGCGCTTACATTCCAGGTGCTTTTTCTTGGGTCCCATTACTTCGTGAGTGGTTGCCTTGCACACGGCCCTGGCCACAGCCGAGCCTGTGACACTGTACTGGGCAGCAGCGATGCGATCTGTTAGGGTCTGCCCCGACATTTTCAATGACAACCAGCAGGGTGCAAACAAGCAGCTCCGTCGCTTCGAACTTCAATCCTAATCCTCCTCCTTTGGTAAAAACTGGGGATGCGCAAATAATCCCCAATTTACGATCGTCTCTTCCTCTGAGGAAGCGTCAGGCCACCTTTCCAGCAATATTACTTTGTAAGAATGGTGCCCTCAAGATTACAAAAACCGTGCTACCGCGTCGTCTGGTACTCCCGTGCCTTAAGTGCTGCAGTAGTGCATTGCAATAGTAGGCTCTCTGGGTAATAATCTGCTGTCTACTTCATAGGAAACACGAGATCCTAGTACTAAGGGATGGTCCCGTTATATGTATTCTGCATGCCGGGGATTAACGCAATCAATATTTGCATACGCCACGTTTACTCAGCAGCAGCACAGCTGGATAGCTAGCTTAAAATCCTTTTGCTCTGACAAAACAGCAATAAAGTCAAGGGAATACAAACAGCAGTCACCACCGACAGCTTTAATACCAGTTTCTGTGCACACAAGAAGATGCTTACACAGCCGTACACTTGAATGGACCGGTCGTTTTCGGTAATTCCGTTGCTACCCAGTGTCCTGTCAACTGTGTGCCTGGACCCGGTGTCACCCCGACTCACAATGACAGCTGTCGCATCCGTTTCCCAAACCGCTGAACGGGCTGCTGTGAACGACCTCCCCCGCTGAGAAGAGATGAGGAGCGTTCCAAATGGGGGCGACTTATTATATATTCTCTCGCTTTTCCTTAATATCTCCACCTTACTGGCTGTGGCTCTTCTCCACCCCTGGCTCTTTAGCGGTGTCTCGGAGTCAGGTGACGCGTCACGGACGAACCGGTAACCAAATCCCCCTTCCCCTCCCCCCCGACCGCAGCTGAGGTACCGCACTCTTAAAGGTGCACGAGGGCATACTCCAAGTCGTCGTGTGAGAGGGGAGTTTGCTGAAAAACAAGCAGCTTGTGTTAAAGAAACAAACGGTACGCAAGGATGAACCCCCGTACTGTATCACAAGTTAACGTGCTGTGCATTAACTGACTGTACGAATAGTGAAACACAAAATAAATAAGTCGTAAATTAAGTCAGTCAATGAATTTCATTTTCTTCTAAGCCAGCCGGCAAATTCAGTGTATCGCGAGGAGAATGAAAATGTTTTGTAGTTGAAGTCAATCTAGTGTAAATTTATCCTGTATCTCCATCTACATCTTTTTGGAAGGAGCAGATGAGAAGGCATTCACGTCACACAGTAGGCAGGCCTCTTGCTTTCTGTGGTGCCTTGTCCTTGGTACCTAATTGACAAGTAGATATTTACCAAATGACTAGTGTGGTCTTTGAAATAACAGATACTGCATGAACCATACTCATTTGACACAAATTCTTAAAAAACAAATGTCATTCGTGAAAAAAAACGCATACTTTGTACATATGTTTTTAATACTGCAGCAATATTGTGATGTAACCCAAGAGCCAGTTACCGGCGTGAGTAGTTCCCCAAGGAATGACAACTAGTAAGACAATACCACTGAGCAGTACACGAGGACGCACAGCTACAATGATATTTAATCCGACTTATACGAGTCTTTGGAGGCACATTTCTTATCGGCACTTTATTGTGTGGGTAACATTATTAGTACTAGCAGAAAAAAATACGCACTTCAGATAAAGAAATTAATGAAAGTCATTCAGAAGAAAACTGCTGTACTGTTGGCTTTGGCTATAGAGCTGTTGAAACTGGAAGGCTCTTCTATTTCTAAAAAAGTATGAACTCTGTTGTTTTGTTTTCGTAGCCTTTCTATATATATGGATGGCTGTGAAGGCAATATGTCTGGGAAATAATGTGATATACCTTGCAGTAATACTATGGTGTCTAGTGTGGACATTATGATGTCTACAACTGTGAAGTATGAGAACATTCTAAGCTGATTGCTAAAATATGTCATTCGAATTGCACGTTAGATTTGTGTGCCAATGACTCATTATGACATGAATGCTGCTTGTAACTATAATATGTGTCTTTATGATTGACACCTTTAAACAAGTATGACACTCATCTTCCAATTTGTGTTACTTTTTCTGACATCAAGTCAGAAACAGGGTCAAAAAGCAGTGGTGCTAAGACTGTAATACAAGTCTTGCTTTTTTTTTTTATTTGTCCAAGTCTTTTGGGTTTCTAATACCATGATGGGAATGGACCCCATTCCTCAGTCAAAGTACAATTAAAGTTTATGAAATTTGTATTGTTTCACTCTTTGATGTCAGCCAAAAGTACTCTTCGCAGCACCCGAAATGTGCCCAGTAATGACTCCTTCTGCAATTTGTACGGGGTTACATGGATTGGTAACATATCTAAATACAATTGTAAATTTGTTTTTATAAGACCCGTTGCTTCTACTACTATTAGAACTGTCTGGGTATCTTTCTTCCACATGGCGCTTGTTTCTGCCTGCAATGATCCTGGTATTTTATGACTTTGTGTCTCTCTGTACGCAAGACACTGCAGTCACTGGGTGTGGCGATTTCAATGATCAATGCTACTTTTGTCTTCTTTTCTTGGACCACTATATCCGGTTTTCTAGCATCTATCTTTTGAACTGTTGGTAATGGGTGATCCCATGTGATATAAACTTCATAATTTTCTATAATGATTTGTGGCTCATGTTTCCAGTGTTTTTCAGCCACTTCGATACCATAATGTTTACACAATCCCCAGTGCAACAGTCTCGCCACATTATTATGCCTTAAAGTATACAGTCCTTCTGCCATTAGTGTGTCGCAACCAGCAACAAGCTATGTGACTGTTTCCAATTTGGTTTTACAAAACCTACATTTGTCTGTTTCTCCCACATGTTCAATGGACTTTGTAAACCAGCATGTACATAGCTCACTATCTTGGACTGCCAATATTAACCTTTCATTTCTTGGTTTGAATTCACCTCTCCTTAACCATTCCTACGTTTGCTCTTGATCAACATGAGGCTCTTCCAGACGTTTTCTATGCTTGCAACTTATTTATGTTTTTTCCACATTTCTTGCCTTCTCATCTGGTCCTTCACCTTCTATTCTTTCTTTTCTTTTTTTTTTTTTTTAGCACATTCAGTTGCTGCCTGGTTTTTATCTACCTCTGGTTTGATTTCCATTCCTGCTTGACATTGATGTGCTTCTGCTAGATTAAGTAGAGACGTCATCTTAGGTTTATTCTCCTCATGTTTCAAAACTTTCACTACATTTGGATCTTGTGAGGTCAGTAGATATGTGTGGAGTCCCACGATTGCAGATCTATACATGTAATCAATTTCAAGGAGGCCCATCCCTCCTTTGGAATGGGGAATATATAATCTTGGTATACACTGATTTTTATAAATCATTTGGTGAGCATGAAGCATCCTTCTTGTTTTAATATCCAATTTATCCAACACTTTTTGGGGCCAGTCAATCACTCCAAAACTGTAAGTTAGGACAGGAAGAGCAAACTGATTTATAGCTTGGATCTTGTTCCTAGATGTCAGTGCTGTTCTCAGGATTAATTTAAGTCTTCTAAAATATTCCTTACTGAGTTTTATTCACATTTGTTCATGTTTTATTTCTGATCCTTCATCAGTTCCCAAGTATTTATACATTCCTTCTTGCTCAAGTTCTTTTATATCACATACTTGTCCCAAAATTATGTTTTCCTGGTGCAGCAGGTTTCCTTTTTTAAAGGTTGCCTTTACACATTTATCAAGACCAAATGATATTCCAATATCATCTGAAATAGTTCCTCATCTGATGAGCTATACAGTTTTAAATCATCGACAAAGAGAAGATGATAAATCATTAGACTTTGTTGTTTTAGAGGAGCCAAATTGTAGCCATGGCCTAAGCTGTTAAGTAAACAGCTTAATGGATTAATGGCAAGGTAGAATAGCAATGGTGACAGAGTCACCCTGGAATACCCCCCCCCCCATTTTAATTTTTATCCCTGGGATAATAATCTGTCCTTTATCATGGCTTAATTGCAAAGTGGTCTGCCATTGTTTCATGGTTATTATAATGTAGTCAATCAGTGTAGGGTGTATCTTATACATTTTTGAACACTCTTTTATCCATGAATGTGGGATACTATCAAATACTTTTTTGTAGTCAATCCATGCCATAATTCGATTCTTCCCCTTTTTACAATTCTCCACTATAACTTTATTTAACAACAAATCCTTTGTTCTATATGATTTCTTTTATTCCCCTTTTGTTCTACTGCCATAATTGAGTTTTTTTCTAAATGACTATAAACTCTGTCGGCGCCAATTCCCATGTATAGTTTATACATCGTTGGAAGGCAAGTTATCGGTCTATAATTTTTAGGGTAGCTTGCAGATTCACTCTTAAGTAAGAGCATTGTTTTTCCTGTTGTTAACCAGTGCAGTGTCTGTTCAGGGTGCGCATATAAATAGTTCTTACTCATGGGTAAATCCTTGTGCAAAGAAGTTAATACTTTAAGCCAAAAGTTAGATACTGCATCTGGGCTGGGGTTTTCGAATTAGAGGCTTTTCTTAACTTTGTTTCAATCTCTCTGGCTGTTACTTCATCCCATTTCATATCCTGCACCTTTAACCCTCTTATTCTTTCTTTTACTTCTTCTATCCATTTAGCATCTTTGTTATGTTCCACAGGATTTTCATAGATACCTCTCCAAAATGTATCTATTTCTTCTTTTTTGACGGTCTTTCGATTCCTTTTACCTTATTTCCCAATTCTCTATAAAAATGTTTTTGATCATCAATCAATTGCTTATTTTGTACTTTTCCTTTATATTTATCTTCATATCTTCTAAGTCTTTCTACCTGTGCTGAAATGTTTAGTTTATGTGTGATAGTACGTGATAGATCCTGGTCTGTTCTAATACTGCGCATTGCTTTTATCACACTAATCTTTCTTTGTATTTTTGTTAATTTGTTCCCTCTTCTATAATCTTCTAACAGTGACACTTCTTGTCTTAGCTGTTTTATAATTTTCTGTATTCAATATTTCCATGATGGTATTCACTTTCACCCCTTCCCTTCCCTCACTGCCCCCTGTATTCCTGTGGTAGAACTTTATCAGTTATTAATTTAGCAGCACAGTAATATATTCTGTTTACTTCTATTGTATCACATGGATCTTTATGGACAGTCCTAATTACTGCATTTATTTGTTTTATCAAACTTCTGACTTTTGGGGTTTTATTAACCTTCTGCAGTCTACAGTCAGCCGATAAACTACTGGTCCAAACCCACAAAGCTAATAACTCTGCTGGTGAATCCCTGTTTGCCAACTTCGTTGGCAAAACCTGGAATTCGTTGCCAAACTATATAACCCTACAATCCTCCAAAAGTCTCTTAAAAAAAAAAAACTCAAACAGTATCTCAAAGTGAATTGGCTATGCCCATGTACCAACCCTGATTACATTATAAACTGAAAGCATATTCTGCAATTATCATAACTTGTAACTACGTCACCAAGCTCTGCTTCCAGTCTGATGTCTCTTACTTTTAATTGTGTCTGTCCATGAGAATTGTGAGTCCCTACTAGGAAACACTACTAAGCCATCGTATATAATCACTTTGTTTTTATAATTGTTTGCTAACTTCTGTGTAATCTATGTAAGTTTGTCTATGTGGAGCTTTTCTTCCCGGGCCTCCGCTGAAAATGGACATGTATCCAGTCAGACTATCCCGGTAAACAAATGAAAAATAAATAATATAAAATAAATAAAATACATTTCTTTCATTGATCTTGATATATCTGTCTACGTCTATTAACTCAAGCAACTCTTCTCTTAACTCATTTTCTTCCAAACTGAGGGCACAGTCCTTACTTTCCGTTTCCTGCGAACATTCTATAGAAGACTCTTTAGACCTTCCTGTGGCACATTCTCTTCAATTTCATCCTGTGCCATCCATTGCTGTATCATATGGGAACTCACTGGCCTATCACTCCTCAACATTGACTGCATCAGAGTTTCCACAGTTTCCTGTTCCTTTCTTTGCTGTCTATCTTCAAGTGAATGTTTATACTGGTTTCCTGTAGAAGGTGCCAAAATATCTTGATATGGCACCAGACCAGTTGCTTCCTGTTCCACTGGTTTCCCCTTAATTTGGATATCCATTGCTCTATCCTGTTGTGGTGCTTTCTGCATTCAATTTTCTACACTAAATCCTTCTCTTTGCAGTTACTCCATAACCTCAGTTTCTATTTCTTTGACTTCTACATTAGTAATCTCTTTTTCTACTTTTCCTCTTAATCGCCTTATTTTTTTGTATTGTAAAATTTTCCATATCTGGATTCCTTTGATTGTATTTCTCTTCAAATATCTTTGGTGCTGCTCTTTTTGTATTGGTTAGTTTTTCTTTCTCCTTTGCATAAATATTACACCATGTTAAATCTCTTTTCCTTTCCCATGCCCTATTTCTTCTTCACACGTCTCCTGATCTCCTTGCTTTTCTTTCTTTCTTCTGGGGACTCACTCCATCATGCTGTGGTGTAGTCTGTGTTAGACATTCTACATTAAATCCTTCACTTCCATAACTTCAACTTCAGTTTCCTTAACTTCTGCTTTACTAATCTTCTTTTCCACATTACATCTTTGTGCTATTAATTTTGTTATTGTAAAATTTTCCATATCTGGATGTTTTTGCTATTTCTCTTCGAATATCTTTGAGACTGCCTTTTTTTCTCTATATTAGTTAACTTGGCTTTCTCCTTTGTATAAATATTGCACCTTATAAAATCTCTCTTTCTTTCCCATGTCCATATTTCTTTTTTATATTTTTCAAATATCTCTAGGTTTTATTGTTTATATTTTCACACTTCCTCAGATGCTTCTTTTTCCAAACAGATCAAAGTTTCTTGATCTATATACTGTTTTTCAAAAATCTGTTGTATTAATGAACACATATTTTTATTTGAAGCTTCTGACAGTTTTTCTTGCGGAAGTATTTTTATTTCCTCTAATTTGTCTCTTAATCATTTTGTATATCTTGTGTCTGGAAATTCTGGGCTTTCTACACAATAATAACAATACATAATTTCTTTCTTATCCTCAATAGTCCACTCTATCGTTTTTATGGTTCTTCTTTGGCCAATCAATTTTTGTGATTTTTGTGGACTACTACTTCCTTCTGCAACAGGGGGGCCATCTTCCCCCTGGACCTGGCCTGGCCCCATTGTAGTAATGTTTCTGTATTTTAAGGATTCTACACTGTCATTTTTTCTAGTCCTGGCACCAGTATGCCTACCAGGAATGGGTACTTTTTATCCTGGGTCTTGTGCATCCTGCTATCTTTTTTTGTTTTTGACTTATTTCTGTCCATGATATATGCTATATAAATACAGTCTATATATCAGTGTCACCTTGGTGAGATTTTGTGAAAAACAGGGTCCACCTCGCAAAAGTACTCACCAAGACTTGAGGATGAATTAAATTTCAGTACTACTACTCTCCTTTGCTTGCTGACTTTTCATCCCTCCATTAGGACTCTTGCCTCCATTAGGACCCAAGTCTTGCAGTGTTGATAAACTGATGTCTGTGGAAAATGAGTTACTTGTGCCTTGAACCCTTGCATGCAAAGCTTGTCTTGGTATCCTCATGGCCCTACATCTGTATATCTTCCAGATTATCACCTCCCCACTTCAGGATTATTGTTTATTCATCTCATTTAACTCACTCCCACCTATAGTGCCCTTTTATATACTTCCTCTTAATATCCACAACTCCTTATGTGTCATTACATTTTTAGGGCTGCATTCCTTAACTAAATGACTCCAAAGTTAATAATAGGCAGCATATGAAGGGGGAAGAAGCAAAATTACAATAAGTATTAGTTTAGGATGCACTGCAATGCAGATATCAACCACTGTTTGTCAGCTGTAATTCATGCTTTCATAACTGAGTAAACTGTGTTATTGCAGGGCACAGTATGAAATGCCATGGTGGCAGACAAAGCTATACTGTAACTGGCCATATATAAAGCACTGTGCTAGAGATGTTTTTAGTAATTATGAAGATACGCAATAGTGACCAGATGGAAGGGAAGTAAGGTCAGGTGTTTAGGAAATGGGTTCAAATTGTTCTATCATGGTGTGGATGGCAGGAGAAATGGGGTAGGGGTTATACTAAAGGAACAATATGCCAAGAGTGTTTTAGACGTCAAGAGAGTGTCTGACAGAGTGATGTTTATGAAGCTCGAAATTGATGGTGTAATGATGAATGTTGTTAGTGCATATGCTCCACAAGTTGGGTGTGCGATGGATGAGAAAGAGACATTTTGGAGTGAGTTGGATGAAGTTGTGGTGAGTGTACCCAATGGTGAGAGACTAGTGATTGGAGAGGACTTTAATGGGCATGTTGGTGAAGTGAACAGATGGGATGAGGAAGTGATGGGTAGATATGGTGTTAAGGAGAGGAATGCAGAAGGTCAGATGATTGTGGATTTTGCGAAAAGGATGGACATGGCTGTGGTAAATACGTATTTTAAGAAGAGGGAGGAGCATAGGGTGACGTACAAGAGTGGAGGAAGATGCACACAGGTGGATTATATCCTATGTAGGAGGGCCAGTCTGAAGGAGATTGGAGACTGTAAAGTGGTGGCAGGGGAAAGTGTAGTTAAGCAGCATAGAATGGAGGTCTGTAGGATGACGTTGGTGATCAAGAAGAGGAGGAGGAGTGTGAAAGCAGTGCCAAGGATTAAATGGTGGAAGTTAAAAAAGGTTGATTGTGAAGTGGAGTTTAGGGAAGAGTTAAGACAGGCACTGGGAGGCAGTGGAGAGTTACCGAATAGTTGGGTAACTACAGCAGAACTATTAAGGGAGACTGCTAGAAAGGTGCTTGGTGTGACATCTGGACAGAGGAAGGAGGACAAGGAGACCTGGTGGTGGAATGAGGAAGTACAGGAGAGTATACAGAGGAAGAGGCTGGCGAAGAAGAAGTGGGATTGTCAAAGAGATGAAGAAAGTAGACATGAGTATAAGGAGATGAGGCGCATGGCAAAGACAGAGGTGGCGAAAGCTAAGGATAAGGCATATGGAGAGTTGTATGAGAGATTGGACACTAAAGAGGGAGAAAAGGACCTGTACTGATTGGCTAGACAGAGGGACAGAGCTGGGAAAGATGTGCAGCAAGTAAGGGTGATAAAGGATAGTGAGGGAAACGTACTCACAAGAGAGGAGAGTGTGTTGAGTAGATGGAAAGAGTATTTTGAGAGGCTGATGAATGAAGAGAATGAGAGAGAGAAGGTTAGATGATGTGGGGATAGTGAAACAGGAAGTGAAACAGATTAGCAAGGAGGAAGTAAGGACAGCTATGAAGAGGATGAAGAATGGAAAGGCTGTTGGCCCAGATGACATCCCAATGGAAGCATGGAGGTGCTTAGGAGAAATGGCAGTGGAATTTTTAACTAGATTGTTTAATGAAATTTTGGAAAGTCAGAGGATGCCTGAGGAGTGGAGGAAAAGTGTTTTGGTACCTATCTTTAAGAATAAGGGTGATGTGCAGAGCTGCAGTAACCACAGAGGGATAAAATTGATCAGTCACAGCTTGAAGTTATGGGAGAGAGTAGTAGAAGCTAGGTTAAGAAGGGAGGTGATAATTAGTGATCAGCAGTATGGTTTCATGCCAGGAAAGAGCACTACAGATGCAATGTTTGCTCTGAGAGTGTTATTGGATAAATACAGAGAAGGTCAGAAGGAGTTGCATTGTGTCTTTGTAGACTTGGAGAAAGCATATGACAGGGTGCCTAGAGAAGAGTTATGGTACTGTATGAGGAAGTTGGGAGTGGCAGAGAAGTATGTAAGAGTGGTACAGGATATGTACGAGGGTAGTGTGACAGCGGTGAGGACTGCAGTGGGAGTGACAGATCCGTTTAAGGTGGAGGTGGGGTTACATCAAGGATCAGCTCTGAGTCCTTTCTTATTTGCAGTGGTAATGGACAGGTTGACAGATGAGATCAGACAGGAGGTCCCGTGGGACTATGATGTTTGCAGATGACATTGTGATCTGTAGTGAGAGTAGGAATCTGGTTGAGGAGACTCTGGAGAGGTGGAGATATGCTCTAGAGAGCAGAGGAATGAAGGTCAGCAGGGCTAAGACAGAATATATGTGTGTAAATGAGAAGGAGGATAGAGGAATGGTGAGGATGCAGGGAGTAGAGCTGGTAAAGGTGGACGAGTTTAAGTACTTGGGATCAACAGTTCAGAGTAATGGTGAGTGTGGAAGAGAGGTGAAGAAGAGAGTACAGGCAGGGTGGAATGGGTGGAGAAGAGTGTCAGGAGTGATTTGTGACAGACGGGTACCAGTAAGAGTGAAAGGGAAGGTCTACAAGACAGTAGTGAGACCAGCTATGTTATATGGGTTGGAGACAGTGGCATTGACAAAAAGGCAGGAGTCAGGGCTGGATGTGGCAGAGTTAAAGATGTTAAGATTTGCACTCGGTGTGACTAGGATGGATAGGATTAGGAATCAGTATATTAGAGGGTCAGCTCATGTTGGACAGTTTGGAGACAAAGCATGAGAGACGAGATTGCGTTGGTTTGGACATGTGCTGAGGAGGGATGATGGGTATATTGGGAAAAAGATGCTAAGGATGGAGCTGCCAGGTAAGAGGAAAAGAGGAAGGCCTAAGATAAGGTTTATGAATGTGGTGAGAGAGGACATGCAGGCGGTTGGTGTGACAGAGCAAGATGCAGAGGATAGGAAGAAATGGAAAGAGATGATTCGTTGTGGCAACCCCTAACGAGAAAAGCCGAAATATGATGATGATGAAGATATGCAATAGCTCCATATGCACATCAGTATTTGCAAAAACAGCTGACTTGCAAATGATAGCATATTATCATGTGAAAACTTATATGATGCTACCGAAAATTGTCATCAGTCTTGTACCATAAATTGAACAGCTTGAGAGAAATTGAGTGCAATGTATACTGTTAATTACTTAAACTGGTATAAATGTTCATATTTCTGAAAATATTTCAACAAACAAGTACAAAGAAATGTCTTGCCATCATGTAAAGCCTCAAGTTTTCCGAACAAAAGATCATTTGACACTATATGTCTAGGTTGTACAGTTTCCAAGTTATGGAAAGCTGTTTGTAAAATTTTGGAAATAAATATCATTCTGGATTGCATTACAGAATTGATGTAACAAGTGACCACTGCTATTATAAAGAAGACTTTTTGTTGAAGTCCAGGAGCGGCCTTGGGTCAACTGGTGCCCAAGGCAAAGGGGCTCCATGGTGCCCCCCCATCACACCACTTGGTGCCCCCATCCTGATCTACCTACACCAAATAAATACTGGAAAAGCTCTCCTGCTAGAGCGCACCCTAGGTAGCCACCTAGTTGGCCTATGCCTAAGGCCGGCTATGTGTTGAACACATTGCTGTTTGCACCCTTTTAAATAACATTATTTGTTTGCAAGATATTTACAGTTATTTAGCTTTTGCTATTTCATCTGATTTTTCAGAAAATGCTCAGAAATCTAAGAATATATGTATGCTGCTGGAAGTTTGGCATTCTCCAACCCCAGCTACTAGTGGTGAATGAGGAAAAGAAGGCCTTGGTTAGTCCTATCTTCAAAAAAGCTGGTTTAGACTAATAATCTGGATATTATTACCCAGTTTCACACATTCCCTTTGTCAGTAAGGTGCGTGAGAAAGTAGTATACTTTCAACTGGATTCCTACTTAAGAAATAATGACACCATTGATCCTTTCCAGCCTGGGTTTAAATCTAGACAAAATACTGAGGTAGCTCACACTCGAGTAATTTATAGATTCATAGATATTCCAAAGCCATTGAGCCTTATAACCATTCATGTTTCCAGTACCATCCATCCGGCCACAGCTCATTTCTGCAGGACAGCCATACCCATCAATCCTGGCATAAGTTTATGGATAGCCATCCAGATAGGTTATGTTTAATGGAAGATAGCAAGTCACACTGCTTATCATGCAGAGGAATATCATTCCAGAGGTTTGGAAAGTGCTGGGTTATAAACCTCTCCCTCCTCCATGTTGTGTTTGTTGGTGAAGATTTAGGTCCCTGGTTCTAGTATTGGTGAATGTATTGGATTTGCAGAGATTACAGGAAGTCCAGGAGAAATGGATCTCTAATAGGATAGTAAACAAGATAGAAATCTCTCCCCATTAAAAGTCTATAAGAGAATGAAAAAAGGGATAGAGCTTTTAGTCTCTCTTGATAGTTCAAGGACTATAGGCCTGTGATCCTTGTGGTTAGGAACCTTTTGGGATTTTTCTAGTTGCTTATATGTTTAGTGAGATACATTTCAAAGGGGGCATTGGACTTGATATCTGTCTTGATCAGTACTGAGTATAAGATGATAGTGATCCCTTAGTTGTGAGAGATGTGTGCCAGTTCTGTCTTTGTTCTTCTTGATCACAACATTTGATACACTGGCTATTTCTATTCTTTTGGACAGTCTGGATAATTACTGTAGTATTTTCAATGCTGTCCTAAACTGTTTTGTTTCTTTCCTTTCTAAGTGCACCCAGAGTGCCATCAGGGGTTAATTCCTCTTACCTCACCTTCCGGACTGTGGGGTACTACAGTGATTCATCTCGGTCCTCTCCTTTTCACTGTACACTTGCTGCCAATGGGTGATATTATTTGCTGAAAAGGATTACAATATCATTATTATTCTGATGACACTCAGCTTTACCTCTTTGTTCTCTCAGGAGACTGTGACAGTAATAAACCATTTAACAAATGATTTTGAATATATCCAGATCTCTGAGCACTGGGCCACTGGTCAATAATCAATGCTAACTTAACACATCCAAGATGGTGGTAATGGTTGTTCATGGTACCTTTAGGGATTCCTCCTTGCCAGTCTTGTCTCTCAGCATTTCCTGCCATGGAGGGAAGCTGAGGTTTGTGTTTAAAGTGCATTGGGGGCAATTACTGGATAGGCTGTCACTTAAGGACCATATCTCAGCTATCATCAAGTTGTCCTGTTTTCAGCTTTGGAACATGCCCTTGATAAACACTTTATTCCATCTTCTATATTGCAGAGCATGCACCTGTCTCTCCCAGCTTGTCTTCTGGAATGCCCTATACCGAGGTCTCTGTGAAATGGAACTTAATTTACTTGCAGCTGATAAAGAGCTCTGCTGCCTGGTTACTGACTGGAGTCTACCACTATTAACATATTGCCTCGGTCTTATGAGGCCTGCACTGTCTTACTATTATTTTATAAAATAACTGGCTATTGTGTTAGTTTATCTAGCCCTGCATGGCTTGCATTCCCTTATTTGCCAGATGTCTTGCCCTGATATAGGCAGACCGGATCTCTGTCAGCAGTTGCTGGCAGTTCCCGGCAGTTCTGTCTTTTCACCTGGAATCCTTGGGAACAAACCCATACATACTAAAAGCTCCATGAACAATCTAAACAGGTAGCTAAGAGGGTTAATTAATACTTCAAAGGCTAACTTTGAAGTTAAAAATAGCTTCTCAGGCAAAGGACAACCACAAAGCTTTCTATAGTTATGTCTGTCACCTCAAGGGAACTACACAACAATGCGCAGAACGTATTGTAAATGGCATCACCCACACTGAACTGGAGGCCTCTGTCAACCTTTTGGCTAACAGGTTTATTTAAAATTTTTCCTCCCCCCAAAGTAGTCCAAAGGAAATACCACATACCAGAATCCCCCGAGCGATTACTAGGGAACAGGTCATCAATGCACTGTCCAAGGCCAAAAACACTCCATCGATGGGCTCTGATAACATCCCAGGATGTTTAATAAATAGCATGAAACCTGACCTCTCTGGTCCACTTGAATCACTTTTCAACTGGAGCCTTCATTCAAGTTTAGTGACCAAGGAATGGAAGATGGCTACAGTACAAAACAGTGTAAGAAACTTCTCTGTGTGGAAGATTTTCAGTCCATATATTTCTAGTTAATCACTGTATATTAATCAGATCAGACAATAGTAGTAGAAGTAGCAAACGTAAACTCGTCTTAAGTCAAAACAAAACAAAAAGTAATAATAGAAAATATATAATTGTACAGCATTACTAAGTATTCGAAAGTAATCCAAGCAAGGCAGGCAGTCTTGTTTCCAGTCGAAAATCCTTTATTAAGTACACAGACAAGCAATCCAAGTAAAACAAAAATAGAGTAATAATTTCCTCACAAGCTTTCTAAATATATATATACTTTTTATCAGGCATGGGAGTGGTTTATTGTGCTGTAAAACAAAGTGTTACTGGTACACATGTTAAATTCACATCCCTTCCCCCATCAGTGTGACATTTGAGCTGGTCCTGTCCTACTTAGTAGCTGTCATAATAATATATAACCCTTATGTACTTTAAATAAAATTTATAATGATGTGGTACCTCTTATTTAACCAAATTATTAAGTAGATTATTAAGTCTATGATTTTATCCAAGACAATATACTACATGGCTGGAAATATATCAACCTTAGTTCATATGGTAATCAAAAAATATATATAAATATATACATATACATTTTGCATGTAAAAATTAATTTCGATTTTCATAACCTATTGTTAACAAAGATCGCTTTCGTCCTTCTAGACTTCTTCAGGTCTGTGTACAAAAACCCTAAAAACCACTCCCATGCCTGATAAACTCTATTTTTGTTTTACTTGGGTCGCTTGTCTGTGTACTTAATAAAGGATTTTCGACTGGAAACAGACTGCCTGCCTTGCTTGGATTACTTTCGAATACTTAGTAATGCTGTACAATTATATATTTTCTATTATTACTTTTTGTTTTGTTTTGACTTAAGACAAGTTTACGTTTGCTACTTCTACTACTATTGTCTGATTTGATTAATATACAGTGATTAACTAGAAATATATGGACTGAAAATCTTCCACTCAGAGAAGTTTCCTACACTGTTTTGTTTTTGGACCCACTACACTTTAATGGGTTGTTTTGAGACTTCGGAGATACCACGGAGATTACTTGTTTTTTGAAGATGGCTACAGTCATTCCCTGCACAAAGGAGGTCAACCAATGATTCGGTTAACTAAAGGCCCATAACTCTTACCAGCCTAATATGTAAGGCCATGGAAAGAATCATCATGGACATGATAGATAACCTCCAAACACTGAACCCATCATAGTTCGGCTTTCTTAAAAGATGGTCATGCCTATTAAATCTGGTGGAATCTTTTGAGAGGGTCACCAAAGTGTTAGATGAAGGGTAAGATTGTGCACACAGCTTACTTCTATCTGACCAAGGCTTTTAATACAATTTCCCACTCAAACATTATAGACAAGCTCACTAATTTAGGTATAAACCCTTTTATCACTTGCTGAGTAGCCAACTGGCTCACTGATAGGACCCAAGAGGTCAAAATAGGTGAGGCCACCTCTACCAACAGACCAGTCAGTAGCCAAGTCTCCCAGGGCTCGGTATGGGCCCACCCCTTTTTGGCATCTATTTCTCTGAAATGGAAGCAAATGCTGAAGGTTTATGGCTGACAAATTTGTAGATGATTGCAAGCTGGGTGTAATCATTGACTTCACTAAAGACACTAGCATTCTTCAAGAAAGTCTATTTCTGACTAATAAATGGTGACAAAGCCATGATCTTAAACTCAATACTAAGAAATGTATACTTGTACCCTATGGGAAGTCAACCATCCCATCTAATTACCATGGTGATGATATGCCCCAAGAGTCAACCCAGTAGTGAGGGATCTAGGTACTTATGTAGAAGAAGCCTTACCTTCAATCACCACGTGACAACAGTAGTGAGGTAATCCTTTTATGTTGCACAATTTATAAGTAAGGGCATGGCATCTAGGTCCAAAGAGGTCATTATCCCATTGTACTCCGGCCTTATCAGACTAATCAGAGTACAATGCTCCCTTTGATACAGTGGATATAAAAAGTTTTCACACCCCTGCTAAAATGCCAGGTTTTTGTGATATAAAAAAAATGAGAGCACAATAAATCATTTCAAAACTTTTCCCACTTTTAATGTGACCTATAACCTGTATAATTCAATTGAAAAACAAACAAATCTGTTAAGAGAAAAAATATAAAAAATAAAAAACATACAATACACTGGCTGCATAAGTGTGCACACCTTTAAACTAATACTTTGTTTTGTGTGCACACCCTTAAACTAATACTTTGTTGAAACACCTTTTGATTTAATTACAGCATTCAGTCTTCTTAGGTAGGAGTCTATCAGCATGGCACATCTTGACTTGGCAATATTTGCCCACTCTTCCTTGGAAAAGCGCTACAAATCTGTCAGATTGCAAGGGGATCTCTTGTGCACAGCCCTTTTCAGGTCACCCCACAGATTTTCTATTGAATTTAGGACTGTACTCTGGCTTGGCCATTCCAAAGCTTTAATTTTCTTCTGGTGAAGCCTTTCTTTACTTGATTTGGATGTATGCTTGGGGTCATTGTCGTTTTGAAAGGTGAAATTCCTCTTTATCTTCAGCTTTCTAGCAGATGCCTGAAGGTTTTGGGCCAAATGTGACTGGTATTTGGAACTGTTCATAATTCCCTTCACCTTGACTAAAGTCCCAGTTCCAGCTGAAGAAAAGCATCCTCAAAGCATAATACTGCCACCACCATGCTTCACCGTGGGGATGGTGTTCTTTTGGTGATGCGAAGTGTTGTTTTTGCGCCAAATGCACCTTTTGGAATTGTGGCAAAAAAGTTCAGCCTTGGTCTCATCAGACCATAACACATTTTCCAACATGCTTTTGGGAGACTTGATGTATTGTTTTGCAAATTTTAGCCAGACTTGGATGTTTTTCTGTGTAAGAAAAGGTTTCCATCTTGCAACCCTACCCCATAGTCCAGACACATGGAGAATATGGGAGATTGTTGTCACATGTAGTACACAACCAGTACATGCCAGAAATTCCTGAAGCTCCTTTAGTGTTGCTGTAGGTCTCTTGGCAGCCTCCCTGACCAGTTTTTGTCTGGTCTTTTCGTTAATTTTGGAGGGACATCCAGTTCTTTGCAACATCACTGTTGTCCCATATTTTCTCCAATTTTGATGTCTGTCTTAACTGTGTTCCATGGTATATCCAATGCTGTGGAAATTTTTATGTATCCTTCTCCTGACACCTTTCAACAATGACATCCCTTTGATGCTTTGTAAGCTCTCTGCAAACCATGGCTTTTGCTGTAGCAGGCAACTGAGTAAATGTCAGGAAAATCTTACTAGGACAGCTGAACTTTATTTGGGGTTAATCAGAGTCTCTTTGATTGATGGCAGGTGTGTACCCAAGAAAACTGAATGCTGTAATTAAATCTAAAGGTGCTTCAACAAAGTATTAGTTTAAGAGTGTGCACAGACAACAAAGTATTAATTTAAGGGTGTGCACACTTATGCAACCAGCGTATTGCACATTTTTTATTTGTTATATTTTTTCCCCTAATAGATTTGTTTGTTTTTCAATTGAATTGTACAGGTTATAGGTCACATTAAAGGTGGGAAAAGTTTTGAAATGATTTATTGTGGTGTCATTTTTTTAAATCACAAAAACCTGTCATTTTAAAAGGGGTATGTAAACTTTTTATATCCACTGTATGTATCTGACCGGGCATATGCAGTCTCCATAGCGACTGCAGAGGTTCCTTGCAAAAAGAATACAAGGCATAAAAAAACTGCCTTAAGCAGAATGCCTTAAAACCCTTTCCCTCTGCTATAGATTGCTGACAGGTGATCTATGCCTGACTTACAAGGCATCCACAAACCCCACACTTTTGAATCTCCTACAAATTTGTAAGTCAAAGAGTACCAGAAATACAAAGTCTTGAATATTGTTTGTGACTTACACAAAACATGCTGAAGAAACAGATATGTGTCCCAGGACTGCCCAGGGAATGCCACCCATATGAAGCTGAGTTCATTTATTACCCAGTTTAAGTACAGCCTAAACCAGTGAATGAAGAATAGGAAATTTACACTAGACCTGGCATCCATGTCCCTTATGGTCAGATGTAGCTTATAAATGCCTGGACCTCATTTTCCTATTTGGATAGTCTGTTGGGAGGGTGGCCTAATGGCTAAGGTGTTTGCCTTACAAACACAAGGTACATGGTTTGAATCTCACAGGGGATAATTGGCTAGGCTTGAAATGGCTCACAAGGGCAGTTAGCCTAGTACTACTTTAAGGGTTGGGAGGGTGGCCTAATGATTAAGGTGTTTGCCTTACAAACACAAGGTACAGGGTTTGAATCTCACAGGGGATAATTGGCTAGGCTTAAAATGGCTCGCAAGGGCAGTTAGCCTAGTACTAATCTATGATCCTATGATCCATGTCCCTTATGGTCAGATGTAGCTTATAAATGCCTGGACCTCATTTTCCTATTTGGATACAGGACATCATTATTCTTTTGGGAAAACTTGTCTACTTGTCTACCCTTAGAAAGCCCCCCCGCCCAGTTGCTAGCCTAGTTATGGAATTTGCTACCTGGATGGCTGAGGGATCCCCCAGATTTTGCTGGATTTCATTATGTTCTGTAAACATACTTCTTCGAGCTGGCATTTAGTTGATCTACTTACCCACCATGTAAGTCCAATCTGTTAACTTTGTTTTATATAACCAACCATGACTCAATTTATAGTGAGGCATCTTGTGGATCTTTTTAGTCTTACTCATGAACAACAAGCTTAGCATTTTATTAATTTTATCTGTATATTACTTGTTTTATTATTTTTATTCTCCTATTGTTTGTTGTGATTTTATTGTTGATTTATTTAATCTGTACAGTGCTTGGTTACAGACACTTAAAGATAAAGTTTAACTTAGTCCATCTGTGAACTTCCATTTTGAAAAGAACAAATTAACAGCTAGACAGGACACAATTCTTTGTGAGGTTCAGAAGTGCAACAAAACTTGGCAAGAAATGTACAGGCTAGTTGCTTAAGCTGTGTCATGAGGAGCAATGAAGAAAGCATTCTTAAATTATTTCACATTCAAAAAGAATGATTATAAAGCAAGCTATCATCATCATCAACCCCCCTTTTCACATTTTCTACATGGGGGCAGGGTATCGTGTTAATTGTCGCCATGTCTATCTCGATTCAATACAACACTCCTGCATTCTTCAGTTTTCATGCCTTGCTCTTGCAGATATTCTCTCACACATGCCATCCACCTTTTTGCTGAACATCCGCGTTTTGTCTTACCTTCTTCCTGTCTGTACCAAATCTTCTTCACCAGATTGTCTTCTGCTTCTTTGCACTTGTGCCCAAACCACTGTAATCTGTTCTCTTTGATCTTTTCTGGAACTGGAGCTACTTTGACTTCTGTTCTTATATCCTCATTTCTTAATCTGTCCCACAGTGTGCATCCTATCACCCATCTCAGGCATTTCATTTCCATCGCCTCTAGCTTCCTCATCTGCTCTGCCTTTACTGCCTGGTCACACCACTGTCTTGTACACCTTTCTTTTCAACTTCTTTGGCATTCTTCTATCATTCATTATACCTGATATTCTATGCCAGTTGTCTGCAGCCCCTCTGATTTTAGCTTTGGCGTCATCATTTAGACTTCCCCTCTCCTCAATCACTTCTCCCAAATACTTAAAGCTATTAACTTGTTCCATTATCTTCCCTTTTATCTAATTTCTCAGTGTCTTCTGATTTTTCCAATTTGCTGCCATTACCACTGTCTTATCTGTGCTTAGTTTCATCCCATGTGCCTTCAGATTTGCATTCCATTCTCCTATCCTTTGCTGAACTTCTTGCTCAGAGTCTGCTGTAATGCCACATTATCTGCATACAGCAACTTTGTTGATTTGAGCCCTCCAACTTGTTTGCTAATGTAGTCCATCACCGGTATGAACAGCAGTGGGCTCAGAGCTGAACCCTTATGCACTCCCACTCCCACTGGGATCCCCTCTGCGAGACCGAACACTGTTCATACCTGAGTCATTGGGTCTTTGCACATAATCTGCACTAATCCTACCAATGTTTCTGAGAATTTAAACCACTACAGTACTGCCCAAATCAGTTTTCTTGGGACCTCGTCATATGCTTTCTCCAAGTCTAAGAATGCCCAGTTGGACTCTTTCCTCATTTATAGCTTCTTCTCAACTATCTGTCTCACTGCAAATATCGGGTTACTTCTGCTGCATCCTGATCTGAATCGCACCAAACTGCTCATCTCCCATCTTACATTGTACTACTCTGCGTATCCGATTACCAGTCACCCTCTCCAGAACTTTCATGCAATGTGACAGGAGTTTGATACCTCTGTACTGCCTACAGTTTTGTATGGGTTCATAGGTTCATAGGTGTGTACTAGCCTAATGGCCCTGAAGCCTTTACAAGCCTAGCCCATAGAAGTGGCCTGGCATTGTGCCACCCGTCGTTAGTTCCCAGTGCCTCTATCAAGTAGTGCCACTGGAGTGATCCCTGGGGAGAACTTTCTATTTCCCATCCACTCATCAAGATTTCTCCTAAAGATGGCCAGTGAGGTGCTCTGTTTGACATGCATGGGAAGTCTGTTCCAGAGCATGGGTAGTCTCTGGGTTATGAACCTGTCCCTCCAGCATGTTCTGTTGATTGTGGTAATGAGGTTGAAGTCTCTGGAGCGTGTGGTGTGGAGGGATTAGGATTTTTTTAGATGTAGCATTTCTAACAGAGCTGGGTCAGACATGACTTTGTAAGTCAAGCAGAGATCGCCTCTTAGTAGATGATATGAGACAGAGAATAGCTGGAGGTTTTTTGAGTCTGTCCATGTAGGACATAATTTTAAGGCCTAGGATCCTCTTCGTGAGGTACTTTTGTGGTCTTTCCAGTTGTTGCACGTGTCTAGTGAGGTACATGCCAAATGGGGCATTATACTCAATGATTGGCCTAATGAGGGAAGAGTAGAGAGAGATGATGATCTCTTTCTTCCTGGATGCAAAACCCTTAGTAATGAGATGTACCACATAGAAGGACTTTCTGACCATAGTGGCAGTGTAATGGTTGAAGGAGAGGTTGCTGTCAACCTGTGTCCCCAGATCTCTTATAATGCCTTCAGTGTTCAGTGGGCTCCCATCAATGTGGTAATTAGTGGGAACTGAGTTTTTCCCAAGGGGGATTTTGACACATTTTCTGGCATTAATTTTAAGGCCATGGTTTCGACACCAGTCATTGGTCTCAGTGAGGCCTTTCTGTAGGATGTCTACATCACTTGGGGAGTTAATAATCGCTCCCAGCTTGCAGTCGTCTGCAAACTTGGTCAGCCAGAGTCCCTCCGTGTTGGCCCGGACTACTGAGAAGTAGATGCCAAACAGGAGAGGACCCAGCACTGATCCCAGTGGGACTCCACTTGTGACTGGTCGGCAATCTGACTTGGAGTCCAATACTTTTACATGTGGATTCTATCTGTGAGCCAATTTGCAACCTACCTAGTGGTATAGGGGTTGATGCCTAGTTTGGTGAGTTTATCAATAACTCCTGAGTGGGAAATAGTATCAAAGGCCTTGGCTAGATCAAGGTAGGCTTTATGAACTGCCTTGCCCTCATCCACAGCTCTCGTGACTGACTCAAAGAAGTCAACCAGGTTGAGCAGGCATGATCTACCTTTCACAAAATCAAATTGCATGGGATCTAGAGTATGGAGATTCCCTATATCATTGTTAATTAGGTCCATGATGATGCACTCCATAGCCTTACATATCAGAATCATTAGGCTAATGGGGCGATAATTCCTAGGGTCTTTAGTCACTACTGCTTTATGGAGATGGATGACTATAGCAGTGCAACATTTGGTAGAGATAAAGCCTGAGGTGAGGCTGTGATTGAACAGGGCACACAGATGTGGTGCCAGTTCACTTTGTAGTTTATGTAGAATACATCAAGAGATATTATTGGGTCGCATGGAAGCTGTATTCTTGACCTTGGATAATGCAGCTTTAACCTGTGCTGCAGTAACGCTGGGTGCCTGGCATTTCTCCGTTAATGTGATTTGTTCTTTGGGGGGGGGTAAAGTTGGCACTGAATCTGTCGGCTAGTATGTTGGCAATATCTGTTGGCTCAGTATAAGATGTACCATTGTGCAATAACTCAGATCAAACCTGGGTATTGCTGTGGAGATTCTTGATATAACTATATAAGGCTTTGTGGTTGTTTTCAGTGTCTGTCACAATTATGCCTTCATAGCTGGCTTTAGAGGTTTTGATGAGGGATCTCAACTTTTTGTTGAGGCTAATAAGGGAGTTTTTCCAGTCTTGGGTTTTAGCTTTTTCTGCAACAGTTTCTTCCTTCTGTTGTAGAGTTTATTAATGGCAGGGGACCACAAGATTGGCTTCCTTTTTTTTTGGAGGAGAGTGTCTTGGTTTTGTTGGGTATGGCTAGTTCCATGCATTTATGTACGTGTTTGTACAGTGCATTGGTGTATGATTTGGCAGTCCTGCATCTATTTTCCATTGACATGGGTGCCGTGAAGTTAGCAACCTCTGTTTTTATGAGCCTAAAGTCAGCTTTGGAGAAGTTTTTCATGGTGGTTACCTTTGCAGGGGGTGTGGGTGAGATGTGGATTTCCACAGTAATTAGTTTGTGGTCGGATCTAACCAGGGAAGAATTGACTATTGGTGTAGAGCAACGGTTGCCCATGTTAGTAATAATCAGGTCAAGGATGTTGCTTCCTCTAGTGGGGCTAAGCATGAGCTGGTCCAGGGCATTGGAATTGATGAATCCAAGGAAGTGCTGGGCCAGTGTATTGGTGCTTGATTAGTTTTCCCAGTTGATGGAGGCGTAGTTGAAGTCACCTAGTATGAGAGTGTTGGGTTTGACCCTAATAGCTTCCAAGGTGCTTAGGAACATTGAGTATGAGTCTTGGGACATGGTCAGGGACCTATAGCAGGCTACGACCTGAATCTCCATCTTACCCAATGTTAGTTGTACCTGGAGTATCTCAGATGCATTATGCTGGGCTACTAGTTTGGAGGTGTGCATATCCTTTATGAATATGGAGATACCACCACCTTTGGAGTTTTGGTCCATATTCTGGGGCAGAAAGATGTGGAATGAGTTATAGCCTGGTAGCGCAGGGGTGCATTCTGCTGCCTTAAACCAGGTCTTCTTTACAGCACAAATGTCAATGTTCTCCATTTTGAGGAGTGCTTCGAGCAAGTGCATCTTGAAATTTAGACTTCTAGCATTGAGCAGCATGACCTTCAGATTGCTTTTATTTATAGCTATTATGGTGGTTATTTGGTCTTTGGAACATTGCCTAAAAAAAGGCACTATAGGGGTGGCAAGAGCCTTAGCCAGTATCCGGAAACCCAGGGGAGACAGATGCAGGCCAACTCTGGCAAAGCATCGAGGTCTGTCAATCATGTCATCCGAAGCAGATAGATACTGGATCCACTTAGAATGACACCAGAAACTCAGTCAATTGTTGAAGTCAATCATGTTATCCTTGTACTGTGGCATCATTCTGGGTAATGACAGGATGCTTCTGAGGGCTAGGGTCATACCTGCCTGGGCTACATGATCCGAGAGCTCCTCCATGTCTCTTTTCATGTAGTCCAGGGAGGTACATCTCAGGTCATTCACACCAACATGGACAATGACAGAGTCATATTTGTACTTGTTGTGGAATGACCTGAGTGTGTGCATTATGTGGCGGATCCTGGCACCCAACAGGCAGCTGACAGTAATTTTCTCCTTGTTAAGCCTGGTGAGTGGGACATCTGTTTGCCTGACTATAGAGTCACCTATGACTAGTGTGTTGGGTACGTTGTTTTGCCTTATGGGCTGAGGTTGAGTGGCACACTGATTTTATGGGTTATGTGTCATTTGGGTGGTGTTGGGAGGTGATGTTTGCTTGCATTTCAGCTTTGGAGGTCTCTGTTGTTTGGGCAGATTTTTATTGAGTGCCTCCGCGGATGTAGGTGTGTCTTTTGTGTTACTATGTGTGGGGTTAGGTGGTGTAGGTTTTGATAGGCTATGTGTTGAGTGTGGTGTGGTGCAGGTGTTTACCTTCACCTCTTGACTGACTAGTCCAGTCTTGGCTGGAGAGAGCTTGGCTTCCAGTTTGACTATATAAGTGCATATCTCACAGGTTGTAGTGTTGGATGGTAGGAGGAGAGGGTTGTCAGTGTACATGAGACAATTGCTTCATTGCCCCAAGATGCCCAGGTTCATCAGGTGGACAGGGGAAAACACCTGGAGCTGAACCTTAGACATGCCTCAATATGTGCTTTGATTTTAAGTACTAAAAACTGTTTTCCTCCTGACAAGTGAGGAAAGTTGAGTGCTGGAGCACTATGTAGATTATTTAGTGCTTGCAACGAGTTTTGAACAAGTGCTGAGCACAAAGGAGACTGTTTTGAGTACTAAAACTAGAAAACTGGCTAGTTCTAATGGAAAATTTGAAGAGCAGACTTTCTGGCACCGGGAATAGTTTAACCCCAGTTAAACGGTGCTGCGTGATGTCAAAACTGCTCAAACACAGGTTTTTAAACAGAAAGATTAAAGGGATAGAAATAGCTGAAAATGGCCAATAAAACTACAGATTTTGAGCTGAAACCACTCCACAAACAGATAGTCTGCTCAAAGCTCACCAGTCAAACTGATGAACAGAGAAGCTTCCTTCTATCTTAGTAAGGTCTGGGCAACACAGAAACTACAAAACAGCCCAGAATTTAGACAAATCTGAAGACCGAACCCTACTGGTTATAGAAAGGCGGGAAACAAGTAGAGAGATAGGATTTGTTTCTATTTTTTTTTTTTTTCAAGAATGAAAGCAGTTACAGTAATACAAACACTTTCAAGGCAGAAAAATGGCTATCGCACTTGATTGTGTAGCCCACAACAGTTAAACAATTGAAAACACTTAAAAACGATCAGTTAAAGTGCAAACAGTATCAGAATTAAAAAAAAAGGTTCAAATAAGTTGCAAAGTTAATAAAAATGCTCGGAATAGTGCGGTTAGCGAAAATAGGCAATAAAAAGCAAAACAGAGGTACTTAATCCACTCAAAGTCTCTCTTTTCTCTCTCTGCTCTTGTAGAACTCTGCAGGACAGTGCTGAGGTAATACAAGCGCAAAAAACGCATCTGTTTCTTAGATCATACAAATTCTCTTGAATAGGAAGTTTCCTTTTTAGAGTGGGACAATAAGCTTGTCTTCAAATTTGAAAATCAGTGTACTATGGAGAAAGGTATCCCTATTAGCCACTGAGAGCCAGTTGGGGTTTTCTAGTAATTTGCAGTGGTGGAGTAATGTATCTTCTGGGAATATAAATCTACACGTCTTGTCTACTATTTGTGTTCTGTGCGTATTGCCTGCCAAGCGTAAGACAAGAAAAGGAAGAACATATTCCAGCATTAGTACAATCTCAATGATGGATTTGAGGGCCATATGGGAGGGAAGATATCTGATCTTGTGACAAAGCTTCAGATGAGTTAGGACTTTAACAACTATAGAGTCTGTGTGTTGTAAAGGAAAGTACTGGTCTGAGAATGAGACCTAGATATGTCTGTTCTGTGACACTCGGAATAGCATTAGAGTTGAGATCTGTTATGAGAGTAGGAGGAATACTGGGTAATTTTTTGGGTTTAAGAAAACCATAATGTACTGAGTGTATGTTAGGCTAGTTCTGAACTATTATTTTGCATTAAGACAGTTCTAGGCTAGTTGTCTTAGAGCTAAGGATCTAAGAATTACAAAGCTGCTATTTGTTCTGTGCATTTACATTACTTTTGCAATGTAATAGTTCCATTATATACCGAAAGACAGATAAGATTTTTCATTTCTTTAATCTGTTTTTTTTTAAACTCATTTTAACAGTCTGTATCTGGTTTTGCTACGGTCTTTAAGCCTATACAATTCCATCACATAGCTGCATTGCACTTTTGCTATTTTAAGTTGTCTAACTGCTGTTATTAATCACTGGTTTCATTCTTGTGTATTGAGTGTATGTCAGGCAAGTTCAGGACTTGGCTTTAAATTAAGCCAGTTCTAGGCCAGTCAACTCAGAGCTAAGGGTCTAATTGTGTTTCATTCCCACCCATCCACCCTGTTGTAGTTGTTTTCTTAAATCCAGGGTATCTGTTGTTGCCTGCCCCTTACAATAATTTGACAACATAATTCCCTCCCTCTCCCTGTTTATTGGCTGTTGACAATAAGCACGTAAGTATCATTTTGTAAAGTCGCTTCCCTTAAACTATTCACCAGCCTAAAATACCTTTGATAAAATTGCTTATATTGACTGTACTGATACTGCTTGTAGTGTTTGTAGTGTTAAATTAGTGAATTTTTACTAGAGTTAACTGATTCATAGTGGTGTCAGAAGAAGCTTTCCAGGCTGGTTTTGTATTGAACTTTAAATAATCAGGAACAAGTCCACCCAAAGATCATTCTAAACTAACTGAACTCCAAGCAGTCATAGTCACCCTTGACCTCAGAGTCACTTCTGTTAAAACCATGAACCAACACTTAACCACAGATTCTGCAGCCAACCTGATCGAGATGGATGACTTGAGACAGTGTAAGAACTGTCTTATGCTGTCTGACAGTCATCTAATACTCAAACAGCATAACACAGTGTGTGAGAGATGTACATATATACATAATGTCCTTGGAGGCAAAAATCTCACACACACTAAATTCAGACACCTAAAATCATCAGCAGTACACCATACACCACACTTCACCAAGGCCATCACAAAATACATTATCTGCCATATGCTGAGGTTCTAAAGATTAATTTGCCTAAACCTCAAAGACCTCACATGGGGACAAAGCACTCTCAACAAGTTAAGCTTGCCTTTTTACATAGTAAAAGAAGTCCCAAAGTTCTGGATGCTGAGAGCATAACGCAGATGTAGACCCAACCAAACATTCTTATTATAGGTGACTCCATTGTAAGGTATAAAGATGTGCCTATTACAAGGCTGAGCAAGGAAAGAGTAACAATTAGTAGATTGTCTGGTACCAAGCTCCATTAGATAACGCATGCACTCATGTCCTTTAAAAAGTACCAGTATGACTCTTTCTTACTTCATGCCTGTGTCAATGAATTGTGGTGAACCTCTCTGGACTATATGAAGAGGGCTCTCAGACTATGTGTCCCAGGCAGGTATGTGTATAGAATTGAGCAGCATGCTACCTTCTCCAAGAATGATGCCACAATATGAGCAAAAAATAAATTGACTTCAATAATTGGCTTAGTTTTTGGTGTCATTTAAAGAGGGTCAAATATTTGTCAGCATGGGAGGATATGATCGACAGACCACACTGTTTCGCTAGAGATGGCCTGCATCTGTCCCCTCTGGGGTGTCAGTAATTGGCAATGATATTGTCCACCACCAGAGTGCTTTTTTTAGGCAATGCAAACCTGATTAACCTTCCAACATAACAAAGAAAGGGAAGCAAAATATGAAGGTATTACTGATCGATCCTTGGGGCCTAAACAAGAAACTCCACTCCCTATAAGCCCTTCTCACTCTGGAGGATGTTGATGTCTGTATAGTGACTGAGACATTGTTTAACATGGCAGAGAGCACTCTCATTATCAACAGCTATGTCTTCCACACATTTAGACCTACAACTGCTCAGGAGCAGTTAAAAAGTGAAGGCGTCTCAATCTCCTTCCAGAATAAACTCAAATCAAGGCTGGTAAAGCAGCATGATTCACTAGAGCTTTTTCATATCCAAATATCCATAATAAAGGTCTCTTAACTTATATTAGCTAGCTATAGAACTTCCTTTATGACCCAAGAAAGCCACAATGCCTATCTACAGGAACTAGATTCACCCAGTATTGAACCCATTACCATTTTCCTAGTTGATTTAAAATACCCAAGTATAGACTAGGAAACCTACACCACCACCACTAGGGCACAAGCACATAGATTTGTCAATACAAACACCCTGGTACAATTAGTCAGAGCACCCATTGGGGGGGGTCAACATCTTTGATCATTTCCTTACTAATATGGGAGCATCTTGCTCTATCCTTTGCATATCTTCATCTTTTGTTAGGTTTGACCATAAAGCTATCTCTTTGAAATAAAATTGTAACCAGAAATCTCTTCCAATCAAGATACCTTAGAAATTTCTCTAAGACAAATTACCTATTCCTAAGTGATACATTGACAAGCATTAAATCCCCAGAAAACCCAGTTAACTCCGCAGGATACATGGAAACATATGCCACCACACGATACTAGTATGTAAACAGCTGCACTGATGCAGCTGTACACACCTGGAGGAAGAAGCGCAGAGCAAACCCCTGAAACAAACCCACTTGGTGGAACCATAATATCAACAAGCTATACAATAAAAGGAAGAGAATTTTCACTAAAAGTTGTTGTTGTTGCTGTGTCTTTCAGCTTTTCCTGATTAGGGGTCGCCACAGCGGAACTCCGGTCTGCTAATGATTGGTAGTTGATTTTTACGTGCCGAGTTACCAGCCCTGACGCACAACCTTCAACGAAGGTACGCCCATTCACGCATGTCTCCACGCAGAAGACGCTCTAGCTGAGAATCGAACCAGACAGTGTCATACTGTGAGGCGACAACGCTACCGCAGCACCATCACCGCGGGTAGAATTTTCACTAAAGTAAGAACAGTAATTCCCATAATGATAGCACCCTCACCAGTGAAATAAACAAATAACTCAGGAGCTTAATAAAATCCACCAAAGCCAAGTTTGAGGGTAAATTTCCTATCCAAGCCATGGACATTTACAAGGCCTTTTTTAGTTATGTTTGTAATCTCAAAAGTATAATGCAGTAATGCACTCAGTTGATTGTGAGCAATGTTATGTACACTGAGACCAAACATCTAGTGAACCTACTGGCTGATAAATTCTGCTCTAACTTTACCTTTCTCTTCCCTCTCTCTCTGTCCCTTAAGATATACTTGAAACTGGCTTGCCTCCAGCTATCACATAAGACCAAGTCCTAAAAGTGCTATCAAAAGCTAAAAATACTGCATTGATGGGTTCTGACAATACCCCTTGATGCATTTTTAAATAGCAACCTCCGCCCCCATATGGGTTTTGCACAAAGTGAATGAAGTACAGCTACAGTCAATCCCCTGCATAAGGGAGGACCTTACAAAGACCCATGCAATTACAGGCCAATTCATCTGAACAGCCTCATATGTAAAGCCATGGAAAGATGTATCCTGGAACTAATCATTAAGGGCATATGGAACCTCCAGACACTTGTCCTGTCTCAGTTTGGATTGGTCAAGGGCAGTTCATGCTCACTAAACCTGGTGGACTTTTTTGAAAAGGTAACCAAAGCAATGGATGAATGTAAAACAGTACATATCACATACCTCAAACTTCTTTTAGCATAATCCCCTATTCAAGCATAGTAGAAAAGCTAAATAAACTGGGAATAAACCCCTATGTCAAGTACTGGATTGCCAACTGGCTCAGACATAGGATGCAGGAAATTTAAATAGGGAAAGTTACCTCTATAAAGAGACCAGTCACCAGTGGAATCCCCCATTGTTCTGTGCTGGGACATCTCCTTTTTTGCTATATACTTCTCTAAAGTAAGAGCCGATACTAACTGGCTCTGGCTGACTAAGTTTGCAGATGACTGTAAACTAGGAGCAGTAATTGAATCCCCAGATGACATAGCCATCCTGCAGGAAGTTTTGTTCCAAAAAAAGCTAACCAGTGCCAAAATCATGGACTGAGACTTCATTTTCTTTCAGCTTTTCCCAGTTAGGGGTTGCCACAGCAAATCACCTGTCTGCTCATGATTGGCAGTAGAGTTTTACGGTGTCATTTTGCCAGTCCAGCACCCAACTTTCCACAGAAGGCACACACACACACACTCACACCTAGGGCCAATTTAGAGTGTCCAATCCACCTACAGCATGTCTTTGGGATGTGTGAGGAAACTGAAGCACCTGGAGGAAACACACGTGACCACAGGGAGGACATGCAGACTCCACACAGAAGGCACCCCAGTCGAGGATCATACCGGAGAACCTCTTGCTGTGAGGCAGCAATGCTAACCGCTGCACCATCGCAGCTGCCCAAAATCATGGACTGAAACTAAATGCCAGAAATTCATTATGCTATCCCTTGGGAAGTGATCTAACCTTGGGAACTACCACATTGTCAATACACTCCTAAAGGTTGACCCAGTTGTTTGGGATTTGGGAACTTATGTGGATAGTGACCTAACTTTTGACCAACATGTGTCTATTGTCATAAAAAAGTAATTCTATATTGGAAACAGAAGGATTGTGTCTAGATCTAGGGATGTTATTGTCCCTCTTTACTCAGCTCTCATTAGGCCAATCAATAAGTACACTATCCCCTTTAGCATGTATCTACTGAGACACATGCAACAACTGGAACTCACACAGAGATACCTTACTAAAGGATACAAGGCCTAAACAATATGTCCTACATGGACTGACTCAAAGCTCTGTCACTATACTGGGTAATTTACAGACTGTGAAGAGGTGATTTGTGTTTTGCATACAAGGCATCCTCCAACCCAGTAGTGATGGATTTAGATTTACTGCAATATCAGCAAGTCAAATGGCATCAGAATTATTCAGTGTATGGATTCTAAACCTCTTTTGCAACATCAACAGAACTGTTTGGAGGGATAGATATATCATGCAGAAGATACCTCTGCTGTGGAATAGACTCCACATCCATGTAAAACAAAGTTCGCCCCTGTTGGTATTCAAACACAACCTGGATTTATGGATGGGAAACAGAAAATTCACTGCAAGTCTGCCACCTGTACTACTAATGGACAGAGGCAGTGGCTAAATGCTTTAT
Source organism: Protopterus annectens (assembly GCF_019279795.1). Lineage (NCBI taxonomy): Eukaryota > Metazoa > Chordata > Ceratodontiformes > Protopteridae > Protopterus > Protopterus annectens. The sequence continues at coordinate 1,258,667,191 of NC_056725.1, forward strand.
CCCATGTATGGGTCCCCTCAAATAATCTATGGTATGATCCAAGTTATTTTCACTAAGGGTAATATATAATTATTGACCGTGGGATGGGTAATGCCAATGTAACACCAAATGGAATAGATTAATTCAAGCACCAAAAGGGAAACTTGATAGGCTTTGAATTACCTACAATGGCAGCTAGCCTAGTACTTACCTATTAATATGTGAACCTATAAGATTAGTTTTCTTGTGGTTAATTGCATTTTACTAGAGTGTGACCAGTTACATAAATGAGTGAAGGTCTTGTTGGAGCTCACTTTCAAATTCACTGTATTTATTTATTGATTGTAATAGAAGTATACAATCTACATACATGAATTGACTGAGATTTGGAAACTCATTGGGAATGCCACTGAAAAAGAGAGAGAGAGAGAACAGGAGAGGTTCATCTATTGACCTTTGAGAGAACCCTGTGCTGAGAAGCCTGGTAGAGGATAGAGCTCTGTTATAACAAACCTGAAATAATAAGTCCTGTAGATTACTCTTGAATCAGATGATTGTGCTATTACCAATGTTTATTTTTTCTAGCTCATTGAGAAGGATGCTATGGTTGACAGTTGCAAAATCCCTAGTTATATCTACAGACAGACCTCTGGTGACATGGCCTTCATTAAGTTGCAATAAATACTGTCAGTGGCTGTTAAATGTGCCATAAAACTGCTGAAGGCTTTTGGAAGCTGTGTTGTACTTCACACAACAAGTCATTATCAGTTGTTTATGCAGTAGCTTTTTCAAAAATTTTAGCACTATGGCGGAGATTAGAGATTAGTCTGTAACCCTTCATTTCCTTAGGTGATGAAAATTGAGGAAGTAGAGTAATACATGCATGTCTAAAGCAGAAGGAACATACACAGTAGGAAAGGAGAGGTTAAAGATATGAGTAAGGGTTTAGCAATGTTTTCAGCAGGAAGTTTTAAAACAGTAGAATGTAACTTGGAGACGTTGGAACCCAAACTGCTCATTTTTTTCAATGGGATTTAGTTTGACTGAGATCTATTTGTGAAAAGTGGAAGGTTGCTGCATAGGAGGCAAGTGGGCATTGTCACAAAATGAAATCCTGCCAGCCCAGTTTTCTGGAAATTTGTAAATATTTTAAATAATTCTATGTAATTTGTGAATATTGATATGATTCATACAGAAGTGTGTGTAAAGTTGTAAAGTACTGAGCTAAAATGTAACCACAGCATGCCCTGCTGGCTTAGAATAGAAATGTATATAAACTTTTGTAATTGTGTAAATGTACATGTTTTAACAGTAAAAACTAGAACATAAAGGGTTAACTTGCAAAACTTCAAGAAAATAAGTTGAAATTAAATTGTTTTACGATTGTGCTATAAAAGTTCTCTCTCAGTTTCAGTTCAGTAGTAGACACTGTCTAGAGCTAGAAGATTTTGTATTGTCTTGGTAGAGAAGCAATTACTAGGTCTAAGATGCAGAAGTGTTTTATTGCTTTATGACTTCAAATAGCTGCACAGCTCTGAGCAGAAGCCTTTGTCTATGTATTTTCACAAGGAGATGTCAAATGCTACAATGGGGGTTTAGCTAGGGAACTAAAGTCAGGTGATAAAAAAATGATGTCAACCAAGCTAACCCAGCAGTAATATTTGATATTAATTTAAGAACTCTCTCAGAGAGAGACTGTGCATTTAGTATCTTGTCTTTGACCTAGAAACATCCACTCATCACCACCTTCTGCACCTGCCTTGCTGTAAGTACGTTTTTAGGACATAGTAACTGTTTTAGATTCAGATAGAAATATAGTAAAGTGTAGCTTAGATGTTTCCTTTCTTTATTTGAGGATGTCCTACAATGTTGTTTTAAATATTTCCTGTGATTTTGAACTCGGATGTAACTGATTAATTACTGAATATTGTCTTGTTCTTTTACTATTTATTTATTATTACATATATTTAAACCTATCTTTGTGGATATCTGTGAGATGTATTTAAGCTCTTAGAGTACTTGCATATCTATTTGGTGACATTGTACAAGCCACTCGTAAATTGCCTTGCTCTTGGTCAGACTACCATTTGGATAATAGTAACATTACACAGTAAGATTGGACACCCTTTGTTAAGGATCTTAGAGCAGCTGATAAAGATTTGTCTGGTGGCAGCTGGAACTTCCTTATAGTCTGGGCAGAAGGGGACATAGCTAGTAAACCTGTGCCAGCCTTCCCCAGGAGTGTCTGTGTGTTTGTATATAAATCAAAGCTCAAAGTGTGTGTGTGTCAGCTACTTGGGCAGAGACACGACGCACCAGCTAGACAGAGAGGGTGCTGGAGGTTTTGGCTTGGCCACTCAGCTGAGATCTCAACCCTATAGCTGAGCCAGTGGAGAGTCTTATTGGGGATCTGGAGAAAGCGTGAGAAAAAAGCCTCAGACTGACTATGATCTCTGTCTGCTCTTAGGGGAAATTGTACTTTACTGTGTGTGTACTTGTCATCCTTCCATTGTGTACGTCCCTCACTGTTCCCAGTGGTGAGGACTGAGGCTCCTTGATTACTGGGCCAGTGCAGGGGTGTCACAGGCATAATGGAGAGGTGGAGGGGTTTCTATGCTCATCTAAGTGAGGGTCTTGCAACAGAAATCTGTTGGTAATGTTGCTAATGAAGGATTGTAGGAAGTGTGTGTAATCACTGGCAAAAGTGGAGGAGTTGAAGTAAGGTGAATGATTCCTCAGTTGGTGGCAATTGGTTAAGTCCCCGGTCAGCCTAGTTTATTTCTTCCAGAATTGCTTTGTTTATATTACAGTTTTCTTCATGTTTCAAGACATGTAACATTGTCTGAGATGGTAGCAATTCTAACTTATTTTCTGAGAATAAGATAGGATTGATGCTGTTATGTACTGAGAATATCCATTTTCCATACTTTCCATGCATCATCCCTGGACCTCATTTTGCTCTTAATCTCTGAAGTTAGAAAGGGATATACCTGGATTGTAAACCTTTTTTTTGTAATTGTATATAATGACTCTTTAATCAGCAAGATTATTGAAAAGGAAAGGTCTAGTGTAGTGAAGGGATTAGTCACACTATAGAGGTTAGGCCTGTCTATAGATGTGGGAAATTACCGCATAAGAAAGAAAGAAAGAAAGAAAGAAAGAAAAAGAAAGATGGCTGTTGTCCTGTTTTAAAGCCTACATGTAATAAATTGCACAAAAACTGGGCACTGGGGAAGAATGCATTGCAGAAGCTGAGAGAGAGAAAGAGAGACAGACAGACAGAGCAATAAAGTGAAGTCCCTGAGCAAGGAGAGTGAGCCAGCACACATTTCCTTGAGATGGGGGGGGGGGGGGGTAAACCAATAAAAAAATAAGGAGTTTGTAGACAATCTTGGTTCTAATTGGAGCCACTTCTGTGATGTCTATATCTGATACAAGAGCTGATGTGTGTGTGATGGCAAAAATACTTAAACTATGCTTATTCTTAAGAGAATATTACTGCCTAATTATATGGTACCAAACAGCATTGATTGTCAGCTAAATTACCTCAGACAGTTTGAAGCTAGTACTCTATGTAAAAGGAAACCATACCTCTTTCAGTGTATCTGATTCTTTGTCCAGATGCAAATGACTTACTGAGCAGAGCTATAACTGGGGAAATGGGGCTTGTGAGAAGAAATAAAGAGGTTCACAAGGTGCATTTAGATCATGTGTTTAAAATGGTGCCTGTGAGAATGCAGCTGAAAGTGAATGCACAGCCATTAACAGTGTATACAGCACAGGATCTCCCTTCTTATGCTGCAGAAAATTAAAGGGGAACCGTGTAAGTAAAAGATGGCAGCATTCTAGATAATGTGGTCTAGCCTGCACATTGGCATGTTCCTGTAGTTCAAGTCCTGAAGAAAAATGGATGGCTGTAAATTTGTGTAGATTTAAAACAACTGAGTGAAGTAGTCAAGATAAATAATTCATTTATGCTGCACCAGGAGAAATAATGGCAAAGCTAATGGAGTTACTGTATTTTCCTTACTGGATGCTGTGAGTGTTTTAGGCAGATGCCTTTATATCTTGAAAGCAATACATTATGTAATGTATAATCTATGGAGGGATAGATTTGTGTCTCAAAGACTCCCCCATCTGTGGAATAGACTTCCTCTCCATGTCAAGCAGAGTACCTCTCTAGCCCTCTTTAAGAGGAACCTGGATGACTGGATGGGAAACAGAAGACTACACCCCTGGGATCTCCTGTGTCCCTGCTGGACAGGGGAAACAGGTGCTGACTTTGTGGGAACATGGGCAAAATTCTTGGCTAGGCATATAAGGGCCTCTGAGCCAATAGCCTAATATCATCCTATGAACCTATGAACCTATGTATTACTCCATTTGACAGGTATTAGTTAAAAAAACTGCTATTCAGAATCACTTGTGCTCTGGGGATTTTTTCCAAAGGAATATGACTGGAATACCACATGGCTTAGAGGATCAACAGAGGACATGGTTCATATCCTGGTATAACCCAGTGCCATTGAGAAATGTCTGGCAGGAGGATTAAGTCTGTGGAATAGCAGCTGAATTAGGAAAAGTATGTTCTGAGTTCAATATACAAAAAAGTGTTCACAAAGAGAAAGCAAATTCTCGGGTGATACAACAAAAGTGTGTTATTAGGCAGAACGAAGACATTTAATGATGTGAGTCTGAGGCCAAAACAGATCTAGACAAGGTAAAAGTGATCATATAGACTGCATCTCTGCAGAGTATGCAAGAGCTAAAAATAATTCTTGACATAGTAAACTAGTAGAAAGTAAATGCACCCTGAAACTTTCTACAGAGGAGCAGCCCTTTTATAAAGTGTTAAAGCATAACAGGGCCTCGACAAAGGACTCTGTTAAGAAAACTGAATTTGAACACTTGAACTAAGTATTAACAACAACATCCTTGCTTGCTTACTCTTACTGCAGCTGTAAAAGTGATACTTGTGTTGTCATTATGTGTCAGCAGTTATAGATACTGGCACACATTGTCTATTTTTCCTGGGAAAAGTACAAATAAATCCCAAACTTGGACAGTTTGAGTATTGGAAAATATGAGATTTTCATGAAATTCGGTATTTTAGGGCATAGCACTCATTCACCACAACCTGTATTTCTTCTTAACTATACTAATTATAATACTGTTAACTTACTTTAGTCAGTATTCTGAGCACAGAATCTGCCTAATATATTAGATGTATAAAAAATTATAATGACAATATAGTTATATAAAGCCAATGTTCACATCATAATGACATCATAGTAGTTACTAAAACTGCAGTTAAAAATAATCAGATATATTCATAGATTTCACTTCATGAACATGGAATTTAATTTCTTTTTTTTTTTGAGAACCATAGATTAGAATAGGTATCTTTCTTCAACTCTATGTTGGTAGCATAGTTTTCTAGGAGACACACAGAAAGAGAAACTAAATATTTTCAAACTGAGAAAGATTATCTGGCATATTGAAAGCCATTAGAAGGATTAGAAGGAAAGTTTCCAAATTAATAATAAATTGTACGCATGTGATTCCTCTGATTAATACAAATAACTTGGATAATGTTTCTCTCGGTTTAATTTCTCCAAGTCTTATGGGTTTCTTATATCATGACAGGAATGAACCCCATTCCTAAATCAAAGTATGATTAAAGTTTGTGAAATTAGTATTGTTTCAGTCTTTGATGTCAGCCAAAATTGCTCTTCACAGCACCCACAATGTGCCCAGAAATGACTCCTGCAATTCATATGGCATTAAATGTATCAGCAGCATATCTAAATACAACTGTAAATTCTTTTTTATGAGGCACATTGCTCCTACTACTATTGTAACTGTCTAGGTATCCTTCCTCCACATTGCCCTCACTTCTGTCTGCAAATATTGCTATTTATGACTTTGTGTCTTTCCGTATGTAAGACACTGTAATCACTGGGTATAGAAATTTCAATGATCAATGCTATTTTGTCTTCTTTTCGTGGACCACCATATCTGTTTTTCTCACATCTACTTTTTTGAACTGTTGGTAATGGGGGATCCCATGTGATATAAACTTCATCATTCTCTGTAATGCTTTGTGGCTCATGTTTACAGTGCTTCTCAGCTACTTCAATAGTGTAATGTTTTCGCAATCCCCAATGCAACAGTTTTGCCACGTTATTATGCCTTTCAGTATACAGGCCCTCCACCATTAGTGTATGACACCCAGCAAGAAGATGAGTGACTGTTTCCAGTTCTGTTTTATAGAACCTGCATTTGTCTATTTCTATGTGATGTTAAATATTTGGGTGAGTGTAATTCATAAAGTTTAAGCCACCAATACAATCTGCAGTTAGTAAATTCCTTCTGGTGGAAGATGCATTGTCTTGAAGTACCTTAGGGACCAGTGTGTAAGAAACTGATATTTGTATAGAAACTGAGTGTTATGCAGCAGCTATTATTGAAGGAAGATGGACATTATCTGAGAGGTAGCTGGTAGTTAGTTCCAAAGACTTGTTAAATGCAGGGCAGAACACATGAGCAAAATATCAGTTGCATTGAACCAGCTCTTAGGTTCATAGGTTCAGCTGTCAAGCTTACACCGTATTGGCCTTCAAAAAGCTATTCTAAATGAAACACACTTCTAAAAATAGATTTGATTACGATTTAATGAACTTTATTAACAACAATATGCTAGAGCAAATTAAAAAAAAATAGCCACTAGATGCTCTAATAGCCTTGTCCTGGTCCTTACCAACTAGCTTCTGCCTATACTCTACCTAACATTTCCATATCCCTAGTTAAATCTGACCACAACTCAGTCATCTTTCCTGTCAGTCCTACTGGTTCAATCTCGCCACCAAATGAGAACATCTTTAGGAATTTTACCAGGGCAAACCTACTTCAGCTTATAGGAGACCTATGCAAAATTCCCAACAATCTCCTACAGATGGACTCAACTGAGAGGGCTGCTTCATTCATCTGTAACTTTTACCAACACCTAAACAGCTGCATAGAAAAGTCAATGCCTATCTGACTTCACTATAATGGTAAATATAAGAATAAACTTCTCTGGTGGAAATCCCGTAATAATAAATTGTACAACAAAAGAAGGGAATTGATGAAAAGTTGTAAGAAATCCCCATCCCCTTATCTCAGAGCTATACTGAAACATGCCAGTAAGGAATTGTTAGAAAATATAAACCAGAGTACGAGCATAAGGTTGATCAGATACCAAAGGAAACTACAAATCTTTCTTCATTTAACTTAGGAAATTAAGGAATAATATCCAACAATAACCTGAGCAATTTCAGTTCCAAGGATATAGCCAATGTATTAGCATAAATATTTAGTTGTAACTTTACCTTATCTATCAATGTTCTTACGCCTAGTATCCCTGAAAATTTTGTATCCCCTGAAATCACCGTGGAACATGTCCTAAAATACCCATTAGAAGCTAAAAGTAATATTTCCATTGGTCAGACAATATACCAGGCTGCATTCTCATCTGTGACAAGTATGTACTACCCAAGCCTGTACTTAAACATTCAGCCCATGCACAGGAATTGTACCTGATGCCTGGAGAAAAGCCACTGTGACTCCCCTACACAAAAATGGTCACTCTAAAGATCTAGATAATTATTGGACCATCAGCGTCACCAGTCTTCTACACAGATCCGTGAAATATATCGTATCAGAACTCATTTATGCAGACACAGGCAATTAACTTATATAGATCCCAATCAGTTTGGTTTTGTGAAGGGCAGGTCCTGTTTCCTGAACCTTATAAACTTATTTGAAAAGGTAACAGATGGTAACCATTTGAAATATTGGATCTAGTTAGACTGAGTCCTGAAACACTGAAACTGAATGGCTGAAAAATGGACTTGCATATACTAAGTCGGAGATGGCCATTTCTCAGAATATTCCCTTTTCTCCAAGGCTTGGTAATATTGGACATGGTATATATAAGTTTGGGGGCGTGGCAGCTTATACCATACATTGGAGGGTGCAGATAATTACAGATGATTACAAACTAGGAGCATTCATAAAATCCCCACTGATACTAATTTTCTTCAGAAAGGGCTGACACAGAAAAATAACTGGTGCAGACCTATGGACTAAAACTAAATGCCAAGAAATGCATAGTAGTATCCTTTTGGAAGTCATCCACCCCTGGTAACTATATATGGGCAGCACCCTCCCTAAGAGTTGACCCAGTAGTCAGGGACTTGGGGACACACATTGACAGTAATCTAGTCTTTGCCCATCACTTGTCTACAGTAGTGAGGAAATCATTCTATGTTGTACAATTTATAAACAAAGGTATGGCATCTAGATCCAAGGAGGTCATTGTTCCACTGTATTCAGCATTCATAAGACATATTATTGAGTACAATGCCCTCTTTGGTATGCACTTAACCAGGCACATTCAACAACTAGACCAACCACAGAGGTTCCTCACTAAAAATCCTATGCAGATCACCTCAAAGTTCTATCCTTGTTTTCTCTCTCCTACAGGGTGTTGATGGGAGATCTATGCCTGGCATACAAGGCATTGTCAGACCCCACCCTGATTGACCTCCTGCATATCTGCAACACAAACAGCTCCAGAATTACCCATTCTAAAGACTTAAACCTTGCCTGTGATATAAATAAGACCTGCTAGAAAGACAGGTATGTATCCCAAAAGCTCCCCATCCGTGTGAAGCAGTTCCTCCCTAACCCAATTCAAATGTAACTTGGACAATCGGATAATGAACAGAAAATTCATCCCTGGTTTGGTACCTATATCTCTAATGGTCAGAGGTACCCTGTAAATGGTTCATCTCCCAGGCCCATGCTTACACTTATCAAGGGTATCAGAACTTGTCAGAGATTTGGGATGCATGACTAGACTTAAAAAGGTCCTTGTGGTTATTAGCCTAGTAAACACCTATGAACCTATGATAGATTAGCATAATCAGTGGCTCCACAATCACCTGCACTAGGGACATAAATCTACCCTAACTAATAAACAAGACTCATTGAAGAGGTAGTTTACTAACTCAGCATAATCCCAGCCTACATAATAAGTTACTACTACTGGTCAAACTAAGTACAACTTTGACTATCTTTAATGTTAGTCTTACTGTTTGGATGGCTAGACACAAATTTATACCAGGATTGCCATGAACAGCCCTGCTTATTATGGGATTTCAACATTATTAATGCTTGAAAAGGGAGGCACAAACCTTTAAGTTTGTCTGTTTAAAGTTGTATATAACTAGCTATCTTATGGTCCTTCTGATTGCTTTACTAGTAATTTTTATATGTGCTAATATTTTTTACTTCTCAAATATGTAGATGTAAATATTGTTTTGAAGGAAACAACTGATTCCTGATTGCATAGGAAAATTTATTCCATATTCTTGGAAGGCATTTTGTAATTTATCTGTGACATTTTTTTCTGTCATCGATACTGTTTGATATTAGGTTCCTCAATCTGCTGTTAGCCATTCCCCTGTTTCATTCCAGGAACAACATTTCAAATAAAACTAGTGCAGACATTACTTTGTCAACCATGTTACCTCTAGGAAGCTTATAAGAAGCATAATATAATGACAAGTCATGAAACATTTCTCTGTAGTTCAAGTTCTCCAAGTAACTTCATACTTTTTGAGGTTATTCCTCATGACTTTTTCAAAAGCTACAGACTCCAGCATTGCTTCTTTCTTTCTTCATTCATTCATTCATTCATTCATTCATTCATTCATTCATTCATTCATTCATTCCTTAGGTAACCAGGGAAGAATACTGATCTACATGGACCCTTTTCAGGCTCTGCCTCGGAGAAAACTGAAAAAAAATACCAGGAATGAAAATGACATTGCTACAGTTATGGTATAAATTCTGGTTACACAATGATTAGTCATTGGAATATTTACATTACTTAAAATAATCAGCTAAACTGGGTTAAAGGATAGAGGGTAGATGGGAAGAAGGGGAGACAAGGAAGTCTGAGAAGGTTTAAGACTGAGTGGAAGATAGGACAGAGGTGAGAGGAAGGTTAAGTAAAAAATAGATGTTGAGAATAAAGAAGGGAGGGTTAAAGGCTAAATGCATATATTTTCAAGAAGGGTACGGGGGAGAAATCTGCAGTGGTTTTGAGGGCATTTTATCTTGCAAAAGAGAAGTATGTAAGTGGTATATAGTGTGGGAGCGGCTACGGATTCATGTAAGACTTTGGGAGGTAAAACTTTTGCATATTGCTTTATTGAAAAGGAATGGTTTGAACTTATGTTTGAATTACTGGTGATAAGAAAGGCATTTTAAGATTAATAATAGTGAGTCTGATATTTGGGGGCATTGTGGATGAACTATGGTTTGTCAAGTGAAGTTTAGCATGGGGAATGTTAAGGGCATGGGGGAGTTGGGATCAGAGGTAGAAAGTGGTAGATTTCTTAGTCAATTGGATAACAAAGAAGTTTAATGTTTCCAGGTGTAATAATCTGTACATTAGGGATGATATGAGTAGAGAGCATATTTGTTTTATTGGGAACCATTTGTTTTTTTGTAGAATGGAGCAGTGATGTTCTGTCTGGGGGACAGGGAAATGAATTGGAATATGTTGTTTGATGATATCTAGAGAGAGCATTCAATTTTTTCTTTGATATGCTGGTTATTATGGGTAGGCTATGTTCCAGTTGGGCAGGTAACATTCCTTTACCTATAGCAGATCTGCCTTCTGGGGAAAGGATGAGTGATTTTTTTCCAAGAAAAGGTGAAAGTCTATTTTGATCTTGTAATGGTGATATGGTATTGAAAGTTAAGAATTTGGTCTATGGTGATGCTGAGATATTTAGAGTATTTTGTTGTTTCTAGGGGTTCTTTGATGTTGTGCCATATGTTTAATTGTTGTGAGACAGAGAAGAGATTTTCCCTGGTGCCAGATATCATAGATTTTGTTTTAGTGGTATTAAGCATCAGTGTGTTTTGTGTAAAGTATTGTGGCAGTAACTTTAGATAATCTTCTAAGTCTAAATTAATGTTTTGTGAAAAATTGTGGATGACCAACTCATCTGCAAAGGGGATAAGCTGGGTTTGGAGAGCCCTTATTAGAAGGTCATTAATGAAAGGGGAAAACAGGAGTGTGGAAAAGATGAATCCTTGTGATATATCCTTGAACAGGTGGGCGGTAATTGAGGAGGTTTTTCGTATTTGTGCTATAAAGTCTCTCTCAGATAGGAAGATTTGAACCATTGTGTGCTGTTGGTGCTACTTCTTGCTCTATTAGATATTACAGAAGTAGGTTGTGGTCTGCTAGGTTGAAGACCTTTGTTAGATCTACAAAAACTAATCCCGTAAGGAGGCTTTTGACCATATTGTTTAGTATAGCAACCACTAGGGTGTAGTGGGTAGACATGGTGCTACATCCTGACCAAAATTCATACATCTGAGGCACAACATGGTGAATGTTTTAATGCAGTCTGTCAGCTGTGTAAAGATGTTTTTTTTTCAAAAACCTTTCTTTTAGTGGGTATTAGAGATATTGGCGTGAAGACTTGACAGTTCTTTGAACTGGCTAGGTTTTGTAGCATGGGGTTAATAATGACTGCCTTCCATTTGCTTGGCCTTATATTTTTTAAGGAGGCAGATGCTGTACAGATGTTGGACAGGGAGGAATGATATGATCTATGCTAATATCAAACACAAAGTTAATACACTACTGGATCAAGGGAGGGGTGTAGAGAAAACATAGATAATAGCCTTAATGACATCCTTGGGTTCAGTGAAGAATGCAAAGATCTCCCTATTGATTAGATAGGCCTTTCTAATTAGGTGTACTAAGGAGTATGTTTTTCTTTCTTTGCTAGATAACTCCAGTAAAAATTTAAATTGTTGTCTACTTTTTTACCTAGATCTTAATGGTGGAGTAATTTTTATGATATGACCATTTAGTTTATAATCTTAGTTTACATTATTTTTGTGAAATGTTACGATGCTACATTTATTGATCTTAAAGGTGAGGTCATTACTACTGCACCAGCTATGCATTTTTATAGTTCATCTTGGAAAACTTCAGCATCTTGTACTGAAATAATTATGTTATACAGTTATCAGTCATCAGCATGTCTTATTAACCAGAGGCCATTTCCAACTTTCATATCTGAGAATTACTCAAAAAGAAGAAACCCAAGTATGGAGACTTCAGGGCACTGCTGGTATTCCTCATTTTAACTTCCCCACCTTGCCATGCTATATCCTATTGCTTAACCAGTGTTTTACCTACTGAACTATGGATGATTGTATGTGGAATAGTGTTGAATACCTTTCCATGGTCAACATAAGAAGTATGCACTGTCAGTTTTTCCATCATACTCTGTTGCTACCTCTGCAAAGAATGCAGCAGCATACAAAAAAAATCAGCTGCTCCATAGCATAGAGGGATGGAGCCCTGACTGTGATTGTAGGAGCTCTAAGTTCAGTTAGTGTACGTGGTCCCTAACAAGTCATTTGGGGTGGGTGGTTGGAATGAGTAGTGTTTTGCTGGCTCATCTGTCCTGAGGAAGACTTTACCAAATGGGCAGCAGTCCACTGTGAAAACTGTGAGTTTCATTATTTTTGAAAGCAGTGGGGGAAATACACCAGCTGGTCATTCACAGATATAGAACTCCACATCAAGCACATTGGGTATGGGGATAGGACAAAAGGGCAGGGCATAAATAAAAGCAATCTTACATTCCACAGATGATTGCTCATCTTGGTCCAGTTCTTGCCTGGCTGTCAATGTTGTTTTGGTCAGCCAGTGTGGGAATGAAAGGGTCAGTAGGGAAAATGGGGGATTTGATGGTTAAGTATATGGAGGAACAAAAATAAAAATAAAATAATGAAAATACAAGCCCTCTCTTTCATAAACATATACATTTCCATATAAAAGTTGATATCCTGTATTATTTTTGTACAAGCATCATTTTATCACTATTTACATGGTTTTACATAAAATACAGGTCAGAATGATAGGTCTAAATTGTTTTCATATGACGTAACCCCCCCCCCACCTTGTAAACCGGTATCACTAGAACCTGATCTCATACATAAGAGATGTGGCGACATTCTAACATTTAGTTTGGCACAATTGGAATAAGTTTAGTTAGTTTTATCTTGATTCTGTATAAGGTACCAACTATATCAATTCCCAATGGGATTTGTGGTCTTAATAATATTTGTGTCAGCTGTTTTTGTATCTGTAGTTATATAAGTTGTCTGTTTAACACAGTAAATATGCCTCAGCTTGTTGGAAAATTTGTAATACATTTTTCTGAAAATGAGTTCACTGTATCCTGTGGTCCAATGATTACTTCATTATTTACAGTATTGTTTTGTCTTCACAATTGTCCTCCTTCAGTTTTTTGATGTAATTAAAGAATATTTTATTATTGCTTTTAACCTTTGAACATAAGTTTATAGATAGATATGGAAGATTTGCTAAGCAACATGGCTAGTTTCTTATACTTTATTTAATCTGTGGTTCTTTTTATGATTAGGGTAACTTTTGAAATGTAAATAGTACCTCTATCTTCTACTTCGTGTAGTATATGATTCCATCATTTTTTTAATGAAATCAATATATCTGTATCTTGCTGGAATAGTTACTTCTATCATAGAGCTCACTGATAGTATCCTGAACCAGTTTATTTGGATCACTAAAGACTGTATCCCAGTATGGGTGGAATTTATAGCTGCTCTCACAGAAGCACAGCTCACCATGCTCAGTTAGGTCAAGTTGTACTTTTCTAGTTAAATGTAATTCATAGTCATGCACAAATTCCATGAAGCTGGAACTCATTTACATAAAATTAGTACGACTGTGAATCTCTCTTTTGAATAGTTCCAAGAATTTCTCAGTTGAGTGTCCTACCATCCTATGCAAAGAAGTGGTAATGGTTCCCATAGCTATCAACCTCTTAGCACAAAAAATCTGGACAAAGTAAATAATAATAGGGGGACAAAGCTCCAAAATAGGGAAAATTTTAAATATTGCTCTTATAAACTTAGAAAGTTGCTAGAATAAATGGTCTAGTGTTACCATACATTTTCTGAAGGATATGAAGTCTGAAACACAAATTCCTGTCATTATTTAGTGAATTCATTCCTCACTGATTAGATGAAAAACTCCAGAAAATCACAAATTTTATGAGGAACAGAGTGAAAATAAGAGGCAAAAATCTGGACATTCTGCGAAAATCTGCACAGTTGAGAGTCAAGCCGGTTCCTAGAAGATCAAACACAGGCAAGCACAATATCCTCCCACAATACATACACATATGAACACATAGTCACATGGTCATGCCTGTCATACATGCACGTGCATGCGCGAGCACGCACACACACACACACACACACACACACACACACACACACACACACACACACACACACACACACACACACACACTTGCATGTACAAATACATGCACACACACACACACACACACACACACACACACACACACACACACACACGCATGCACACACTTAAAACCTGCATAAATGTATCCTTTTTATTTGTATTTTTATTGACAGGGCTAGTCCCACTAGGACTATAACCTCTTTTTTAGGTCAGACCCAAGGCAGAATTCATACTGATAGTGGGAATTTGGGCAGGGTACCAAGTAAATGCCTCTTCTCTTTTAGACCCCTAGTGGGAGCCAGAGGGTTGACACCTCTGGGAAGGAAAAGATGCCTGCAAGCTAGATGTTTGATAATGTGGCATGCAACATGCTGGTAATCTGAATTTACAAAATGATTCAAAAAGTGAGAATTTGCTCCAGTGAGGACACTACTGAAATAATGGAAATACCTGATAGTGGACTGGACAATGAAACACTAATATGTAAGATACATGGAGAAGGAACTAAACAATCATACTACTCTGTCCTGGGCAGATGCTATGAATTAGTGTATGCAAGAAACTGAACAGGAGGAAGGTTATATTCCAGTTGTGGAGGCGGATAACAGCTGAAGGAATATGTCTGATGTGTATCTTATACATGAAGTGTTGGTTTGGGTGTTTTGCTAAACATGGAGAATTTTACCAGCTGATAGAAAATAAAATCATATGCTGCAGTTGTAAAAGCACAGCAAAACATTAAGTAGAGAACTCCCTTGTAAAGTAGAAATAAAAATAGCCCTGTGTTTAGGGTAAATAAAAAACAATGTCACAATGCAAAGGTAATTTGTGAGGGACAATATTAATGTACCACTGGACCTCAAACCATAGGATATCCATTGCTTGATTCATTTGGGGAATGAATAGTTTCATGAAGTGACTTTTGAAACTTCTCACTTAATAGAAAAACTAAACTAGTGATACCTCTTGGATTTTCTCTAAGATCATCCTACTGATGCCTCAAGGCATCTGATATTACCTTCTGATATTCACATTAATAATTCCAAAACCATGCTAAATTCCAAATATTAGAAATTTTGATCTTAGTGTTTTTCTTTTTTATGATGGGCAACACAACTGTAGTGATACCAAAACTCTCTCTCTCTGTCTAGTTCAGCTAAAGAGATATTAAATGTTATTCATATACTATTTATTTGTATTGTAATAATTGTTATATTTCTTTAAATATATCAACAGCCAAGTGGCAAAGACAGAACTGCCTAGCCATACATGAAAACTCACAAATGGATGAACCAAATACTGCTGATATCACATGTGTAGCTTGAGTGGTTGCCGAGATGTTGTAACCTTACAAAACATTACACAATTTAATATTTACTGCACGATGACATAAAATCCAGTTTAAGACAGAAAAATCTAATGAATGTCACTATTGTAATGATTAGTTTGTGCTGCATTATTTGCCATTTATACTTCTTTAGTAACATTTATGGCTCTGGAGATACGGACATTTGTTTAAACTGTGAAAAAATAACTTGATTTTGTCAAAAGGCTCAGGGTGCAACCATTACAGAACACAGTTCCAGAGCATCATTGCAGGGATTGAGTTAACAACTAGAGGAAATTACTAGATATGTTGGCCCAAATATGTATTTGTACCATTACACAGAAATTTAAAAAGAAAACTGATAGTTCAATTCAAGACCAGTACTCTAGAATAAAAAGTACTGATGGACTTTTTTGAAGCAAAGTGTAATGATATGTAATCAATCTCAAAGAAAAAGATGAGAAACACATTTGGGGTGTGGCATATAAAATCTGGCTATTGTTGAAAATCTGTGATGTATAAATTAAGCATTCACCAAAAGTAAATGGAATAAGGATCTCTCTTGGGTATTGGGGTTGTCAGAAGATATGTTATTTTTCTGGTTCTGACTCTCATTTGGTGGGACAGTGTGATAAAATAGATATCCACAGCATGGAGAGAGGGGACATTTATCAAATGAACCATAGGTTGAAATGTAGAAAATGTCATAAAGAAGGACATGCAGAATGACCAAAATATACACGATCTTCAAATGGGTAGAAATAATAGTTACAATTGATTAAATAATAATGTAATAACAGAAGGTAAAGACAAAAATGCCCAAATGGAAAATGAAGAAAAAAATGCCTCTTTTGAAAGACGTGGTTTTGATGAAGAAGGGGTGGAGGAGGAGGAAGAATTAATTTAATATATGTTAAACCAGCTTCTAATAAGTTTGGTATTTTACAAGATGAAGGAGAAGGTGCTGAGGCAGGAAATAAGGTTGAATATGATATTATAATAGGGGATGGTTAACCCATAGGAAACAATGGAAAAATAACAAATTTTACAATAAACGCAAAAAGTTGCTGTCAAAGAAAACAAAGATAAGGACTCAACAATGGAAAAGCACCCTCCTCAGCCTTAACAGTCAAATAAGCCAACTTATTAAATCCTCCAAGAGCTAATCTTTGAGATAAACCTAGCAAGTACTACCAAGGATAACCATAAGGCCTTTTACAGCTATGTACGTAACCTAAAGGGTAGTACTCAAACGTGTTAAAACTGGTGGTCAACGGTATCACACACACTGACCCCCACAGAGATAGTAAACCTGCTAGTGGATAAGGTTAGCAAACATTTCACTCCTTTATCCCCTTCTAACTTACAACAAACCCTCCCCCAACCCCCCCCTTACATATCTCAAGAGCAGGTCCTCAAAGCCCTGTCCAGGGCAAAGAACATGGCCTCTATGGGACCAGATGACATCCCAGGCTGTATTTTAAACAGGCAAAAACATGAACTAGCATCCCCACTAAGTACCCTTTTCAATCATATCCTAACCACAGGCTTTGTTCATGCGTAATGGAGAACAGCTACAGTTATTCCCACAAAGGTGGTCTAGGAACAGGCTCAGGGAATGATAGACCCATAAGCCTGACCTGCCTCATTTGTAAGACCATGGAACATATCATTATGGACCTCATAAATAAAGACATAAGTGACCTCCAAATGCTGGATCCTACCCAATTTGGTTTTGTGAAGGCCAGATCCTGTCTGTTAAATCTGTTGGATTTCTTTGGAAGTGTGACCAAGGCCATTGATTAGGGCAAATCTGTGCACACAGCATACCTAGACTTTGCAAAGGCTTTCAACACAATCCCACATTCAGGCATTACCGATAAACTTAGTAAAACTGAACATAAACCCCTTTGTTGTAAGATGGGTTGCCAACTGGCTCACAAACTGGACACACACTATCAAAGTGGGTGATTCCACATCAGCCAACAGACCTGTTAACAGCCGGGTGCCACAGGGGTCAGTGCTGGGCCCACTACTGTTTGGTATATACTTCTCAGAATTTCAGGTCAAAATTAAAGGGTTGTGACTGACCAAGTTTGCAGACGACTGCAAACTAGGTGCAATCATTGAATCCCCAAATGATGTCAGTATACTCCAGGACAGTCTCACACAGAACAGTGACTGGTGTATTAGTCATGGTCTCAAACTGAATGCAAAGAAATGCATCAACATTCTTTTTGGCACAAACAATGTCCCTTCACACAATCAAATCAATAACTATACCCTAAGTACCCATGAAGTGGTAAGGGACCTGGGATCACAGGTTGACTGCATCATTAACTTTGACCACCACATGTCTACCACTGTAAGGAAAGCTTTCCACATAGCTCACTTGATTAGTAAACACATCGCCTTGAGGGCAAAAGAAGTTATAACCCCCCTATACTCAGCAATTATCTGGCCCATAATTGAGTATAATGCCCCATTCGGTATGTACCATACTAAGCACCTACAGCAATTAGAGAACCTCAGAAGTTTATAACAAAGAAGATCAAGGGCTTCCAGCATGTGCCTTACTAAAGTCCCTGTCATTATACACTGTATCATATAGACTTCTTAGAAAAGACTTATGCCTGGCCTACAGAGCAACTCAAGACCCAGACCTAATGAACTTACTGCATATCTGTAAATCAAATGGGTCTAGGGCCACAAGTTCCAGGGACTTAAATATGGCCTGTGAATTAAATAGGATATGCTGGAGGGACAGATTTATCTCCCGGCGATTGCCACATCTTTGGAACAGGCTACCAATTCATGTGAAACAGAGCACCTCTATGACACTGTTTTAAGAGGAACCTGGAAGAGTGGATGGGGCACTGTAAATTCTTACCGAGGATAGTGCCCACAACCCTCCTGGAAATGGGCAGTCATCAATAAATGCAGTCTTGGGTATTGACTAGTACCTCTGTGGTATTACATTGGGTTGAAATGACTAGGCTTAAAATGATCTCCGGGTCGATAGCCTAGTAATCTCCTATGCTCCTATGAATGTGACACTAAAGCAAGAGAGGGAAAAGGTAATGTTTCAATTTGGGCTCTAAATGTGAACATTATAAAAATTAATAATTCCATAAGTTCAGTGGGGTAGTGCTCAGGCCTGATAGCTGTCAAGGAACATTGATCCCCTTAATCCTGGATCATATACCAAATTACCCATCCAACAATCAAGATTTCCTTTAAATTTCTTTATAAATTCTGAAATGCATATCCAGTTTGTTCTACATTATTAGTATTTGCTGTGTTAGTTTCTTCTTGTTCAAATTAATGCAAAACCTTAAGTTGTCATATTTGTGAGTTTCACAGCATATATATATATATGTGTGTGTGTGTGTGTGTGTGTGTGTGTGTGTGTGTGTGTGTGTGTGTGTGTGTGTGTGTGTGTGTGTGTGTGTATATATATATATATATATATATATGGGTCTACTTCACTTCACCAAAATCCCATTTCACTGACATCCATTTCACTATATCTATCTATCTATCTATATATATATATATATATATATATGTGTGTGTGTGTGTGTGTGAGTATGTGTGTGTGTGTATATATATATATATATATATATATATATATATATATATATATATATATATATATGCATACACACACACACACACACACACACACACACACACATATATATATATATATATATATATATATATACAAATATATTAATACTGCCTAAAATTTCACACCTTTGAATGTGCCAAATACTAATAAAAGTTTTCCTCTGTAGTATTTAAATTGTGGGGTAAATAAACTGAGTTTTACACAGCTTGTCATATAACTGAATTCCCATACAAAGAAATTATTTTAGTAAATTTCTTTTAAATTATCTGCATACATTTAACTGGGTAGATATATTTAGACAGACCATACTAATATACTCGAACACTGGATGAGTGTAAGTCTGATACAGATTAATCATACACTTTTCATGTCTGGATGCAATAGTCTTTAACATAATTCCCAGTTATCTCATTGTTCTATATCTAACACCATCAGCATGCTAGCCAATGGATAAACCTGCTGGAAATCATTATCTCAAGATCACTATATTCACATACTTCTCTCAGAATATCAGACTGGAGGAAAAGAGAAAGATAAATCTATGGTTTCAGAAATACATTGTCATGTACTTGCTTGTAATAAATAGCAGTCCTGACTATTTTGCTCAATTTGAAATTTCAGTTAAATAGGAATTATCATCTCATAATCCTTGTTAGAGTCATAGATTCATAGCTATTCCAAGATCACTCGGTCTTATGACCATTCTCTCTTTGTAAGTTACCTCCATAAGGCAACGCCTCCTTTCTCAGGGACAGCCATACTGGTCAGTTCCAGAGTAAATTTATGGATAGCCATCCAGTCATCCAGTTTTTGGTTAATAGATAATAACTTATTTGCACAACTTAACATGCAGAGGAAGTTTATCCCAGAGGTTTATGAGGTTATAAATCTGTCCCTCCACCATATTTTATATATCTGTTAGTGAAGATTTATGTCCCTCATTCTAGTCTTGGTGGTGATATTGGACTTGCAGAGAAACAGGAGGTCCAAGACAGTTAGGTCTCTAATAGCAAGGTAAGCAAGACAGAGCTCTTCCCTGAAAAGTCAGTAAGACACTGAATAAAGGGACAAAGTTTCCAGCCTGTATGCATAGCTTACGGGCATTAGGCCTGTGAGCCTTTTGGCTAGGAACTTTGAGGTCTTTCTTATTGTTTGATATGTTTAAAGAAATACATCAACCCAAATTGAGGATTTTACTTGATAATTGTCCTGACAAATGTGAGTATATGGGAGTAATTACCTTTTTAGATCTTGATGATTTTAATTTAGGAATTAGCTGGGCTAAATGAAAGAATTTCCTGTCAACCATTGCTCCATGCTAGTCAAAAGTGAGAGGGAGAATTTAAGAACCTTTTATCTGCACTTTTTTTTAAATAATACAGCATTTTAATTGATTTATTTGTGTTGAATTGAATATTAACTGAACTGGAAGTTTTGACTCTGTTTCTTCAGTTAGTGCTTGCTAGAATTTTATTGCCTGTTAGTAATTGCAGTTGGGGGTAGTCTCATTCATTGATATCCTGTCACTGCCGATTTAAGTGGTACATTTTGGAATATTTTCTACTTAAAACCTCAGCTTTGGCCGACTAAGCTCTAGCTGTATTCAACTGGACGTATAAGAGAATTTAACTACCTTTTATCTGCACTTTTTTCAAATAATACAGCATTTTAATTGATTTATTTTGTTGCATTGAATATTAACTGAACTGGAAGCTTTGACTCTGTTTTTTTCAGTTAGTTCCCCACCCACCCTCTCTGTTTTTGTTTTGGTTTTGGTGTTAATCTTGGTGGCTTTGAAACTGCCCTTCCCTCTTGTAAATTTGTGTTTGGATACTCCTTCTGAGCCCATCTCATTTGCTCACTCAACTGAGTGCAGTGAGATCATATTCTGATTTCAGGCACTCCTACTGTGTACAAAGAGAGTATCTGGGAAAGAAAAAAAAAGTTTAAGCTTGTTTCCTGCCTTTCCTGTAAGTGGTCTAGACTGTTTGTAG
The DNA here is from genome assembly GCF_019279795.1 of Protopterus annectens. NCBI lineage: Eukaryota > Metazoa > Chordata > Ceratodontiformes > Protopteridae > Protopterus > Protopterus annectens. Next base: position 1,258,688,523 of record NC_056725.1, read on the forward strand.
GCTTCTGAGCCCCCAAGCCTTTCTGTGTTGGAGGGAAGCCTTCTAGCTTAATTTTGTTTCTTAGAACTAGCCAGTTTTCTAGTTTCAGCACTCAAATCTGTTTCTTTGAACTCAGCACTTGTTCAGAACCCGTAAGCACTAAATAAGCTGCAAATTACTACAGCACTCAACTTTCCTCACTTGTCTAGAGGAAAGCAGTTTTTAGTACTTAATAAATAAGCACCTATCCAGGCATGTCTAAGGGTCAGCTCCCGGTGATTTCTCCTGCCTACCTGATGAATCTGGGCATCTTTGGGCAATGCAGCAATTGCCTCATGTACACAGACAACCCTCTCCTCCTACCACCCAACACTACAACCTGTGAGAGATGCACTTATATAGCCAAACTGGAAGCAAAGCTCTCTTCACCCAAGACTGGACTAGACATTCAAGAGAAGGTAAACACTTGTACCACATCACACTCATCACATAGTCCCTCAAAACCTACACCACCAAAACACACACATAGAAACACAAAACATACACCTGCATTCTTGGAGGCTCATAATAAAAACCTGCCCAAGCATCAGGGACCTCTAAAGCAGAAACGCAAGCAAACTCTACCCCCCAACACAACCCAAATGACACATAGCCCACAAACTCAGTGTGCCACTCAAACACAGCCCATAAGGCATAACAACATACCCAACACTCTAGTCGTAGGTGACTCTATAGTCAGGCACACTGATGTTCCACTTACCAGGCTAAACAAGGAGAAAGTTACTGTCAGCTGCCTGTCAGGTGCCAGGATCTGCCACATAATGCACGCACTCAGGTCACTCCACAACAAGTACAAATATGACACTGTCATTGTCCATGTTGGTGTGAATGACCTGAGACATACCTCCCTGGACTACATGAAAAGAGACATGGAGGAGCTCTCCGATCTTGTAGCCCAGGGAGGTATGACCCTAGCCCTGAGTAGCATCCTGCCATCACCCAGAATGATACCACAGTACAAGGACAAAATGATTGACTTCAACAATTGGCTAAGCTTCTGGTGTCATTCTAAGGAGATCCAGTATTTGTCTGCCTGGGACGACATGATCGACAAACCACAATGCTTTGCCAGAGATGGCCTGCACCTGTCGCCCTTGGGATTCCGGATACTGGCTAAGGCTCTTGCCACCCCTATAGTGCCTTTTTTAGGCAAGGTTCAAATGACAAATTCACCACCATAACAGGTACAAGCAAGCAAAATCTGAGGGTAATGCTACTCAGTGCTAGAAGTCTAAACCTCAAAATGCACTCACTCGAGGCACTCCTTAAAATGGAGAACATCGACATCTGTGCAGTGACAGACACCTGGTTCAAAGCTCCAGAGAGCACCCCTGCATTACCAGGCTATAATTCATACCACACCTTTTGGCCACCTTACCCGGAACGAAGCACTAAAGGTGGAGGCTGTCCATATTCATGAAGGATATCCACACCTCCAGGCTAGTTGCACAGCATAATGCATCTGAGATTATCCAAGTGCAACTAACTCTGGGCAAGACCGCAATCCAAATTGTAGCTTGCTACAGACCCCCCCCCACATGCCCCAGGATTCCCACTCCTCATTTCTTAATAAACTGGAAAGTATTAGGGTACAACCCAACACCCTAATAATGGGTGATTTCTACTACACCACCATTAACTGGGAAAACTACTCATGTACCAACTCTTTTGCTCAACGTTTTCTGGAATTCATAAATTCCAATGCCTTGGATCACCTTATTCACACCCCCACCTAGGGGCAACAATATCCTAGACCTGGTCATTACCAACATGGGCAACCGGTGTTCCACACCAGAGGTCAATTCCTCGTTGGTCAGATCCAACCACAAGCTAATCACCCTAGACATCCACATCCCGCCCCCACCCCCAATTAGGGAAACCACCATAAAAAACTTCTCCAAAGCCAACTTCACACTTCTTAAGACAGAAGTGGCAAACTTCATGACACCCATGCAGACGGACAATAGAGGTACGACTGCTGAATCCTACACAAATGCACTTTATAAGCACTTACACGAGTGCATGGATCATGCTATCCCTAATAGAACCAAGGTGCTATCCTCCAAAAAAAGGAAGCCAATCTGGTGGTCCTCTGCCATAAACAAACTCTACAACAGAAGAAAGAAACTGTTGCAAAAAAGAGTAAAATCCCACAACTGGAGGAACTCCCTGGTCAGCCTCAGTAAGAAGCTGAGATCCCTCATAAAATCCTCCAAAGCTAGTTACGAAAAAAAATTGCCACTGACTCTAAAGACAACCACAAAGCATTCTATAGCTATGTCAAGAATCTCAATAGCAACACTCAGATCTGCTCTGAGTTACAGCACAATGGCACTAAATATACAGAACCAACAGATATTGCCAACATCCTGGCAGATAGGTTCAGTGCTAACTTTACCCCCCTCTCACCCCCTAGAGGGTCCATCTCTATACCGGAAGAATGCAAAGTTCCTGTAATCACGGCTGCACAGGTAAAAAACACACTCTCCAAAACCAAGAACACAGCATCCATGGGACCTGACAATATCCCAGGCTGTGTTCTACATGAACTACAGAATGAACTGGCACCCTACCTAAGTACCATGTTCAGCCATAGCCTCACCTCAGTCTTTGTGCTCACTGAATGGTGCATCGCTACAGTTATCCCACTCCACAAAGAGGGAGCCACGACTGACCCCGGGAACTACCTCCCCATTAGCCTGACGAGCCTGGTCTGCAAGGCCATGGAATGTATCATCATGGAACTCATAAACAATGACATTGGTAATCTTCAAACTCTGGACCCTACCCAGTTCAGATTTGTAAAAGGCAGATCATGTCTCCTAAACCTGATTGACTTCTTTGAAGCAGTCACCAAAGCCATAGATGAGGGTAAGGTGGTTCACACAGCTTATCTAGATCTCGCCAAGGCTTTTGACACCATCCCCTACTCTGGAATTATAGATAAGGTCACTAAACTAGGTATAAATCCCTATGTCACAAGATGGGTTGCCAACTGGCTCATGGACAGAACCCACACTGTGAAAGTAGCAGACTCCAAATCCGACGTCAGACCAGTGACAAGTGGAGTATCACAGGGTTCTTTCCTGGGTCCTCTCCTGTTTGGTATCTACTTCTCTGAAGTACAGGCTAACACAGAAGGTCTTTGGCTAACAAAGTTTGCAGATGACTGCAAACTAGGAGCCATAATCAAAACTCCTAACGATGTGGACATACTACAAAAGGGCCTCACTGAGACAGATGCCTGGTGTCAAAGCCATGGCCTGAAGCTCAATGCCAAAAAATGTATTGTCATCCCCTTTGGTAAAAACTATGTACCCATGAACTACCACATAGTTGGTAGTCTACTTAATGCCGAAAATGTGATAAGAGACCTTGAGACACAGGTGGACAGTAGTCTCTCCTTTGATAATCACATCGCCACAGTGGTCAGGAAATCCTTCTACATGGCTCACCTCATCACAAAAGGTTTCTCATCCAGAAAAAAAGAGGTCATTGTTCCCCTCTATTCATCACTCATTAGACCCATTATAGAGTACAACACCCCTTTTGGTATGTACCTCACAAGACATCTACAACAACTGGAAAGGCCACAGAAATACCTCACAAAGAGGATTACTGGCCTCAAACAGATGCCCTACACAGACCGTCTCAAAAAACTCCAGCTTTACTCCGTCGCATATCACCTACTCAGAGGCGATCTCTGCCTAACATACAAAGCTATGTCAAACCCAGAGCTGTTGGACATGCTCCACTTAAAGAAATCCCAATCCCCTCCAAGCTACACGCTCTAGGGACCTAAACCTTGTCACCACAATAAACAGAACATGCTGGAAGGATATATTCCTGTCCCAGAGACTTCCCATACTCTGGAACAGACTACCTATCTATGTCAAACAGAGCTCCTCATTAGCACTCTTCAAGAAAAATCTTGATGATTGGATGGGAAATAGGCAATTCACCCCCGAGATCACTTCTGTGGCTCTGCTCGACAGGGGCACAAGAAAATAATTTTCTTGGGTGGCAAAAGCCAAGGTACATTTTTGGCTAGGCTTATATAGGCCCTAGGGCCAATAGCCTAGTACCTACCTATGAACCTATGAACCCAAGTACATAGATCCCTAACTACAATTCTGTTTTGTAAATTGTGCAATCTAGACAGTATTATGAGAGGATAGGTTGTCTACCAAAAATGATGATGCTTCTAGCATTTAGTTTAAGCCCATTTTTAGTACACTAAAAGTTTACTAGGGTGAGATCATTCTGGAGGGTTTGAGTGTGAAAGGATGACTTCACAATGACTCCCAGTTTGCAATCATCTACAAATGTTGTTAGCCAGAGGTTTTGTCTCTCTGCTTGGAGATCTGAGAAGTAAGTACCAAAAAGGAGAGGCCCCAGCACTAAGGTATAAGGGACACCGGTGGTCTCTTTCATACTTTCTGATGCAGCACCTGCAACTCGCACTATGTGGGTTCTGTTTTTCAGTGAGTTTGCTTTTCATCTTATCACATATGGGTCATTTTTAAAAACACATTGCTTTTGTATGACACCTGTATGGAGAATTGTGTCAAATGCGTTAGCCAGGTCAAGATACACCATGTGCATGGTATGGCCACCATTTACAGCCTCTATAACCCTTTGAAAGAAATTTGCCAGAATAAAAAGACAGGATCTACCTTAATAAAACCAAACCATTGCGGGTCAAGTCTAACAAGATTCTTGATATGTTTATGAGGCCAGTTTTAATACAGTCCATGGCTTTGCAGATGAGGATTGTAAGACTGATAGGCCTGCAATTACCTGGGTCAGTTGTAAGGCCACCCTTGTGGAGGGGCATCACCACTTCTATGCTCTACAACTGAAGGACAAAACCAGTAGCTAAATTTAACTTAAACATTTTGAGCAGCATGTGTGCAAGGGCATGTTTAACATTATCAATTAAGTACTCAGGCACATTCAGGTTGGGTTTCTCAGGTCCTATACAGAAAGGATTTTTGTTCTTGGTTAGCACTTTTCAGTAAATGAAATTTCAAGACAATTGGGATAGTAATGGATTCAGATATTTCAGGGCTTTGAATATAAGTCTCACAGGCAATGTTGGTACAGAATTTGTAAACATTTATATTGTCAATTTCAGTTAGGTATTATTTTTTAGAATTCTAACGTGGTTAAAGAAGGCTTTATAATCATCTTTGACTTCAGAAGCCAGTCTGAGTTTACAGGTTCTTAAGAGGACCTGATAGTGTTTTTCATTTTTTTTTTTGTAATGCTTTTGATATTATCCTTGACACAATGTGTTTAGGGGCTTTCTTTCTTTTGTTGAATAGTTTATGCACAGCAGTAAATCACCAGGGTGGCTTGTTTTTGAATTTCCGTGATACTTGGTCCTGGTAGGGATTGCTAGCTCTATACATTTTTCTAATGTCTAATTCATTTTTGTAATACATTTTTTATCGCCTAAGACAGTAAATCCAGTTTTAAATTCATTGATATATTTACCTAGTCAACAACTCTTATTTTGTGGAAATGTTACAAATACTAAGATAAATAAGAACAGGCCAGGTATCAAACCTGTGGCATCCCCATGATCGCAACCAAGCAGTTTGAAAGCCTTCTTTGAAAAGATATGGCCTGCTTCCTATCTGCCATTATCCATCTTGTTATATATAATTAAATTTGATATTTACCAAAGCTTTGTAAATAGTTATATGTGGAAAGGAGACTAAGGCTTTGGCTAAATCCAAAAATACAAGTATTACTCCTATTGTCATTCATTTATCCTCAGCCACAGTGACTAGTTTATAAAACTCAATGAGAATGGTAAGGGTTGACTTTCTCTTAATGAACCCATGTTGATTTAAATCCAGTTAAGAGCAAATTTCATTAGCCATCATTTCCATTAAACATCTACAAAGCATTAATATAGAAGTGACATTAAGCTGATTGGTCTGAAATGTTTGGCTTCATTCATATTCCCTTTTTTTTAAATATTGGGGCTATGCGAGAGATTTTCCAGTATTTCAGAATTATTCCACTCTGTAGTAGATTACTAAAATCTTTTGTTAGAACTGGGATCAATTCATTCATTCTTCATATTACATAGTAGTATAGTACAAATATTGTTAGGGCCTTTTGAGATACTTTTATTGATTTTATGTATAGCCTTACTTACAGTTTCTTTATCTATTAATGGACAAATCTTATATTTGGAGATAGCATAATTTGGTCTCAGAATGGTTCCTTGGTTTCTAATACCTCCAACTATTGCAAAATACACATTAAATTCATTGGTTATGGTTTTTCATCATTGACAACCATGTTATCAGTTGCTAATGAATTAACCCAAAGATGAGATTTGATAATATTGTTTTTTTAACAAAAAACATCTTTATTGAATTTTCAGTTATGACATAGGCAATCATACATTTAAATGAATAAAAACAAGCAATACTGACATGTTTTCAGTTGCAAACATGCATCATATATAATCTTCAATACAGTCATTGTCAATTGAACATTACATAGCTCATTAAATTCCTGCCCTCCTTTAAACCTCATTCCTCCTCCACAGCATTATTATATATATATTGTTCCCACAATTCCCATTTTTAATGTAATTTGTTCCTACCCATTTCTAAAGATTCCACTTTCAGTTCTTTTATCTATGTTACTATATTCACTACTTCTAATACCATTTGTTTACACTTTGATTTCCATTTTCTAGTAATTGCTTTTTAGCAGCCACTAGAATTAAACTCAACAATGCTTTACTATGTCTAGGCAATTCAAGTTATTCCTTATTTATACCAATTTGTTCAGCCAATATTTCTGACAAAGTCTGCAGGGAATTTTTAAAGTTTGCCAATTCATTACACTTCCTAAAATATGTTCTCAGTTACCTCTTTCTTCCCATCACACCTCCAATATTTGCAATCTATCTGAGGAAAAAATTCTTTGGAGTCTGCTTGGAGTATAAAAATACCTATGCAAATACTTCCAAGCAAAAATCCTAAATCTTCTAGACTTTGTTGCTTATTTGGAATCCATAAACATATCTTATCATTGTTGCTTTATGAATTGCTTACCCAGTCTCTCTTCCCAATCATTTCATATCTCCTCTGATTTATTCCTATAGTTATCATGCAATGTTTTATATGACCTACTAATTATAACTGCAGCTTCTGCTCTAGATTCAACTAAAAACTCTACCAATGATGGTTTTCTTTCAAATAGGATACCCCTATTATTTTTTCTTTTCTTATACTCTGATACAAATCCTTGATATGGAAGGCAGTCTCTAGCCTGCAGTCTAAATGTATTCTTCAGCTCTTCCCACTCTATTACCTTTCCCTCTCTAATTGTTTTCTTCCAATACCTTGGTTCCTTTTCCAGTTTTCTCCAGCAAATTCCAGAACCCTCTTGCCTATTCTCTATACTTCTAATTACAGTCACCCCTATCAGTAGACACTCCTTTCTCCTTTCCAGTGTTGGCTTAGTTCTTAGAATACTATATGCTACTTTTTGAATATAATATCCTGGCTATTGTTATTCTTCTTAAGGATTTGCAGCCAACATCCCAGTCACCCTTTATTTCTTGGGCTTCCCTTTCTGTTTTATCATCATCCTTTATCTCTTTGAATTATAGCTTTCTGATTGTGCTATGTATAGGAGCCTTAACTATGCAACTCTGAAATAATTCCTTAAAGTCAGGTAATCCCAAACCACCTTGTTCTATTGGAAGGATCAACTGATGACACTTGACTTTTGCCCCCTCCCCTCAAGTAAAGTCCTTCAACTCTTTATTAATTGCTATTCACAGCTTTTCCTCTGGTTGTTAAAAATATGTCTGACTTGTGCATAAAACTAAAGAGGCTAAAATATTTTCACTGCTTGTATCTTACTATCCATACCCTTAAAGCAGAGCTTCCAGTTTATCAGTTTTTGTATTATCTTTTGTTTAGTCTCTTCCCACATATCCTAGCTGCCATAACAGAATCATTTTTAACCCATACTCCTAAGTACTTCATTTTATCATATCTCCATAAATATAGGTATTGTTGAACCAATATGTGTGTGGGTGTATAAGTTACAGCTATTGCCTTTGTTTTATCTTCATTAATTTTGTATCTTGAAAAGACTTGAAACTGTCTCAGAATGTTTCACAGCACTGAAATGTCCTTTTCTGGTTTTATCATGTACAGAATAATATCATCTGCAAATAAAGCCAACTTTTCTAGATTATTATACCAGTTATATCCTTGAATTTCTGAGTCCCTTATTTTCTTTGCTAATGTTTCTAAATATAATGCAAATAATAAAGGGATAAAAGGAAACCATTGCCTAGTTACTCTGTTAAAACAAAACTTATCAGAGAGGACCCCCCCAAAACTTTTTAATAATCGCCTCTGATCCCTCATATATTCTCCTAATTAATCTTAGGGAATTAAGTCTTAAGTCAGGGAATTCAAATGCTTCCATTGCCCTACTCAGAAAAAAACAGCTTACACTGCCAAATGCTTTCTCTGCATCGAGACCCACCAACACTTCTGGTGTTTTCTTACATCCTGCTTCCCTCTGGATCATCATTATTTTATTAATGTTGTCAAATGTTTACCTCCCCTCAACAAAACCACATTGATCCATATCTATCAATTTTGGCAACACCTTTGCCATTCTTGTACCCATTACAGGCATAAATGCTTTATAATTATGGTTTAAAATTGCAATGGGCCTGTATAAAGATGGATATGATGGATCTTTACCATTTTTAGTATTACAGCCAGCACATCTTTCTTCCAGTATGTTAGTGCTTCACCTCCTTTTAAAATAATGTTTATCACTTCCTTCCCTCCTAGCTTCCAAATTTCTACAAGAATACCATCTATTCCTGGAGATTTTCCTGTAGCTTGGTTATAGATCACTATTTTTATCTCATCTTCTGACTGTTAATAATTGAATCTTGTCTAGCTCTAACCTTGGCATATTTAATATTTCCATAAATATGTCCATTATCACTTTTCTTTATTTCCACATGTCTCTGCTTTATACAGATTTTCATAACATTTCTAAAATCTAATACCACTACTGGATCTCTGGATAATTTCCGTGTTATAGACTCCATAATCTTGGCAACAACCCTTTCTACTTCCTGTTGCCTGAGTCATTGTGCTAAGATTATGCTATAAGGACTTTACAAATAATAAAAAGTTGAACATAAGTAGAAAACAGGGTACATTTCTTTGTTATAGTTGTATATGCTGTGATGATATAAATACAAGTTGTGACTTTATACATCCTAACACTAAGAAGAAATATACTTTCAGCTGTTTTGCAACTTGTAATACTGCTGCCATTGTGTATATGGCATGCTGTAAGGTGTGTCAAGCATTCTATATAGGGAAATGCACAAGAAGGTTGAAGGACAGAATTATTGAACACAAATCTGAAATACGTAGAGAGGCAGCAACTAATGCTTTGGGCAAGCACATGAGGGAGATAGGAAGTACACATACATTTAACTTTAGAGTGATTGACATCAGACAGGAGAAAAAAGGGAGGATCTTAATAATGAGTTAGAAGTATGTGAATGCTCATGGATCACAATTTTAGAAACTGATTGTTTTCCAGGTTTAAATACAGCAGTAAGCATTAAACCTATTTTAAAAAGAAGACAGTTAACTTTGAAATAACATCTTGTGTGGATGGGTCTTAGTTAAATGTTTCACTTATTTTATGGCTATACTGACTGTCAGCAACATTTTACCTGTATATGTGTCTTTAAACTGAAGTGCTTACTACAACTGTGTCATGTGAATCATTTTATGGTTTGAATTTACTATTTAAATGAAGGCATTTGATCTCTTTTTTTACACACTAATGAAGGGTTGATCCTGAAAGCTTTGTGATTTTTTCCTGTTTGGAATAAATGCTGCATTTTACCTCAATGTTTCCAGGCTTTGCATTTTTTTACTACTGTCTTGCATTTTGTATCCTGCCTGGTTTCTTTGGATCTATAATAGCTAAAAGACATTTGCAAAAGTATGAATGTGAATATCCCCATCCATGCCACAATCAGGCAATTGTTTGTTTGTTTGTGTCTTTCGGCTTTTCCCGGTTAGGGGTCGCCACAGCGGAACTCCGGTCCGCTAATGATTGGCAGTAGAGTTTTACGTACTGGCTTGCCGGGCCTAACGCACAACCTTCAATGAAGGAACGCCCATTCACGCATGTCGCTACACAGAAGACGCTCTAACTGAGAATCGAACAGGCAATGTCTAACTGTGAGGCGACAATGCTCATACAAAATGCACACACAGATGCATACATACATTAACAATGATCAGTAGCCATATCCTTGTTAGCTATGGTAATCAGGGCAGTTTCCTTGATTGCCACCCCCTCAACCCAAACCTGAGGAATCCCCCAAAAAAGAGTCTTATATATTTCTGTAGTTCTGTAACTCTAGCAATAAGCTTGCTACGACTATAACTAGCACCTTACTATGGTTCCCTATTGAAGTGTTGGCATGCTAAATACTTAGTGCCAAAAAGCTGAAAAAAAAGGACAGAATACCTAGAAATTAGTGAATCTCAAAAATTGCTCTTCTTAAAACTTCTTTTTGCAGGGGGCAAACCCCCTGACCACTTGAACTTATATATACCAACTCCAAGATTGCCATGACTCGGAGAAAAGGAAATATTCTGAGGAATGGCATCTTGGACTTAGTATATGTAAATCCACTCTTTCTGCTATTCGGTCTCCACATTTCAGCACTTACTGTAGTGGGTCCCAACATCTCAAATGGTTACCACTTGCTATAGTTACCAGGTCACATGTTGCATCAGAATTCATTGATAAAGTCCAGATAGCCTCACAGTTTCATAAATGAATGCCAGTACTCCAGCTGCACCACATGGGCACCTGCTGTGCCAAGGGTCACTGCCCCCTTCACCTCATCCTTGTTATGGCTATGCAATAAGCATTGATGTACATACATACTTGTAACTCACTCACATATTGTCCCAGTACATGTGTGTAAAGCCATGGAACATAGCATAGCAGTACTCATTTATGCAGACATAGGCAACTTAACTGAAATAAACCCTGCCCGTTTGGTTTTGTGAAGAGAAAGTCCTGCCTTCTGAACTTAATAAGCTTCTTTGTAAGGGTTACAGAGGCTGTGAACAGTGGTCATGCAGTGCCAAGGCTTTTGACACTATTCCCCAAGTTGAAATTATTGAAAAATTAGACAAACTTAATGTAGACCCCCTACTTTTTTGCTGGATTGCAAACTGACTATCTAACAGATACCAGCTTTTGAAAGTTACTAGTACACTCTCTGAATGTAAAGTTGCAATGAATGGGGAGCCACAGGGATCCATGCTATTCCCTCTCTTGTTTGGCATTTATTTTCCAGGCATCCAAGCCAATTTTACAGAAGTGTTCTTAACCAAGTTTGCCTCCTAACTACAAACATGTTGTTAACCAGGTTTGCTGCCTAACTGCAAACTAAACACTTCTCTTCCTTACATCCACTGAGACTAAACAGCTCCATTCAGGGCTGAAATATGTACATACATGGTGTACTGAAAGGAGTCTAAAGATAAATCTAAAAATCTGCAACATGGCTGTATTCAGCAAAAAAGATGGTCCAACCCCATATGTTATAAATGCTACCTGAGCTGTACCTAGCTATTTTTGCACCTGATACCATCACCCAGACTTGCAACCCTGTCCTCCAAAAAACAAAAAAAGGCTTTTCTTTGAACTTGAATAACACAAAAAAAAGGAAAAAAAGAAAGAAAAAGAAAAAAGCTCATTTCTTCTTTTAAACTATAGTAAACTTCTTTCCAAATTTGTAGTAAGTAGTTGTTACAGTTTATACCACACGCAGAGTACTACAGTACTCAGTTCCAAAGAAAAAAAAATTCTATTAAACTGTGTAAACTGCTTGTGACATTTATAGCAAGCACTTTCTATAGTGCATACCATACACAGAGCACTGCGGTGCTCTGGCTTGACCAGAAATGCCATTCCAGCCTTTATTTCTAAATGTCGGTATGCATGAAAGAGTGATCAGGATTGGCCATTCATGCCTCCTAACACTTTGCGCCAGGGGTGGCTGCAGTCCTCACCTTACCCTAGCTAAACTGCAGAATGGTACTATTCTTCAAACAGAGATAGTAACAGGAGACCTAGCTCCTTATGTGAACAAGTCTCTCTCATTTAATCAGCACATTTCCACCATATCAGAATATCTTTCTATCTAGCCCAGTTATTTACCAAGAGAATATCATCAAGAGCCAGCAAGTCATTATAACCCAGTATTCTTCCCTTATCAGACCCATCATTGAATATAATGTCTCATTTGGTATGTACAAATCCAAGCATATTGTTCAACTGGAAAAGCCCTGAAGATTTTAACTAAGAAAATTTAAGGTGTTAACTCCTTCAACTAAACGGAAAGATTAGCACAACTTTCCTTATACTGAGTAGTCTACCAGCTGTGATGCAGTGACCTGTGTCTATCTTTTCAAGCCATGAAAGACCCAATCCTATTTGACCCCTTATTTCTTTGTAAAACTAGTGCCTTTACAAACACCCACACTTGAGACCTAAATATACAGCAAAACATAAACAAGACATGCTGGAGAGATCAGTTCCTAAAACAGCATATTCCCAAACTATGGAATAAGTTGCCCCTGCAGGTAAAAGAAAGTAGTGCTTTGGTTACCTTTAAGGCTAGTCTTGATAACTGGATGGGTAGACACAAATTTACGGCAGGCTTATCATGTAAGGCCCGGTTTGATTTGGGAGATCAGCGGTATTAAATGTTTGACAAGAGTGGCAAGAACTTCCAAGTTTGTCTGCTTAAAGATCTATATGGCTAGGCCTCATATGGTCCCTATCATCTCTTGCCTAGTATTATTCCTCTGCTTCTGTGTGTGTGTGAGTGTGCGAGAGTGTGTGTGTGTGTGTGTGTGTGTGTGTGTGTGTGTGTGTGTGTGTGTGTGTGTGTGTGTGTGTGTGTGTGTGTGCGTGTGTGTGATTTCCAGATTTCCACATGCTCTTACACAATTTTGTGCATGGCACTGAGCAGGTCTTGCATAGTACAGATGACTGTGAATTACTATACTACTCAAAACTCCTTGCAGAGCAGGGCAGCGTAATGCCCAAAAGCCTAATATTCATAGGAAATATCCACAAATTACAGCAGTTACATGTTGCTTCAAATACCCTCACTGATCAGTAAAGTGGAGCCTCACTACTAAGGAATGATGTTTCTGTTAATCATAAAGACCTTGCATAGTATACAAAGCTCCATGTTTGGCATTGCATACTGCACAAGCTATCCGTAAATATCATAGTGTCTTCATGATTACGTCATTACAGCATCACAGTTTTCATAGATATGGTCTAGAAAAGAAGATTTATTTAGGTTAAAGATGTTGATATCATGTTAGTGTTAATTACAGAGAGCACAACCATGCGAGTTGAGCAGAGAAATCATAGGTCTGTTAGTATGATAGCAAAGATACTGTTACCCATAAATGGATTTCATGCATTTTGCTTCAATTTGTTTTGATTAACATAGTCAATTCATATTTGTGCATTTTTTATCTGATATTTAATAGTTTACACAGTCAATGTTCAGATAATTAAAATATCCCCCATAATAATTGCATTTTTATTGATTTGTTTGCATCCTGGAGTTTAATCATAGAATTGTTATGCACTATAAGGGACAGATGGGGTTTATTTTAAAAGACCAACTTTTGTAATAGTTGAATTTCATATGATCAAACTTATATGATAGACTATTTAAACAGTTGAATGTATCCTTATTTGCATAAACAGAAAACTGTCCTGATATTGTGATTAGGAAATATGTCCTTCCTCCCACTGAAGTACAATCTCAGAGTTGGTATATATATATATATATATATATATATATATATATATATATATATATATATAGTTAGCAGAGGGTGTTGCAGGTGCAGGGGGGTTTGCTCCCCTGCTAAAACACTGTTTTTGAGTTTTTACATATGTTCAATCTTTTAAATAGTCAACCATACGGGTTCAGTCATATGAAATTTAGCTGTTAAAAGTTAGTCATATGACAAACATCAGGGACAGATGGTACACAGAAGTTTTCTATAATATTATGTTCAATACTACACATGTATTATTGCATTAGCAGTTTGAAGTCCTGAGTTGTTTTATTGGCTTTTGGCTTTTAGGCATTCATTTACACATATTGAGACACTGCTACCTATGTTAAGTGGGGCAATAAAGCAAACATGTCACAACAGAGTATTCAAGTAGAATTATTTTATACATTGCCACTATGCAAATTATGACAGAAAATACAATTGAGTTCTTTAAAGTTATTTTAGACATCATGCTAGACAAGAAGACATAGCCATGCTTTGTTTGCTATGCTGCAGTGTGAACAAAAGATATTGCTAAACAATTCATGATTAGGAGTGTAACTAGAAACATCGTAGGTAGCGATAAACAGACTAGTATTATGATTTAATCTTGCTTTATAACGTATTCTGTTTGAATAGAGAATTGTCAAGTTTAAGGACATTTACTTGACATGAAAATGTGAGAAATAACTGTCCTGAGATGAAAAACCTTCCAAAATAGTAACTGTTATTTAGATGAGGAAATTAAAGTTTATTGCATGCTGTAACTGTCAGCTAAGAAGTATTTGGAAAATATTACAAAAGAATAACCTAAGTTGTGGAACTGCTGATTTCATAATTTATATATGTATTTTAGGTAGCCATTTAGTCTGCAATGTTGAGATTCACTTTTATGATTCGCAATATGGTGTTATCCTTTTTAGTAGAAGTAAAAACTTGCTTGCAACAACATGATTTATGTCTTCAAATATTTAATTCCAAATGATCTATAATAAGATTTGCAACGATGAGCCTTTGTCTCCAAAGTTCAAATAATCCAGTACACGGTGTCCTCTAGCTGCAGACACAAGAGACGGCAATGCCAGATGGAAAGGGAGAGTTGCAGCCACAAGGGAATTACTAAAATTCACATCTGTATGAAGCTATTCAAGTTACCAGTCAGGAACAAGTCTCTTAAGAATTTACCTGGACTTAGCTTATGACAGAGCTGTTTTCATGAGTAGAGACTGGAGAACTTTTATCACTTCAATGCTAATATCTTTTTTTTTGGACAGTACAAACTGTAAGCACATTTTATCTTTCCAACTGCATAGTTGCAATGAAAAATCCTACAGAAGTTAACTAAAAAAACATTTAGACAGAATTCCTTGAGCTTAAAACTAATACTTTAATGCTTTTCAGGCTTAGAAAGCATTAATGACCTTACATGGTTCAGTAAATTAATCTCTGCTACATGTATTGCAGGAGTTTCTAACTGAAACATGCATGGACAGTCTGGTGTATATAAATCACCAGGACGCAAACCATTTTTAACTGTCACATTTTGCACATAAAACTCTACCAGGTAATCTACAGTGAAAAGTAATGGTGTTTGTCTTGTCATTAACTGTCACACTACCAGGTTAACATTTTTGCAGTACAATCATTACAGAATAGTTGTAGCTTTTTTGCCAGCACATGCGTGGTTAAAGTCTTAACGTGACAGTACATGTGAATGTATGATATAGGTTTTGCTGTACAAAGCTACTCAAGAAAGAGAGATGAGAGCAAAATAAGTCATAAATAAAGATGGAATGACTGATCTGTGTATAGCAACATTTTTAGCATTTCAAAGAGTATGTTAAAATCTAGACATACTGTTTTCTGCAAAAACATAATACAACATCAGTTCTCAGGAAAAGTATGTCATATGATTTGAATTTCTTAGAAAAGACTTTGCTGAGTTTGCACTTTCCATGGACATTTGAGTGTCATAAAATGAAAAATGAACAATGACTGGTTTTCCTTCATATGACTAAATGTACAGAGTCTTCGTGTAAATCAATTTTTCTTTGTACATGTCCTGTACACTTACAGTGACAACACTGTTTTCCACTATATCTTTAGTTTTTGGCTGCAATGTTTCTGATTCTAGACAGTCCTGACATCTCTTCTGAATGACTGTCCCACAAAAAGAGGGAGAAACATCTGTGATGTACTCACACAGGGAGAGACTCTGGCTAATACATATTCTTTCTTATTTTTTTGTTTGGAAAAAAGTAAATGTGAAAAAAATGTTTATTTTCACAGTTTTTTATAAAGTTTGCTGAAGCATTCAGACAGTGAATATAGTCTTATTTTAATAAGATAAATTCCAGATGTAGGTGGATTACAATTTTTAATCTGACAGATTAATGGCCTCCAGACACGCTTCTGTTAAAACATAAGAACTTGAATATTTGACCAGTGGTTTCCATAGCTGCAAATTCAGGATTCTAGGAAAAGGGGCTTACACATTTTAGATTTTAATTTTAAAATGGGAAAAATATTTTACAGGCAGTTATTGTGGGCAGTTATGAAACATGTTAAGCTGTTTCAGAGGGAAAAGCTTGATTCCTTCTGCTTCAATTCACCTATACATATTTTTAGTCTCTCAAGTTTTTATTGTATCATTACTCTATAATGCAAAAAGAGCAATGAGAAGGTTGCCCTTGATATGCAATTTTAGTGTTAATACTGATATTACAAGTGAGTTAAAATGTATGTAAGGTGCTATTGGATGTAAGGTAATATTATTACAGCTGTGAGACATTGCTTATAGCACAAAGGTATTATTTTACATTTTGTGATTAACAGACACAGAAAATAATGACAACTGTTTTATTCTTTATGCATATCTGCATGACATCTTAAAGTTAATTGATGCATTTGAATGACAAACTGAATATTTTTGCATGATTTTCTTTAAAACGCATGTTGCAAGATTTGTGCCCTGGTAATTAGGCATGAGATGTTAGCCCACCCCTAACACTGATACTGTCATGTTCACATACCTACGGGATGTTTGAACTGTGATGTGTGATTAGTTTCTTAGAGTGGCAATTTAAAATTTGCAGCTTGATGCTAATATATATGTTTTTTATTTAAATAGTGCAAATTGTTATACAGCACTTCTTGATTCTTATGATTTCACAAAAATATGTTATATGTGTAAATATGAACTACCTACACAGGATTGTGCCCTTTTAAGAGGTATAATATCAGGATTTAATTGTGAGGTTGTATGATTACAGCATTGCTAGGGTCATTAATAAGAGTATAGCAAAGATGCAGGCATATTTACGATATGTTTTCTTAGGCTCACAGACCACAGTGATGAACATTACAGATCTAAATTATGCATATGCAGTATTATATGAAGTAAGAATTAAAAAGTAAAACAAAGTGTTTTGTCTATGCTGCAAAATAGAATGACGGAATTTTATTTATTTATTTAATGTTCAAAGGGCTCATAGATATTTGCAAGAATAAACATTGTTTTGGAATTTACTTCTTGCACATCCAAGGAAGACAAAACTGAGAATATTCTGATCACTTTGTAAGGTATGATTTTTACATATTGTATTTGCTGACTCAGAAAAATGAAATACTTAGCTTATAGGTTACAGTTATATACAATGAGCATACAATGAGAGTTTAATGGGGTATTCTAACTGGACTATATATATATATATATATATATATATATATATATATATATATATATATATATATATATATATATATATATATAAATATATATATATATATATATACGGACACACACACACACACACACACACACACACACACACACACACACACACAACAAATATATATATATATATATATATATATATCAATACACACACACACACACACACACACACACACACACACACACACACACACATATAGAAAACATCTATGCAGGTGTGAATTTCCACATTTAAAATATTTTCTTTCCACAGAACCTGTTTTGAATAAATTCACATTTTCCTCTTCTCATAGAATGGATGTCCTAGGTAAACTGGAAATAGTAGCAGATTTAATTAATTAGTATCATAAGAAAGGCATGTTTGCTCCTGTATATGAGGTATTAGGCACAAGTATTCTTCAGTATGCTTTCACAATGCAAATGGGTAAAGACAAAGATGGGTATGTCTCCAAAACCATGTGAAAGACAAACAATAAGGAATAGGTGTACTGACCTTTAAGTGGAACAAAAGATTGACTGAGGGTTAGACTGACATATGATGCATTCAGAAGGCTAAGTTGATTTTTATATCAGAGAAATCAACAGTGATTGACAAAAACAAAGGATTATAATAGAAAGAAGTCTGTGGTGTTTTAGTTATTCATTAGCTATAGTTAAGATCTAAACAGGTAAACCAGAGTACGCTGTTATATGGTTGAGATATTTAAGACTTATTTTTTGTGTGTTTACAGCAAATGCTAAGTAAAATATTTAAATTATATTAAACAGAAGAATCAGGATTCAATTCCTAGCTAGTTAGTAATTGCTGATCTGACACATAAATGTTAGATGCCTGATAGTCTCATTATAAATTAAAGTAGCCTTTTTGGCCCTCTCTGTTATTGGAGTTACTTCGGCTTCTGCTCTGATGTCCTCATTTCTTTGTGTGCTCCACAATGTGCATCTCGTCACCCATCTCAGGCACTTTATCTGCATTACCTTTAGCTTCCTCAACTACTCTGCCTTTAATGCCTAGGTTTCTGTAACCATACAGAAGTATTGGTCACACCACTGTTTTGTACACCTTACTTTTCAGCTTTTTTGGCATTCTTCTGTCATACACTACACTTGACACTCTATGCTAATTGATTTCAGCCTCTGTCTTCATTCAGACTTCCATTCTCCACAATCACCCCTCCCAGACACTTGAAGCTAATAACCTGTTCCACTATTTTCTCCTGATCCCTCATTTAGAGTCTACCTGTAAAGCCACTTTGTCTATGTTTTCAATCTGTCTTCCAACCTATTTACTAATATAGTCCACCACCAGTATGAACATCAGTGTGTACGTAATAATTATGACATCAGAAGTGAAACTTGAGAGGTTATAATTATTACCTATACACCTCCTAAATAATAATTTCCTGGTAACTGCTCTACTAGATATTGCTATTTCTAATGTATATGTAAGTATATTTTAAAATTTTTAGAAAAAATTAAGTTAGGACATGGAAAGTGTTTTATGCTGTGGAAGCTATTTACATTTCATATTTTACTTCCTTATTATTTTTTTAAAAATATTTTATTTGTTTACATGGTGTACCATATAAAATAATACATAAATATGAAAACCAGCCTTACAATGATTTAGTATATTAACACAGATCAAGTTATTGACTGGTGCACCATCATAATAACTAATACATAATTTATATTTAAGCAGAAATAACATAATAAGAATATAATTCACTGTTAAGGGTGTATTCCACATAAACTCCCTGGGGATATTCAGAAAGGATGATAATGCAGCCATGTTGCAACAGATAGCACTGTTGAAGTTGTATAATGCATCCTGACAGCAATAAGGCATACATATGTGATGACATAGTGTGAGCATACCAGGGACAGTGTTGCATAATGATGCTGTGCAGTTACAAAAACACCAGTCACCATGCAAATGAACAAACCTTGTTACAAGAGGTCACATGACTGAAGACCATCAGTATGCAGGTTGTGTGCCTAATACAAAGGACATTGAAGTGATGTTTACATGTTACTTGGGCAGAGCTGGGACAAAATACAGGGGTTACACAGCAACATGTCATCCGCTTTTATATTATTATTGGGAAAGAAATGGGGTGATAGGACAGTCAGAAAGAGGGAAGAGTAAGTAGGGAGAGCACACAGAAGGACAGAGGAAAGGGAAGAGGGCTATATGGGTGGGGAAAAGGGTGTTCTTTTTTATGGGACTGGTACCCTTTTATGAGAAAAAGGGTTAAGGGGGTTGGATCATTGAGAAGCTGCAGGCAAAAAGATAGGTATACAGAAAGCAGCTGGGAGGCACACATATAGCAAAGGCAAAGCTTGGCAATGGAGAATCTGATAGATGAGGGGGTCACAATGAAGATATGCAGACAGACAGACAGACAATGAACAATTGGACAGACTGGCAAGCCATCCCAGAGGGGAACCCACTAAGAAAACACTTATTTGACTGACATTACAGGTACTACGGGTACTCTCCCCTACTAATGGCCTAATTGTCAGTGCAGTCTGTTATATGACTCAGTCAGTCACATGAGAAGCCACTTCATGGTGCCAGTACAGGTTCTGAGCCACAGTTCTGCCTCAGTCCTTACCATAATATCACCTCCATCTGTTCCATGACAAGTCCTGCAGAAACAAATTAAAATAAACAGAGAAAAACAAAACAACAAAGTGATATAATTAAAAGAAGAATGTCATAGAAAGAGACCAAGGCAAAATAGAGTGGCCAGTGTGATGTGGTACATTCTTCTCTAGACAGGGCCAGGGAAGGAGAAAAAACAGTCAGCAGAACAATGTAAATCAATGGCTGAGAAACACGTAAGACAGGACTGGGGAGAACACCAAGTGATATGAATGGCAGTGTCATTGTCATTGGTGTGTAGGACAATGACACTCTGCATGGCTGGAAACCAGTGCATATCTGGTGTAGGGCAATGACACTCTGGACAGATGGAACCCAGTGCATATGTGGTGTAGGGCAATGGCACTTTGGACAGATGGAACCCAGTACATATGTGGTGTAGGGAATTGACACTCTGGATGGATGGAACCCAGTACGTATGTGGTGTATGGCAATGCCACTTTGTATGGACGGAAACCAATGCATATGTGCAGTAAACAATGAACACTGAGGCAAAGAAGAGAGATTTATAAACTGAACAAATAAGATATTCATTGCAACAGAAAATGGGTATGTGGCATAGTCATATATACAATGGTAAATGCACTGATGTGTGGCACAGATAACATCACTAAAACTAACTGTCTTAATGAGCAATAAACACCTAGGTAATACTGTAATAGTCCAAAGGAAAATAAAAGCCTCATTGCAGTCATACACATTACAGTTTCAGGAATATCTGAGACAGTGAAGAACATTAGCACAATTATAAGTGCATTAAAACAGCATTTTACAGGGGCACTGAGTACCTATGCAATGGTAATAGCATGCTTAACAGGCAATGAGCAACTATAATGCTGTAATAATGGAAAAGGGACAAAAAGTCTTACTACAGTGGTGCACACATTCAGTACAATCATCTTACATTTGGCAGTTTCAGGAATACCTGACATTGTGAATGACATGAGTGGGCATAATTACAAATGCAATAAAACAATGCAGTCTTAAAGAGGCAGCAAAGAACTATGCAATGCTGAGGTCTTAAAAAGGACAAAAAAAAAGGAAAAGGTCAGTGTTGTGGTAAGAAGGCTAAGCACTGATACAGTTATGCCTGCAATGTAGCATGCTTACTGAACTTTCTGCAGAGTCTGGCCTGCCTACCCTGGCAGGCATGCCTATTTGCTAAAGTTTTATCCTCTGCTGCAATACAGAAATAATACATTTGTGAACATAGCATAGCGATGACCGCAGTTATACCTATACCTATACCTTCAGACCTACTGTACAATGGCTTAGTAAAAAATGAAAGCTTACTGTAATATGGAGGCTATGTCTTACCAACCTCCTCACATTAGTGGAGAAGGTATGGGTGGTGCCTCTTCAGATCACAATATTTATACTGGTATTTCTGGCTTTTCACAACCAATGAACATTTCTTAATCCCTTTATAATTGGTGCTGAGTTATTTTGACACCTGACAGTATCAGAATTTGGGGTACTGAGACAACTTAGTTTTCACAAATTTATTTTTTTTAATTTTAATATCCTAACAACTATGATTTTACAATTAAAACATTCTCCCATCCTTTATATAGTTTAGGGTAAAGTATTGCATTACTACAATTACTGCACTTATGAAATAATTACTCCAAATCATCAGTTCTCAAATACTGCGGCTCTCCTCTCTGGGTCACTTCTGTATGCCCACAATGCTCAGTTAGAATGTGGAACGCTCCTTGGCTGACCTTATGCCAACAAAGCTCTTTGCGTAATGGGAGGGGGCACATCTGAGCCTTGCCTCAGATGTTCCTCTAATGGGATAAGACCAAACCTCATACAAAACTGGACAAGCTAGTGTCAGCTGTTTATTCTCATCTGCTTATGCTTGACTTCACCATTTTCTGGACTATTAGTTATAACTCAGCAGGAGGTAGACAGGATGGCATTCCTTGCTCTACTCTATGAACCTAGCAGGTATTTGTCATATCTTGTTTCATGAACTGTGAAAGAACATTCTATATTCATAATATGTTAGTTTGATCAACATGACTTCCAGCTACATACTTTGTGGTGCTGAATAATTGTGCACCATCCAGTATTTCTGCAATGTATCTGGTAATGGGACTTGACTGAGTGTGGCATTCATAATGAATATTTGGAAAAGGAATGTAAAAAAATAAAAAAGCTGTCTGGCATAAGTAAAGAGATCATATTTACTTGCTTAACAGTTAGTACATGTGTTACTTTAAAAAGTTTTATTTTTTACTCCTTCCCATCCCCACAGGACCAAGACTGATGGCTCCTCTACCTGCACCTAATCAGTCTCTTTGCTCTGATGTAGTGAGAGCAGGGAATCCTGGGACAAGGAAAAAACTCAACAGCCCAGAGTCAGGTGACAGAGAACAGTCCAGCATGTTGGTCCTCTCAGCTGCTATACCCTCTTCTTGTGGAGGACCTTCTTCCTATACTTCACTCCCCTGCAGTTGCTTTCCTGTGCTTTGATATTACTTCCCTATAAGGAGAAATATTCTTCCGCATGGTGAATTCCCTTCAGCTTAGCACATGATTTGCACACAGCAACATAGGATTACTAGGCTCCATCTCCATGGAGGGGCACCCAGTGTTCCTAATAGGTGTCACCCATGTGATGAGCCAGAGCTGCCTCCCACACCCAGGATGGGGCATCCAGCAATGACTGATCACTCTCATCCTCCCTGCCATCTCCTACAGGTGCCTGAGCTGCTACTCAAGCTCAAGCTGCTGCAGTGCAGTGATGACTCTGTCCTTCCACAGTGCAGTGATGACTCCATCCTTCCACAGTGCAGTGACGACTCTATCCTTCCACAGTGCAGTGACGACTATCCTTCCATGCCATATAGCTGGCTACTTTAAAAGGGTTTGATAGTTTGTGTGTTCTCCCTGCTATATATGCTTTTCATAATTTAAAACAGCAGTAGAATGCCAATGAAACTTATAAACTTATTTTTATAGGTTATATGTGCCTTCCTCATGATACATAATGCGGGGGTTTTGATACAACTAATTAATGTCACAGTCAAGAGGAGAATCCACATTAAGAAGAAATGGTTTGCTGACTTTACATGATGTAACAGTGTACCACCGCCTCATTTGTAACAAAGTAAGGAAGCTTTCTCTTTAAGTCTGCATGAAACCTTTGGAGAAGCT
This sequence comes from Protopterus annectens, assembly GCF_019279795.1. NCBI lineage: Eukaryota > Metazoa > Chordata > Ceratodontiformes > Protopteridae > Protopterus > Protopterus annectens. The sequence goes on from NC_056725.1 coordinate 1,258,712,065, forward strand.
GTCTTAACTGCACTATCACTTCAAAAATCATACTGCAGTACATCTGATGACAGTGACACAGTTACTGCCAACTTTGTAGCAGACAAAAGAACTGGCACAGATCCTGCAACTGTCTTTTGAAACCACAGCGGTTTGATTGTCACTCATACCGAAATGTGTGACATGAAGCTAGGTGGATAAATGTGCAAGAAAAAAATGGTAAATCTAAATAATCTTTAGGTTCCTTTCAGCAGTCTTTAGGGACAAAATTTGTAATTATAACTAATTAGCTTTTCTGTACCATTAACAATACCAGCTTCTTCAAAACTGCAGTCAAAAGCTACTTCCTGAACTCAGCATCCTGCCCTTGCCACATTCCCCCTTAATTTCCACTTCCACTTAATTTTACGTCCACCTCTCTTGTACTTTCTCAGGATATTTTTGTTCATATTCTCTCCTTTCTAGCATATGCAAAATTCACTATCTCATCCTTGCACATTCTAACCTCTGTATAAAGCAATATATCATTCAATCTGTAGAAAATGCTAGATTGTTATTATACTACCAGGTAAAAGGTATGCTTATCCTGACTCTGTTTCCTCACATTTGCACTACCATGTGAAAGATATGCTTATACTGACCATGCTTTCTCACATTGTGCAATATTATTGCTGTATACTGATGTATAGTCTTTATTTCTGACACTGCATATCATCATGTTGTTTTATTTACTTGACTATATACTTTCATGTAAATAACTAATTTTCTGTAAGTTGGAGTTTTTCTCCTTGGGTCTCCACTGAAAACGGGCCATATGGCTCAGCTGGACTAACCTGGTTAACAAATGCCAAATAAATAAATAATAATAAATAATTATGCCACTAGGTAATAACCAAGTATGTAGTAATGGCAGTCTGAAAGAAAAAAATAAAAGTGATTAAACCTCAGTGATTGATCAGTGTATGTCTTAAATACAAAAGGAAATTAAACGATATAGCCTTTATTAAGTTGTCTTTATTTTTTACCTTTGTGGTTCACGTGGGCAAATGTAAAATATAAATGATTTTAAGAATGTGGCTGGCACTCTTGAGGAAAGCAGGACAGTGGTAGTATGTAAAAACTAAAGATGTAAGATGCATTTCTTTTTAAGACCTTATTGAATTCATTCACTAATTAGTTTAAAAATGAGAGCAGAGGGACCTGGTCGTTGAGGGGTCATCCTGCCTTTAACTAGTTGGATAATTGTAATTCTTCTGAATGATTAGGCAAAAATATCCTGTGACATCATATAGAGAATAAAAAAAATGGATATGCAGTGCAGTAATAGGGGAAGATTATTTTATTTGTATCTCAATGTGATTTTCTCTGACACACACACACACACACACACACACATATATATATATATATATATATATATATATATATATGGGCAAGTATACATGCTTGCAGAAACATGCACACTTTAATGTATGCCAAGGAAAACTATAACAGAAACAATTTAATTCTGGTCAATTAACAGTGGCTGAGTCAGTGAATAGAAAACAAGTAACCCTGTCTAGTTCAGCAGACTCTGCAGTTACTTTGTAGAAACATCTTTTTAATCATCATATCACTTTGCTTGATAAAAGCTGTCAAGTGATTTGCACATTTGACAGAGAAAGCAGATGTGCCATAGTTTGTATAGTCACATGTAAATTAAAATGGATGAAGCAAAACTCTATGAGAGGGTTAACAAACTGCCAAGGGTCAGGCATATTATAATTTAAAAGAATAATGATATCAAGGCTAAAAGCTGGCATGATGTCAACAGAGTAAACGTTGGAAATGGAAGGCATTTTAATGCTTTGCAGGCTCTAAAAAGCAACATCATTTTATGGAAGATCATTATACTCTTTTTATTATAATCATCGTTGAGGCTGTTTGTTTTAAATTTGATGTTTATTTGAAAGGCTAAATGTACTGCAGTGACAGGTTAAATACAACACATCTATGCTGAATCTACATTGTTGGGGTAATAACACTGCTGCAGGTTGTTATGCACTTTAAAACACAAGAAGTGCATAACAACCTGCATTAATTTCAAACAGAAGTATTTTGTATGTTAGCTCAAGAGAAAGGGGGCTTTGCTAGTATTTTGTTGCAATATCATTGCTGCGTATCCTTATGCAGTATTTCTATGTGTATTATCTAAACATTCTGCCTTATAGTTGATTTATATATTCTTATCTACTAATGTTTTTTACTGTGTGAATCTTCTAAGGTTCAGCATACAATACCAACAATATGAACAGCAGTCTCAAGAACCAAAGAACAATTAATTTTGGAGGTTCAGTAAAACTACTTAGTGTCTTTTTGTATTCAAGCTCTAATTGGTGATGACACCTAGTTTGATTCAAAGCTAGAGTCATTTACGGTAATTCAAAAATATGAGAAAAAGCAAATTAAACTACAAACCCAGAGATGGCACAATAGTACAGGCAGTGATTGAAGTCAGAAACCAAAAATTAGAGATAAGCTAAAATTATTAGACATGGTTCAGTATTCCAAAATTGTTTAATATGAATTTAATTCCTTCAAATCTGGAAGAATCAAGTAAATTTCAAAATTTTAAATCTCTTTTGTGTGTGTGTGTGTGGGGGCTCTTCCCCTCTAACACACATTTTTATGTAGGATGCTGCACCCTCGCATACAGCACTGGCATGGCTGCACATCTGGGAAAGGGAGATTTCCCACAAAACTGATATCTTTCACAGAACTCATTCAGCTGTGAAGATCCCCATTTCACACGCATCCCCATTTCACTGCTATTGCATCCTAATGCAGACACCCTGGGTACAAATCTGCCACTGATTAGAGACACAGGACACAGGGCACTAATGGTGACACTTGCTATTCTTACACATAAATAAATGTGAAAGCCATGTGTCCCATCACAGTACTCATGAAACCTAGTATTGTATTGTTCTTGAACTGTATGATCTTTGCAAAATATGATGGGTGGCATACTCAAGAAAGCCAAAGCCATATACCACACCAATCATCTCCATGCTAGCATGGTAGCAGTAAACTGTGGAGCAAGTAGTTCCTATAGTTTGAAAGAAGAAAAAGCAAACTCTTTTTTTGTATAAGGGTGCCAGATTGGGGAAAGAAACTGGGCACAAAATTAGCTAGCTACACCTCTGTTACAGACTATGCAGATACAAACCATACACATATTTTTGCTACCATTCCTAAATACCTGCACACCTGATGTACCTCTGGCAAATATATGCAGTGGCATCTGTGGCCTGCTAAAATGCAATGTATAGCTCTATACAGACATGTAGTATACTTACTAACCTGGGGTATCACTGTCTGAAACATGTGAGGGTTGGCCACTTCAAGAACCTGTTTCCATTGCTCATCTGTTAATTTTACAGTAGCAGGTGCCCCCCTCCAGTGGCTCACCTCTCTGTACTAAGCTGTGCGCCTTCTTGAAGGCCTGCACCATCATACTGATTACATATCTCTGGCACTGCTGTGTTGTATGGTTCTGCCCACCAACAATGCTGATATAATGGACTATTAGATGTGGTCCCTTAGAGGCTGCTAAGCATACTCTCGCCCTTACAGGGGCTGCCCATCATTCCTGAGTGCCTGTTGCAGTATGTATTTTTTTGTTTTGTTTTGTTTTAACTGAAGTTTTTCAACCTCTGCAGTAAACCATTTCACAAGGACAATGACTGCAGGGTACAATAGGCTACCAGTTACTAACAATGGGTTGCTATAGGTATTCACAACAGTATAGATTTGGACAGGGATAGAAACTTAGCATGTCACACAAATAATTTATGCTATGGGCAGTGGGTATACCCCTGTTACCCCACAAGAATGGAAGGGGCAGACATATGCATATGTACAGTTGGATTGGCTGCTATACAAAGGCCCACAGGAACATACAAGTTAGGGGTGGGCTTCACTGACTCCATTGGTTGGAGGCAACTATGTGCTAATGACAGAGGACTTCTGGGGGATAATGTTGAGTCTACATATGGGGGATTCATCACAGATGTCTCTACATCATAGGCTCACAGCACAATCATAAAGTATGTATAGAGACAGGCAGTCTTGATAGTGGTTGTACTCCCTTATTTACAGTGCAGATTATCAGCAACATGTATTATGTATGGGCTATATGCATGCATGCCACATGGTGCAGGAAAGTACACTGGATGTTAATATATTGATATATCATCTGTTACAAGGCAAGGGCTCAGATGTACATCACACTAAAGATATATGTCTTGCTACAGTAGTGTGAAACTGTGTTATTATTCAAGGTTGTGCCTTCTAAAAACTCTTCTTCTCTGCTGTCTGAAGTATGCAGTAAAATGCTGCATAGGTGCTACTGCTCCTTTTTGGTGATCTATTTGGTGTTTAGAATGCCAGAATATCTGTTTAAACTACAAGTGAATAGCTGCTTCTGCATCATGTATTCAAATGAAGCTATGCCTATGTTCCAAATATGTCATTTACAGTAGCTCAGTGAACAAGTGACTCACTTACTAGTGTGATATTATGGGTAGAAAAACTGCCTGTACTCAGTAACCGTATTTATTTTCTTATTCTTGGTGTTAACTCCAGGGTCGTCGCATCAACCCAAGTCTGCTTCTAGTCTGTAACACCTATTTCATAGTAGTGCATGGAGTGTGGGGATTATGCTCCAATATCCAAAAAAAAGACAAATCAGCTAAGTGCTTCTATGGCATGAGACCTGATCTTAACAATTGTTAAGCACCCCCTATTCACTTGTTATAATTGGGTATTGCAGTAGGTAGTTAAGTCTGCTAGTACTGACAGTGGCATAACTTAATAGGTTCATTGATAAGTACTAGGCTAGCTGACTTTAGGGCTATTTTAAGCCTAGCCAATTTCCCATGGTGAGAATCAAATCCTGAACTTCCTGCCTGTGAGATAAGCACCTTAACCATTATGCCAACTCCTAATTAAAAATAACCGTAGAGTATCAAAACTTGTCAGATGGCGGCCATGGTGGTGCAGTGGTTAGCATTGTCGCCTCACAGCAAGAGGTTCTCCAGTTTGATCCTCGGCTGGGGTGCCTTCTGTGCGGAGTCTGCATGTCCTCCCTGTGGTCACGTGGGTTTCCTCCAGGTGATCCAGTTTCCTCCCACATCCCAAAGACATGCTGTAGGTGGATTGGACACTCCAAATTGGCCCTAGGTATGAGTGTGTGCATGTATGTGCCTTCAGTGGAAGGTTGGGCTCTGGGCTGGCAACTCGACACTGTAAAACTCCACTGCCAATCATGAGCGGACAGGTGATCCGCTGTGGTGACCCCTAACCGGGAAAAGCCGAAAGAAGAAGAAGAAGAAGAATCAAAACTTGTCAGATACATTTGGGAACATGGCTAATCTTAAAAGGGACCCCTGAGGTCATTAGTTGAGTAATTACCTATGAATAGTAGAAATGGTCTCTGCTGCAGCAGCTTTAGCTATATGGGTTATATCCTGCTGAAGGTGTATCAGGTCAATTTGTAAGTGAGAGCAATCAGCTTATAGCCAGAACAAAGCAATTAACAGAGAGATGCGAGTAAAACAGGTTGTCTGTCATTTCCTGAGAATGAATAACTGGCATATGCAGTATAGTTTACTGGTCAAGCAAAAGGGGATAGTGGCCAACTTAGTAAGAGGTCCTAAGACTGCATAGACTATTACACAGGGACTTTCAATCATACAGCAGGCATGTATTTAACTGATTAAAGTTAATACACACCAAAGTTCTACATGATAAATCTGCTTACATTAAGCAATGACAAACTTCTCAGTAACATTGCAGCTGTAGGGCATTGTGGCAGAGCACCAGCAATATTGAGGTCAGATGTAGTGACCGCAGGCTATTAAACAATATCAAAATTCTCAGTAAGCTTGTAGGTGTAGGGCCATGTGACAGAGCTCCTGCGATATCAAGGGCAGATGTAGTGACCATAGGCTATTAAACAATGACAAAATTCTCAGTAAGTTTGTAGGTGTAGTGTCTTGTGTCAGTGCTCCTGCAATATCAGTGTCAGATATTGTGACTGCAGGCTATTAAACAATGACAGAATTCTCAGTAAACTTGTTGGTGTAGGGCCCTGTGGCAGAGCTCCTGCAATACTGAGGTCAGATGTAGTGACAGTAAGCTATTAAATAATGACAAAATTCTCAGTAAATTTGTAGGTGCAGAGTCATGTGGCAAAGCTCCTGCACTATCGAGGTCAGATGTAGTGACCACAGGCTATTAAAAAATGACAATATTCTCAGTAAGCTTGTAGGTGTAGGGCCTTGTGGCAGACCTCTTACAATATCAAGGCCAGATATAGTGACCGTAGGCTATTAAAAAATTACAGAATTCTCAGTAAGCTTGTAGGTGTAGGGCCTTGTGGCAGAGCTCCTGCAATACTAAGGTCAGATGTCATGACCGCAGGCTATTAAACAGTGACAATATTCTCAGTAAGCTTGTAGGTGTAGGGCCTTGTGGCAGAGCTCCTGCAATATTGAGGTCAGATGTAGTGACTGCAGGCTATTAAACAATAGCAAAATTCTCAGTAAGTTTGTAGGTATAGGGCCTTGTGGCAGAGCTCCTGCAATATTGATGTCAGATGTAGTGACCGTAGGCTATTAAACAATGACAAAATTCTCAGTAAGTTTGTAGGTGTAAAGTCTTGTGGCAAAGCTCCTGCAATATTGAGGTCAAATGTAGTGACCACAGGCTATTAAAGAATGCCAACATTTTCAGTAAGCTTGTAGGTGTAGGGCCTTGTGGCATGGGCTCTGCTCTATTAAGGAAGATAGTGTCTGAAAGTAAGAAGAGACAACACTGAGGGGGGTATTTAGCAATACATTCAACTACAGTGACACTCCCACCCTCAGGTCCTATTCCATAGCTAAAATGGAACAAGCAAAGCAGTGCAATTAAATTTAGCATTGTGCTGCACAGAAATCCTTAAGTACAGAATAGAAGTCTTAGGTGCATTTTGTAGGTAACCATAAATACCATTTTGTTATTGCCTGAAAATGTCATAATAAAAACTCATGAGGGACTAAGATGCATTCCTTTATATACAGGTTCCAAATGTAGTTGTCTGTATGGATTCACTGCCAGAGTATGACATGTTGCAGTATCATCTGTTTCCATCATGAGTGTTGTGTTGAACTTCTGTTCAGAATGCAGAAAATGCTAATGGGATAGTTCACTTTTTCTGACTTGTATTACATCAGAAGTAAAATGTTTATGTGTTACATAAGAAAAATTGTTATATTTGCCACATGCCTTAGCTAAAATGACATAGTTTGTAGCAACTAAAGCAATGATTTAAAATTAAGCATTATGCTTCACTGAAATACATAAGGTTAACATAGCAGGCCTAGATGCATTTCATAGCTGCTGGTACTGTCCAAGTCTTTCATGATTTAATGTCAGTTAGGAGAATGAGAAATGACTCATACTCATGACTCATGACTATGCATAAGCTTGAGATCCAGGTGCTCATATAACTTTAATGTCATAGTCTGAACATTTTGCATTTTTCTCAGTTTCCATTTTGGGTGTTATACTGAACTTTTGTGTGCTATGTGAAATACACTAGCTATCTAGAACACATCTTTAATGAGGTGTGATTAGATCAGAAGTGAAAAGTCTGTATAGTTTACCTCAGAAAATAATTTGTAACATGCCAGGCTAAAATGCCATAGCTTGAAACAACTAAACTGCTGGGGATGATATTCAGTGTTTTGCTGCACTGAAAATCCTAAAGATAGAACAGTGTTAGATGCATTTTGAACATGAGCATCTTGACATTACTGCATGAAAATTTCATAATGAAACTCAGAGGGGACTGAGTTATGATTTGTTATACATAATATCCAAATGCAGGTGTTCATTATCACGGACTGAAAGTTCGCATTCTTGGATTTCATTATGGTTGCTGTGCTGAACGTCTTGAGTAGTGTGAAGAACAGACTAATAGTCCA